>NC_041404.2:146021657-146389157 GCF_900747795.2 Erpetoichthys calabaricus | reverse complement strand
CTTTCAAGAAAGTTGACAGCTTCAATGACGAAATTCCAAATTCACTGGCAACGTCTTTTTTCTTTTTGCCACAATCGAGAGCTGCAAAAATTTAGTTTTTTTTTCCCCTAATATGGACTGTTATTGTTTTTTCATGTCTGCCGTTTCTATAGGAGGGTGACAATGAGTTAAATTCGAATGGATGTTTTTCAAATGTTGACGAGCAATAAGCAAAAGGTATCACTGAAAACTACCAAAAACAAAAACAGCAAAAAAACAGTACGAAAAAAGACATTTTTTTTTACAATGTTTCTGTTTGGAGATCGTTGTGCACAACTGAGCTGCGACCACAGAACTAAATGCTCTGTGGATGATTCATTTAAGCATTTCAAGGTCACTTCATTGTAATAAAAGTATCGGCTGAATCTACTTCGTAGTAATGAGATTTCTATAGACTCGTGTCATATGGTGAAACTATCGGGACTATAAAAATACTTCGTTGTAATGAAAATTTCATTGTAAAGATATTCGTTGTAATGGAATTTTACCTGTAGTTCTATAGTTATTCAGTTGAAGAAGATACATGTGGTAAAATATTAAAATAAAAACACAGTAATTAACCAAATAGTGGAATAATCCTGCTAGACATATCACCAAAAATCATAAATCACTTTGCCAAAATAATTTTAACATCAACCCTGGGACATGGGCTGTAAAATTGTTAAGGGCAGATTTCACACAAATGTTACAAAGTTTTTCTTCACACAAAGAACCAGAGATAAGGAATTATTTACCAAACAAGCATGTTAGAGAATAGGACTTTGAAGGTCTTCAAATCTTGACCTGATATTATTTTTAGACAATCTACATTAGATGAATATGATGGACAAGCTTTCTGGGTTTGAATGGCCTGTTCTTGTCACAACTGTCCTAATGTTCTAAAATGAAACCTAAAAAATCTGTTTTCAAACTCAATGACCAAGTTCAAAAACAGAGGCAAAATGAGAATCAACAAGAATGGATTTTATTCAAACCTGAGAAATACCTCTTACTACAAACATGGAAACAATGGACTGCTAGGAATGAGATTTGAGATTGTGAGGACTAACCTCTGCGAATGGTGCTGTGGAATGCCATGCATCCCCTTATGTAACAAGTCAACTTCAGGGTATGGTTTATGGATTTTAGTGGGCCTTATAATAGGTGCTTCTACTGGCTGTAAAACTGTGTCTCTGTTACATACCATCCTATTTATTCTTCCATACTCACAGTCAATTTTGTCCTCACAGGTGGCGCAGTGATAGTGCTGCTGCTTTGCAGTAAGGAGACTGTGGAAGATTGTGGGTTTGATTCCTGGTTCCTGCCTGTGTGGATAGCGCTTTGAGTACTGAGAAAACACTATATAAATGTAATGAATTATTATTATTATTTATTATTATTATTATTAATTTCAGGTTTGGTACTATATTATTATCAGTAACACACACCACCCATTGAAACAAAAATATTTACCTGGTAAATAAAAAGGAATGTACCAAAAAGTCACAATCACTGCATTATTTTTATTAGAGAAATACAGTTAGGTCCATAAATATTTGGACAGAGACAACTTTTTTCTAATTTTGATTCTGTACATTACCACAATGAATTTTAAATGAAACAACTCTGATGTAGTTGAAGTGCAGACTTTCAGCTTTAATTCAGGGGGGTGAACAAAACGATTGCATAAAAATGGGAGGCAACTAAAGCATTTTTTTAACACAATCCCTTCATTTCAGGGGCTCAAAAGTAATTGGACAATTGACTCAAAGACTATTTCATGGGCAGGTGTTGTCAAGTCCATCGTTATGTCATTATTAATTAAGCAGATAAAAGGCCTGGAGTTGATTTGAGGTGTGGTGCTTGCATGTGGAAGATTTTGCTGTGAACAGACAACATGCGGTCAAAGGAGCTCTCCATGCAGGTGAAAGAAACCATCCTTAAGCTGCGAAAACCCATCCGAGAAATTGCTACAATATTACGAGTGGCAAAATCTACAGTTTGGTACATCCTGAGAAAGAGAGCAAGCACTGGTGAACTCAGCAACGCAAAAAGACCTGGACGTCCACAGAAGACAACAGTGGTGGATGATCGCAGAATCATTTCCATGGTGAAAAGAAACCCCTTCACAACAGCCAACCAAGTGAACAACACTCTCCAGGGGGTAGGCGTATCGATATCCAAGTCTACCATAAAGAGAAGACTGCATGAAAGTAAATACAAAGGGTGCACTGCAAGGTGCAAGCCACTCATAAGCCTCAAGAATAGAAAGACTAGACTGGACTTTGCTAAAGAACATCTAAAAAAGCCAGCACAGTTCTGGAAAAACATTCTTTGGACTGATGAAACCAAGATCAACCTCTACCAGAATGATGGCAAGAAAAAAGTATGGAGAAGGCGTGGAACAGCTTATTATCCAAAGCATAGCACATCATCTGTAAAACACGGTGGAGGGAGGCAGTGTGATGGCTTGGGCGTGCATGGCTGCCAGTGGCACTGGGACACTAGTGTTTATTGATGATGTGACACAGGACAGAAGCAGCTGAATGAATTCTGAGGTGTTCAGAGGCATACTGTCTTGCTCAAATCCAGCTAAATACAGTCAAATTGATTGGACGGCGTTTCATGATGCAGATGGACAATGACCCAAAACATACAGCCAAAGCAACCCAGGAGTTTATTAAAGCAAAGAAGTGGAAAATTCTTGAATGGCCAAGTCGGTCACCTGATCTTAGCCCAATTGAGCATGCATTTCACTTGTTGAAGACTAAACTTTGGACAGAAAGGCCCACAAACAAACAGCAACTGAAAGCCGCTGCAGTAAAAACCTGGCAGAGCATTAAAAAGGAGGAAACCCAACATCTGGTGATGTCCATGAGTTCAAGACTTCAGACTGTCAATGCCAGCAAAGGGTTTTCAACCAAATATTAGAAATGAACATTTTATTTCCAGTTATTTAATTTGTCCAATTACTTTTGCGCCCCTGAAATGAAGGCACTGTGTTAAAAAAATGCTTTAGTTGCCTCACATTTTTATGCAATCACTTTGTTCACCCCAATGAATAAAAGCTGAAAGTCTGCACTTCAACTGCATCTGAGTTGTTTTAGTTAAAATTCATTGTGGTAATGTACAGAACCAAAATTAGAAAAAAGTTGTCTCTGTCCAAATATTTATGGACCTAACTGTACCAGCTCATTCATTTGTTTAGTTTTTCTCCTATTAAAATATTACAAAAGAAGTAATGTAATGAGCCTTGTATTATACTGGTGCCAAGTCCAACACTCGGTCCTGCCTCACATACACTGTTGTCAGGTTGGGGTCTATCTAACTGACACAGAATTAGAACAAATGGACATGCATATTCTTTCAGAGTCACCAAATTCATACAATTGCAATTCAGAATCACCAGCTGACTGAGGAGATCATACAGTATGTGTGGACTATGGAAAGAAGACTGTCCCCAAAGGATACTGACACAAACAGAACTAGCACACTCTCTAAATGACAACTCAACTAATAACCTAATCAATTGCAAGGCGGTATACTTCAGTAGAGGTTCATTCAAACAAAGGAAATTCTTCTAATTTTAAATAATGATCTTGATTGCAAGATTTCAGGCTGCAAAAGCTTGAATGAGAATCAATCTTTGAAGTCACAACTGCAGCCTGAGTTACTGCTGCTAGGTAAACAAGACATTTCTGATTTCATTTCCTTCCCTTTGATTGTGAACAAAAGTGATGCTCATCATCTGGTTTCTGTCACCTTCAGACACTCCATTTCATTAAGAGAAATATGTGTGGTTCACTGAGCAGACTGGAAAAAAGCTTCATTCATAACACCAGCTCTTCTTACAACAGTATGTACTGTTTACTCTCACACACATTCATGTGCAATGATTAATGAGATGTGATTTGTTATACACAAGCTTTATACCCATGTTTTATTCAATCTTCACTTGCTGGAAGTGCACCTACTCTAATACAAAGGATCAAAGTAAATGGCAGGCAGTTTCAACACAGTGAAGTCGATCTGGCCTCAAGTTCACTTTGAAAAGAAGTTTATAGATTAGTGGCAAGCCTCTTTAATTAGCTGCTGCCTGGCAACTTTATAATGTTATTTTTGAATCAGGGCTGGTATAATTAATACACACTAGCCCTCTTAGCACAAGTAGCAGGTCTTGAAAAATGCAAAAGGGAAAATATTCTATAATATGTGGGGGGGGGGGGGGGGAAACTTCAATGAAAGTGGCCAGACGGAAACATGAGGTCACTACAGTACCGAGCACCATCTTTCTTTTTTTTTTTTTTTTTTTTTTTTAACTAATCACATATGAATGAGTACTTAGTACTAAAGTGGTAAACATAGATACTTTACAATATATTAAAGCTTGTGCTTGAAAGTTTTCTATTAAAGATGGCTCAGCTTTGGAAAGAGGAAGCAAAATGCAGTCACACATTTCCCATTACATGATGTGTTGTGTGGGCCAACAGGGGGCACACCAGCCACCCTACCTGACACAGACAGACGCCTGCCACCATTTCCTACAAGTACAACACAGTTCACAGCACAGCAAACAGACACAACACTCTTCTTCTTTCTTTCTTTTTCTCCTCCACTCTTCCTGGCAAGCTTGGTCTTCTCCCACCCGACTCTGGCTCCCGGAGTAGTGGCTGCTGGCTCCGTTTATAAAGCACCCGTAAGTGCTCCAGATGCTTGTTAACCCAATTCCAGCAGAATAGCTGCACTCAGGGGCTCAGCAGCATCTGCAGCACCCCCCTGGTGGCGCCCACGTAACCCAACAAGGCTGCACCAAACTCCAGCTCCCATGGAGCCCTGCGGGAGTCCCGAGGCACTGCAGCAACCCAGGGTGGCTACCATCTAGCCCTCCGGGGGAAGTTAATGCTGTGGATACGCTCCCTCCCCCAGTCCTTCCAACGTGAAGGTGTCCTGGCTGGGTAAGGGCCCGGCTGTATGCCACAGTTGCTATAATACTGATTTTATGAGAACCTTTCACAAATAATATGTATTATTATACAGCAAGCCCAAGTCAGTGTTGAAAATGTTAAGAATCACTTTTTTTATCTCTATTATTGGAAAACTAAAGGGTAAAACAAGAAACAAAACATTAAACTTAAACTACTTACAATAACATTCTTAAACCTGCTGAGTCCAATTCTAAAGAATTAATGCCTTATTAAGTGCTTCATCAAACTCCTGGAAAAAAATATATTTTTATGATTGAACAATTTTTTGATAATTATCATTGACTCATTATCATGTTGCTGTTACAAGGTGATCCTGACTTACTAGTGTTAAACTAATAATAATAAAAAAAAAAAAAAAAAAAAAAAAAAACACATGTTCATGTCAGACTTCTCACTGTATAAGAAAATCAGGTTATGTCCAGCTTATGCACACTAAGAACACCAACCTGATGAACAACTGTGGCACTTTTCACAAAATAATAATGCAGCACACAGAAATGCCATAAAACTAGACAACAAAGAAGAGTTACAATAAGTGTAAGTTTCATTCTGAAAACTCTCATGATACTCCTGGTGTTGTGTGGAGGTTCGGGTTTGCACCCAGAAAGCTTTGCTTCCAAATGCTATTCCAATGACATTATATATGCTTTGAGGGAAAGGGAACCTGGTGACAAAGCATTTGTACTATTTGTGAGGTGCAAATTGCCAAGCTGTTGGTAATTATCCCAGGTCTATAAGGCTAGGTTGTAAAATAAGGAGTGAATGGTTCAATATTTATTACTGATTCACTGTTTAACCCGGATTATATCACATCTGCTACCAGTGTTCATTGTGTAGAAAGGGGGAACTGTAATATATATGCTGTATTTATGGGGTGATAATCAGTATGGACAGACAGCTTAGTTAGTGTAAAGCTAAATACATCTATTCCAGTTTACATTATAACTGGAACAGCCATTGAATTAGCATTCTAGAGGATGACGGAGTGCTTTTCATTATTGCTTTGTGCTGAACTTCTTTATGCATTATATACAGTATGCCATGCTGCAGAGACAGTGGTAGGTATTAGGACATGTGCCTATAAAAAAATAACATTTGGTGCACAACATACTATGAGAGAGTGATGCAACATGTAGTTTAAAAAAAGTCAAGTTTATGCTGTTTCGAAGAAGAACATGCTGTTATAGCTGGCTTGTTTCCAAAACCCAGAATGGTCCTTTAACTGCCACCCAATTCCTTTTCCAAATGGGTAACAATTATGGACCAATATGCTTTACCTTCTTTCTGTGCATAGCTATAGAAACTCAGAACTATAATAAGCAAAGACAACTATTTTTAGGATAACAATACTGTAAATGACAGCAAGAACTGGTTCATAAGTGGGCTAGTTAAGACTTTTTTTCAACAAAACTAAAGCTGCAAACAAAATAAAAGCACATAAAACAGACTTTTTTATTTAGACCTTCAAAGAATCCTTTGATACAGTTACTGTCCAAGAATTAAAACACCAATTCTCTGACTGAAGATAGACCAGTGCAGTGATCAAAGCACAAAGAGGAGGTCTGTAAGGAAGTAACTCATTTGAAGAGAGTGCTGCAATTATACACCTTGAGGAGATAAACCATGAATGAGTTTCTCATGATCAGACTTGGTAGCTACTCTGTCACATTTTGAAATGTTCCTGACATAAAAGAATTACATATTTTATTTCCCTCCTGCACACCAAAGACTGTTAATTATCCCATAATGGGCATGTAAAGTCCTTTAAGGGGATAGCATACAAGCCAGTGCTAGATCCTGTTTTAAATATGTAGATTCATAAAATAAATGGATATTCAACATATTGAAAATCCAAATTTCTATAATAAGGCAGAACTGTGTAAAAGACAGCAAAGCTATATAAAAGGTGGGCAAACTGGTAGTCTGGATTTAAACTGGGTGTCACTTTTAAAGGCAGCTACTTATTGCATGCCATAACCACTGTCTAACATACACACCAGTGTTAATTTTATTGATAAAAACTAAGATGAAAATACTCATCAACAACACTTTACCTGTGATGAAAACAGAACAAAAGCTAAATAAAAATGTGCCTTTAATGACAAAAACTAATATGAAAGCTTTTAAAATCATTGCCGACAAAAAATAAACAAAACGAAAATATTACAGACAACTAGACAATGAGCGATATGAAGCACTTTGCTCATCTCTATTATATGTAACATGGTCTGCCAACGAATAACGAGGCCTGGGTTCACTTCCAGGGTCCTCCCTGCATGGAGTTTGCATGTTCTCCCCGTGTCTGCTGTGGGTTTCCTCCCACAGTCCAAAGACATGCAGGTTAGGTGCATTGGCGATCCTAAATGGTCCCTAGTGTGTGCTTGGTGTGTGGGTGTGTATGTGTGCCCTGCGGAGGGCTGGCGCCCTGCCCAGGAATTTGTTCCTGCCTTGCGCCCTGTGATGGCTGGGATTGGCTCCAGCAGACCCTGTGATAGGATATAACGGGTTGGAAAAAAAAGAAGACTAGTTTGAGCACCATCAGGAAATCATCATGTCAGCCAGAATCCTGTACCACTCCACTCTGCTATGTCAACCATTATGATTTTTGGGTGAAAAAAGTGGTCAGAAATATAGAACAACTTTAATCACAAAGCTGGCAAAAATAAAACCCAGTGTAAGCCATGTGGAACAAATGTCACAGGAAAGTACACCACAAACCTGAGGAGGCATCTAGAGGCTCACCATCCGGAGATTCATGTCAAGGTATGTAATGTTATCTAGGTGGCGACTTACCTGACGCCAGTCTGACGCACAGTCATGGGTGCCATTAGAGATATTCGGCCCCATGAAACAATATAATATTGGGGCAACCCACCCTGACCAAATCAACACTGTACAAAAGGGCATGTTTTGCCACAACAACTTAAACACCTCCCCACCACCAACCCTTTCCCCAGCCGAAATCCAAATGAAGCTTTTTTTTTTTTTTTTTAACTATACCTACAGTTAGGTCCATAAATATTTGGATAGAGACAACTTGTTTCTAATTTTGGTTCTGTACATTACCACAATGAATTTTAAATGAAACACCTCAGATGCAGTTGAAGTGCAGACTTTCAGCTTTAATTCAGTGGGGTGAACAAAACGATTGCATAAAAATGTGAGGCATTTTTTTAACACAATCCCTTCATTTCAGGGGCTCAAAAGTAATTGGACAATTGACTCAAAGGCTATTTCCTGGGCAGGTGTGGGCAAGTCCGTCGTTATGTCATTATCAATTAAGCAGATAAAAGGCCTGGAGTTGATTTGAGGTATGGTGCTTGGATGTGGAAGATTTTGCTGTGAACAGACAACATGCGGTCAAAGAAGCTCTCCATGCAGGTGAAAGAAGCCATCCTTAAGCTGCGAAAACAGAAAAAACCCATCCGAGAAATTGCTACAATATTACGAGTGGCAAAATCTACAGTTTGGTACATCCTGAGAAAGAAAGGAAGCACTGGTGAACTCAGCAACGCAAAAAGACCTGGACGTCCACGGAAGACAACAGTGGTTGGTGGATGATCGCAGAATCATTTCCATGGTGAAGAGAAACCCCTTCACAACAGCCAACCAAGTGAACAACACTCTCCAGGGGGTAGGCGTATCGATATCCAAGTCTGCCATAAAGAGAAGACTGCATGAAAGTAAATACAGAGGTTGCACTGCAAGGTGCAAGCCATTCATAAGCCTCAAGAATAGAAAGGCTAGATTAGACTTTGCTAAAGAACACCTAAAAAAGCCAGCACAGTTTTGGAAAAACATTCTTTGGACAGATGAAACTAAGATCAACCTCTACCAGAATGATGGCAAGAAAAAAGTATGGAGAAGGCGTGGAACAGCTCATTATCCAAAGCATACCACATCATCTGTAAAACACGGTGGAGGGAGGCAGTGTGATGGCTTGGGCGTGCATGGCTGCCAGTGGCACTGGGACACTAGTGTTTATTGATGATGTGACACAGGACAGAAGCAGCCGAATAAATTCTGAGGTGTTCAGAGACATACTGTCTGCTCAAATCCAGCTAAATTCAGTCAAATTGATTGGACGGCGTTTCATGATACAGATGGACAATGACCCAAAACATACAGCCAAAGCAACCCAGGAGTTTATTAAAGCAAAGATGTGGAAAATTCTTGAATGGCCAAGTCAGTCACCTGATCTTAACCCAATTGAGCATGCGTTTCACTTGTTGAAGACTAAACTTCAGACACAAAGGCCCACAAACAAACAGCAACTGAAAGTCGCTGCAGTAAAGGCCTGGCAGAGCATTAAAAAGGAGGAAACCCAGCATCTGGTGACGTCCATGAGTTCAAGACTTCAGGCTGTCATTGCCAGCAAAGGGTTTTCAACCAAATATTGGAAATGAACATTTTATTTCCAGTTATTTAATTTGTCCAATTACTTTTGAGCCCCTGAAATGAAGGGATTGTGTTCAAAAAATGCTTTAGTTGCCTCACATTTTTATGCAATCGTTTTGTTCACCCCACTGAATTAAAGCTGAAAGTCTGCACTTCAACTGCATCTGAGTTGTTTCATTTAAAATTCATTGTGGTCATGTACAGAACCAAAATTAGAAAAAAGTTGTCTCTGTCCAAATATTTATGGACCTAACTGTATGTGTGTGTGTGTGTATATTTTATAATATATATATATATATATATATATATATATATATATACACACACACACACACACAGTATATATCTCAAACATTGAATGACCAATATGTTTTTATATTTTTATATATTTTATATTATATTCATATTATTTTTAAATAGAATATTCTAAAGTCAAGACTTCCTAACTGATATATGACATTTTGACCACATAGTAGTTTCAGGTTCTGTCAGTCCTCTTTACAGTGAGAACACAGAGTCGCTGAATAACAACTGAACTTTACACAAAGTAATAATGCAGAACATACTGCACAGTTCTGGGAATGAAAGCCTTTTGCTGTAACCACATTTATTCAGGTAAAAAGAAAACAAGAGAGCCATCTGGATGACTTCTGCATTGTGTCAAATGATTTAAAGCAGAAGACCTGGAAAGCTGCAACACACTAGAATGACCACCATCTAGTGCCCATTTTCTGGCCAGTTAAGGGAATAATGAGAACCAGGCTGAATTGCTGAACACACCCCTTCACATGCCTCAGCCATCCTATCGCAAAGACTGTGAAAGAAGGATCTGCTGTGAGGCCTCATGACTTTTTCCACAAGACACACTTAATTTTAGGATGTTTGCAAAGTAGTCATGTTCTATGAAAGTTCACATGCTTGATTGTCAGAAACAATAAACAGATGAAAATTTATGGTCCAAAAAAGAATGAGCCTACTAATTACTTTTGTTTAGGCAGGTTGTTCAACATAGATTCTATGTTGAGAGCACTGAAACACTTTCCCAATATAACTGTTTTTCATTTTATAATGTACTGTTATTAATTTCTATGCAGGCACTAAAAAAAGCTATACTAATACAGTACATTGTATTACTTGAGTTTGTTTATACAAGTTATTTTCAGAGAAGCAGAAAAAAGCCACAAATATCAACTGGCTAATAAATAAATAAATATTGCTTTTTGATTAGTTATTAGATAAAAATTCTGGAGTAAAAATGGTTGTATCTTTCTTTTTAATACCAAGTACTAGTGTAAATTTTACAGTTGTGAAACATGCATAATTAATTAATCAATTCATTGTTTGTATAAACAAATTATTTATTATTAAGATTTATTAATTATTATTAAAATTTGGCCACTAGCTTGTTACTATAAATTTTTATAGGGATTTTCAAATTAAGGATATGCTACTGTCATCACAGATGCATATATGCATATGCTGTATAAAATGTTCTTTCATTAAATAAGGAATTTCTTTGAGATCCCCTGGCACTACTCTTTCCCATTCTTTTGATATTTTCTTGTCTTAAAGTGATGTTTATAGGGTTTTTCCACTACTACCAGTAACCTATTGGAACTAGAGTAACTGGTTTGTAGAAAAAAAATTGTGAAGTTTCTTTACAACACTTTTTCAGCCCGAGATTTAATTAGACAGTGGTCACCAATTGATTTCAGCCTGCGCTGTGATCCTCATGACAAGCCTATAGTCAAAGCATTATTGCACACATTACTAAACAGTCAGTTTAGTATGAATTTGTTCTGTTTGAGCAATACTCTCTTTATGCAAGCATTTATGAACAACAGTCAATGTGACTTGGAAAAAGCATCAGAATAATTGAATCTATGTCTTTGGTGTAATTAGGTACATTACTATCTCTTCCTTAAGTGTGATGTAATCAATGTACAAATAATGCTATCTTTAGAGTTCTTTTAACTGGAAAATATTCCTGGAACCAGAACATCTGCCGTGATCCAGTACTTGTGGTTAGTGAAAAAGTCTCACATGTTGTTTATTTTACTGAGGGTTTCCCTAATGAAGAAAACATTAACTTAATAAAATATGATTATTCCCTTTCCAAATTTAACAATGACCAAAATTGCCAGGACCTGACAATATTTAATCTAGGTCCTGAAAACAAGCTAGTGCATACATGTACAAATTTTTAACATCTTTTTTTTGGAAGTCTCTAACCATGGAAATTTCCAACATTGGAAACTAACCAAACACAAAATTTCTCAAAAGTGCTTAATCCAATCCCATTCTGGTAGCATCAGATACAAGGCAGAAAGCAGTGTTAGATAGGGCATTAGTTGATTAAGTAAGAAAGTAAGTTAGCGAACATTGAATCCTTTTTCTACTCTTGTAACCTTGCTAATAAGCAGCTTCTCAATCACCAGGCCAAAACAGCTTCAGAAATAGATGCAACCAAACTAGATCGGGTATATAGGGTCTACTAAGAAGGGTGTGTCTGCTGAGTTTAGGAGCTCAAAGTTCTCTTTATATGTTCTGACAATCGTAAGTGATGAAACAGTTTCCCAGAATCACTGGATTGAAAAAAAATAATCATGGCCCTCTGCCTAACCTTAGTACTCCTACACCCAGACTTTAGCTTCAGACACTGCTGCAGTGGCTATCTAGGCATACTTTTAGTCCCTCCTCGCTTTGAAACTGTGGCATAATGGTGTGGAAGGCATGCCTATGCCAAGAAACTTAGTGTTACTGACATGGAAACTGTTGCTACATTGATCTGAGGGAGGAAGCCACAATATAGGCATTTGGGGAATATATCCAAATGGACTATCACTTATTGGAAAGCAGTTCTTGGGAGTATGTGGATAGTACTATATACATTGCTGGACTAATTTGGCAAAGTAAATTTGACTCAGGAAATGCATGGAGGAATGGATGACTGATTGACTGTCCGGACTAAAAATTCCGAGATACAGAGATTAACATGTTTTAGGATTTTCTTAATGGTTGTGAAAAATAGGAAATGTGAAGGAAACCGTATGCCTACTTACAAACCACTCATTCTTCATCACCATACACAGTGAGAAAATATGAATATACCCCAGCTGAAAAATTAGTACTCTGCAGTTAACATTTGGGCAGTTTAAAACCAAAACTGGTCTGAGGGCTAGGAGATTTTGTATCTTGTACACTATTTTATTTGACAATGGTAGAAACAAATATTTTAAAAAGAACTGTTATTTAAAACATAACTTATTCTTCAGTATAAAAAATACCTGAATTACCACATGGACAAAAAATTGCATATTTAAATAAAGGATGAAAACTGTCAGCAGTAATATTATAAGCACTCAATTGTGTTCCATATGCCAAATGTGAAGTACTTTCAGATGGGGATTGTAAACCTTAATGAACTGGGTCATAGGGCTTAACCAGCTCCCTGGGGCATTTTAAGTGTTATATTAAGTGAACTACTAGTAACCCTGACACTAATTCTAGCAACACTTCAAAACAGAAATTGCAAAGTTTTCAATATTATTGAGATACAAAACAGCATAAAGCATTTACAACTAAACGAAAATACCATTAATACAATAATGATACATAGTATAAGCAAAAACAATTATAAATTAGTATTCACGACAGGGAAAGGTGGGAAGCTCACCATATCCAGGGAAAATAAAGAAGAAACTAGTACATTTCTTAAAAGAGGGAACTTTTGTGTATATATATATATATATACACTTTCTATATGGACTTATTTGCGACACTCAATTTAAGAAAATTACAAATACTTCTGACTAGAATTGCATGATACTTATTATTTAAATTATATACTGTAAAATACTGCTACCTTAACTGTACATTTAAACAACATTCAAGAATTCCCATTGTTTACAAAGATCTGAATAGGGCATGGAAGAAAGTGAATTGGAAAGCATGCTTTATAATATAAAATATAAAGTTTATATTACTGAACAAAATTCATTATATTGCTTTCTTTAACATGCCTAGGAAAAAACTGTAACAACATGTTGTTTCAAACATGTAATTCTTGGATAAGTTCTGGCCCTGACCAGTGTAGAAATAAGTACATAAAACCATCAACCAACCCAGAAATTAAACAAATGCTAAACTTAAACATATTTTGAGATTTAAGAACACTGAAAAGTGATCTTATACATTTCAAAAAATGCCTGTCACTTTTTAGACAAACAGTACGAGTAAAAAAGATGCTGAATACAAGTTGCTACTGTACATGCCTTATTTGCTGGTTTTATTCTTAAACAGTGTCCATATTTTTTTACTGCTATTTTCCATGTAGAAGTTTATCCATGCATCCATCCATTTCTTTACCCAGGGCAGAGTTGCAGGGCAGTATGAGCCTATCCCAGCAATTACTGGGAATAAGGCAAGAACACTACCTAGAAACACACACACACACTGGAGCAAAGTTAGTATCACCTATGCACCTAACCTGCATACCTTTGGACTGTGGGAAGAATCTGGAGCACCCTGAGGAAACCCACATGTACACGGTGTGAATATGCAAACTCCACACAGGGGGAACCTGGTACGTAAACAAATGTCTCCTTATTGCCAGGCAGCACCACCAGCACCACTGTGCCACCTTGTGGCCCATGTAGAAATTGAAGCTTTTCACTACATTTTAATTCCATTTTTAATCTCCTCAGCCAATTTTTCAAGCTCTCCAATAACATCTCTTACTAATACAGGCTACTACTTGATGCTTTTTTGGAAGCCAGGAATTTCCACAATGCCTCTAATTTTCAAGGTGTCTATGATGCAAAAGGAGAAGTGCCATAATCCCCCTAGTTGTTTTGTTTTATTAGAGTCAATTTCTACTTAAATGCCAAACCACTTATACAAGAGTGGAAAATGGTTTACAGTGTGCTGTCTCATATTTGGCCAAGAAAAATTAAATATAAAATATTCAAAATGACCTTAAATAATAAAAAAGGGAAATGGCAATTAATGGAAAAGAAAAATAATGCTGATTACTGAGAGTATATTTTCCAGATTCTCACAACCCTGTATAGGAAAAATCAAGTTTAGAAAATGAATCAATGGATGGAGAGAAGATGGATGGAAAGAGGGGTGGAGAAGAAAAAAAAATCATGTGACAGGAGCTGCCATACCTATTAAGTAATGAACTCTTCAATGTGTTGTTTGTGTTGATACTTTAGACAGGATAATTAAACCTACTACAAGGTATTAAAATAAACCTCTAACAATATTTCTGCTCCTATTCTTTTTAGTAATTTTCCCCATAAAAGAATAAGAGGGTCATTACACTCTTCTTTCCTAGGGGAATGGAAGCCCACATTGAACTGACAATATTAAATTATTTAAAGCAATCAAAGTGGCCTTTTCTGGCCACAGGCAAAAAATATATTGTTTCACACCATTTTTTAATAATGCAAACATTCAGTATAAAAAAGCATTGGCCCACAAACAAGGACACGTTAAACAAAAGAAAATGATTACACACTTCAGGCCTGTGATATAGTGTGCCTTCATTTAATCTCTAGCTTCCCTTCTTCCCACTTTGAAATAAAGGGGCTGGTGTGGGTAATTAAAGCTTTTCAATCCTTTATGCTAAGCCTTCTACATACACCTTTTAGCTATCTGTAGCTAGAGATGATTACTGTCCTATCTTTTCTTCCTACTTTCATGGTAATACTTGTGGATTTGGGTAACCACATGTTAAAGGTGCAATGTGGGCAGCAACAAAATTTGTCAATTTAAGATGGAATAAAACATATTCATCAAGTGGATCAGCGATAAGGCATCATAATTACATTTGTTTTCCCTTTAAGCTTGCTGTAAATCTTGCATTTGCTTGCTACCATTTTGTATATGGAAAGACCACAGACAATCCACCAAAGATATCCACAAACATAATTACTCTACAAGTGGCAAAGTGTAACTGGCAGGATGCAGTGACAAAGAACAAAGTACTTCTGTGTTTACCCACTGAAAACTAAATGCACAAACAACAAAACGCATGAACAATAGTGCTGACATTGTTCTTAGTCTTGGCAAACTACAAATCCTGAACCATTCTAAGACAAAAGTGGAAACTGGTAAAATGATGTATGAGCAGTGGAGGTCTTCTGGGAACTTATCCTGGAGGCCGAGTTCAAGATTATCAAAACCTGACATCAAATTAAACAATCATATCCAGACATATGAAAAATGAGTCCTTTAATGGCAACTTTGGTTAAAGCATTATAACTGTACATGCGTATGAAAATGTGAAAAATAGCCAGAGGAAAAAAAAGTAAACTTGTTGCACATATCTGTCTCACATGAATGTACTGACATAATGCTTATGTCAAATTCTTAACTGGCATTACAAATTCATTCATCATTTTAAAGACTTTAAAACCAAATGTAAATAAAAAAAAATCTCCATGTTATCAAAAAACTAATAATGATCATGGAAATTGGACACATACTGTATATGGTTTAGTATATGACTCATCTGGTTTTCATGATTTAGTCCTACTCTCGTAATAATTATGTAAATATAGAGTAATCTCAAAAAATAGCTATCCAATACAATGTTTTATTAAAGCATGCCACTTATGTCACAAGCCCAATGAACAGTACAATGTTTGTTTGGAAATACAAAAAATTTACTGTGACAAATAATTGAACAATTTAAATCTTACTCTTAAGTCAAAATCAAATTCTGAAGTATTCAAGGTATTGATGCAAGAGGTCACATGAATGAAAGTGTTTGTGGCCTTACAACTGTCTTATGGGATTTTTTGTAACAAAGTGATCTTGAAGAAGTTTTTTTTTTTTTTTAACAATAAACAAATTGTTATTATATACAGGTAATAAGACCTTCAGTTAGATTTTACTGTGTAATTATAAACAACATTTTAACCACTGCACATGCCCCATTCTTTGTACTTTGCGTGCCCTACTTATTATTGAATAGCATTCTGGTCACAAGTACTTTAAGAGGTTTGTGCTGCTAGGGAGGTGATAATAAACCTACAAGTGTTAAGCATACTACTGCGGCCAATCAAAAATAATAAAATAAATATTCATAAATACAAGCAAACTAAACTACAAACACCTACTTGGGTAAACCTACACTTTTCTACAGCAGCAGTATGTCTCCAACCTCACAGAAATCATATTATATATGTGTGTGTGTCACATCCCCATAACATAAAATAAGATGTTTACATGAGAAGAACATGAATCCTCTCTTTTCTGATACTGGATTTGATTCGCTTTAAATTCTACAAAATAAAGGCAAAAATAAATACCAAGACAGGGGACAATTCTACATAGCAAAGAGCAACACACTTTTTTGACAACACAAATAATACTTAAGCAAAGTGCTGACTTTTGTGTTTCATTTTTATAAATGAATGTAAAAGACATTACAATGATTAAATAGAGGACTGGCATTGCTTCAGGCAACCACGTCATAAGAGACACATTTCTGAAATCCTAATCAATTACCAGCTCAAGCAGGCATGGGCTGCATTTCAGTTGCTGCTGCATCCTGAGCTCAACTGTGCTCTATTTGCAGGAGATGAACAGAAGGTGGCGCACAGGCTGCTTAGCCTCTGGAGGCACAAACTGATGAGTCGCCCCTGCTTGGATTGAAAGCTGCTGTGTACACTCACACGGATTTAACACCTACTACAGCATAGCATGAAACTGTCTGCACTGCCTTCCCTGTAAGGAGAGGACTTCTTAAGCTCTCAAGCAGAAATGTAAGTGCAAATCTTTTTAACTCCAGGACATAATTAAATTGTTACTGTGAAATAAATGCGAACCTACAAAGTAAATGCAGCAATGTAGAAATTTGTTATTTAGTTACATGAATACATTTGCATGAAATGTCACTTTATCCAACCACATAGCTTTGATATATTACTGCACTGTTTACCCAGTAAATGACATTTTTGCAGAGGAGCTATAAATATGCAATGTTAGGTACAAAATTGTTGAAACTGTGATTGAATAATTTTCTGCTTTCAGGTCAAAACCAATTCAAAATATTTATTCATTGTTTAATACTTAATCATTTAATAAAAAAAATATTTTGCATATTATTAATTAGGGGTTTAAAAAAAACAGAATTAAGGTAGTACTTCAGTTTTAAAAATGCATTGCAATCTTGACAATTTAATCCTCATAAAAATGTGTTACATTACTTAAAAAACTGTACTCAAAGTAAAACGTTACCTCCACAATCATTCAAAAATTGAGAAATTACTGTGGTAAGTTAAAACATAGATCTTTCTAATAGTGTATTTTTTGGTATAACATGACTCAAATTTTTATTCAAATGTTTAATTTAATCCTCACAATATGACTGAGGAAGAGCCACAGTAATATTAAGAGATCAGAAATACAAGAAAAAAAACAAACACACAAAGACAGACACTGGAGAGTCATACTCCATGGTAACAAGGTGCAGTTAAGTATATAATGATAAGAATGTTTTAGTCTACATGCATCACTTGAGAACATTTTAACATTCAAATCATTAAAACAGATTATATTTGAAAAAGCAGCACTACTAATGCAGGCTACTGATACATCTTATAATGACACAAAATACATAACTGGGAATATGCTAAACAAAATCTATAAACTGTAAATATCCATCTATATTAGTGTTTGTTCTTCTAGTCTCAAAAAATGAAGAAAAAGAATATAATGTTTATACTTATTTGCAAGCAAAATGAGGACTTAACTTACTTTTACAATCCGGTATGATTATAACACAAATAATTTTTGACATATTTATTTTTTTTGACAAGATAACCAAATAGAAGTCTATAAACACACACGTCAGCATTATGTTGCCATATTTTCTTTGCTTCACTTGTCTTCAATGACGCAAGTGAAATACAGATCTACCTAAAAACCTCATAATGGTGTTATACTTTATCACTGCCTTAGTCAGTGGTGGTTTGTTCCATTCTGCATTCATTTTTTTTTGCATTAGCAAGGAAACTAAACTTTTACAATTCAGCTGGTTCATGCTCTATCAAGATTTTTTATGGCTGAACAATAAAAACGAGTTAGTCGTTTAGGATTACTGGCACAAACCAAATATTATTAAAATATATTAATCACAATGCTTTGTATATTCAAAATGAGTAGAAGGTCAGGACTGTATTTCACATGATTAAAATTATCAGATTTTCATCAAAGCATCTTATAAATGATGACAGTATGAAAAATAATGCATACACAGGAAAACGAAAAAGTGCTAATTAAGTCACAATTATCAGTTATTCAATAATATACAACTACTACTGTATGCATCACAAACTAAGTGTAAAGAAATGGGGAAAAAAAGGATTTTAATTTACAGAGTTTTACTTTTATTTTAATCACTCTAAATTCATGAATACAAAGAAAAAATTGCTAATTTCTTAAAATATTTAATACAGGGCATCTCAAAAAATGTAAACTGAACACTAAAGGATTCATTGAGCTTGTAAAGTTCAGCGATGTTAGAGATGGTGGTAACTCAATGTTTGTTAGGACTTTACAGGTCAGCAGTATGATGAAACAGCTAAGAGACTAAGACTTAAACTGCAATGTTGCTGGTTCAGTACCTCCCTCTCAATATGATCCCGAGTCCCTGTCTGTGCTCCAACTGTAAAAAATATATGTAAAGAGTTGTAATATGTTTATACTAACACAAACATATATACCTGAAAAATTTAATTTATAGCAAAAACTGACTTCTCAATTCTTATTCAACTAGTGTGATGAAATAATTGAAAATCAAGATATTGAGATTCTTTAGCTGCCGAGTTCAGCTATACTGCTAGGAACAGAAGGAACTCTTTAAATGGTGTTCCAGCATATCACATCTGAATAACCAAAATCAGTTAGAAATTTACATATTTTTGACTTTTTTAAATCATGTTTCTTACTATGAACCTGGAAGCAGCAATGCAGTAACTAAGGATGTTATTGTGTTCTTCAGCAGTACAAATGTATGCTTCAAAATTTTTCAACATCTTTTGATTATCTAACGCAATACAACTTGCCATTTTACTTACATTTGACATTACTTCCCGGGTTTTTAAATACTATTTGTCTAAAGCTAGAATTTCCACCACATACGAAATTTGTGACTTGAATAGCTAGTTGGCCAATTCAATGTACTTTATAAACCAAATACTACTGTATGCCTAATTCTTTTCCTTAATGTTGAGCACATTAGTGAGAAAAAGAAACATTTCAAATAACACGTAGTAAAGTTCAAAAACAGCAGGGGAATATGGAGCTCCAAGTAAATTCACACCCCATGTGTGTATGTTATATTTACTAGATTTTAAATGTGTATGGTTGTTTCAACCCTGGTATTGCGATGTCGCTCTGAACAGTTACAGACATAGTGGCCATTTGTTTTTTCAATAGTGTTCTTAGCACTAATCAGTAAATAAATATGTGCATGGTTTTATTTTTAGCTATTCTGGTGTGTGCTCATTGTATGTGATTTATATATACACACACATATACATATAAATATATACATATATATATTTATGTATATACAGTCATATGAAAACGTTTGGGAACCCCTTTTTATTCTTTGGACTTTTGTTTATCATTGGCTGAGCTTTCAAAGTAGCAACTTCCTTTTAATATATGACATGCCTTATGGAAACAGTAGTATTTCAGCAGGATGTATAAATGTGGGCACCCCAACAGAGATAGGACATCAATACTTACTTGAGCCTCCTTTTGCAAATATAACAGCCTCTAGATGCCTCCTATAGCATTTGATGAGTGTCTGGATTCTGGATGGAAGTAATTTTGACCATTCTTCATACAAAATCTGTCCAGTTCAGTTAAATTTGATGGCTGCCGAGCATGGACAGCCTGCTTCAAATCATCCCATAGATTTTCAATGATATTCAAGTCAGGGGACTGTGATGGCTATTCCAGGACATTGTACTTCTCCCTCTGCATGAATGCCTTTGTAGATTTCGAACTGTGTTTTGGGTCATTGTCTTGTCTTGAATATCCAACCCCTGCGTAACTTCCAACTTTGTGACTGATGCTTGAACATTATCCTGAAGAATTTGTTGATATTGGGTTGAATTCATCCGACCCTCGACTTTAACAAGGGCCCAAGACCCTGAACTAGCCACACAGTCCCACAGCATGATGGAACCTCCACCAAATTTGACAGTAGGTAGCAGGTGTTTTTCTTGGAATGCGGTGTTCTTCTTCCACCATGCAAAGCACTTTTTGTTATGACCAAATAACAAAATTTTTGACTCATCAGTCTAAAGCACTTTGTTCCAAAATGAATCTGGCTTGGCTAAATGAGCATTTGCATACAACAAGCGACTCCGTTTGTGGCGTGAGTGCAGAAAGAGTTTCTTTTTCATCACCCTGCCATAAAAATGTTATTTGTGCAAATTGCGCTGAATTGTACAATGATGTAAAGATACACCATCTGCAGCAAAATGTTCTTGCAGGTCTTTGGAGGTGATCTGTGGGTTGTCTGTAACCATTCTCACAATCCTGCTCAAATGCCGCTCCTGGATTTTTCTTGGCCTACCAGACCTGCTGGGTTTAACAGCAACTCTGCCTGTGGCCTTCCATTTCCTGATTCCATTCCTTACAGTTGAAACTGACAGTTTAAACCTCTGAGATGGCTTTTTGTAGCCTTCCCCTAAACCAGGAGACTCAACAATCTTTGTTTTCAGATCTTTTGAGAGTTGTTTTGAGGATCCCATGCTGTCACTCTTCAGAGGAGAGTCAAAGAGAAGCACAACTTGCAATTGACCACCTTAAATACCTTTATATCTCATGATTGGACACACCTGTCTATGAAGCTCAAGGCTTAACGAGCTCATCCAACCAATTTGGGGTTGCACGTAATCAGCATTTAGCAGTGACAGGCATTCAAATCAGCACAATTACAAGGGTACCCAAATTATTTCACAGCCAGTTTTTCACATTTGATTTAATTTCATACAACTAAATACTGCTTCACTAAAAATCTGTGTTCGGAAAACACCCCAGTACTCAGATGTTCCTAGGAAATGAAAGACATACCACTGTTATCTTTTTGGTTGAAAGTAAATTATTATGCAGGCTGAGTGGGGTTCCCAAACTTTTTCATATGACTGTATATATATATATATATATATATACACACACACGCACATATATATATATATATATATATATATATATATATATATATATATATATATATATATATATATATATACACACATACATATATACATATACGCAGTGGGTATAGAAAAGAATCACCTCCTTCAAAAAATTGATAATTAATATTGAATTTACATTTGTTAGTACTGGACACCTCGCTAACATATAGACGCATTCATACACACATGCAAATAATACCACAAATAAATACTCAGTATAAGCATACCATCATGCTCTTTTGATTTTTCTGTTACAGTATTTCCAATCTCTCTTGATTTTAAAATATGGTCTGCAATTACAGTAGGTTAGTACAGCTGAAGTAGCAGGCCAAAAGTGATGCATTGTAATTATATGAATTATAGGATTATTCGCATATTTGTTAAAAAATAATATGAAACTTGTCAGGACTCCCATTATAAGTGAGTATTAGAATGTTTTATTTTTAAAAACCCCTGGATTTTTCAAACTACACACAAACACACACACACACTAGCAGTGTTATTCAGCTTTACCTGGGAAATTTCTTAAGACAATGGGTATTGGTTATAGTGCCATTGATGCATTGGAATAGATGCATCAGAAATAAGGTTTAAGATTTTTTTATTTAGTCATGTTTACACAAGAAAACATGAAATTTGCCTTCTCAGTTGCATCTAATAACACACAGAATGAAATAAAACAGACAAATAGAGACAAGTTAAGGTAATGAAGTTAGATAATACATATTTACACCAAAAAAAAAAAAGGTTACAGGATATATATTAAAACCTTAATCATTATCTCCGATTTTTCTTATTAGAAGTCATATGGCACTAGGAAGAAAGGAGTTTCTGGAGCGATTTGTGTGTGTTTTCAAAGCGACTATCCTTCCTGATTTACTGAACTTTAGTTCTACATGTAATGGATGTCTGTCATCAGTTGAGATGATTTCCAGTTTCTTTAACATTGCCCTCTGACACACACTAGACAAATCATCTACATCAGTCCCAATAACTTTAGCTGCATACTTTGTAAGCTGCTGAAGCTTTTTGAGTTTGGTTTGTCAGACTATTAAACCAGGCAATGAAACTGAAAGTGATCACAGACTGGATCATACTGTGGTAAAAGGACAACATGAGGTCCTTGTCTACTTTAAATAGAAAGGCCACTTGCTAACCTTAGCATATATCCACTGCCCCAGATGTACCATCTTGCTAAACTTCAGCTTTTTAACTAAACAGGAAATAGTGTTTCTATTGATGAGGAAGTGAGTGAGTGAGTCAACTTTGCATTATGTATTTTTTTTCTTAAGTCTGAATGACAAACTGATTATTTGGGTGGTTACCTACCAGGTAACACTTGTGTTTGGTTGGCCAGTCGGCAAACATCCCCTCAGTTGCAAAAAGCAGATCATAGATATGTTATACAGTACCTGCCAAACAATACAAAGACTATGTCTGAACCCTCAATGGGGCTTGTCAGGTGTATGCACTTTTACATCACATATCTATGATCTGCTTCTCGCAACTCAGAGGACGTGGTGGAAGCTTGCCGATTGGCCGACCAACCACAAGTGTTACCTGGAAGGTAACCATCCAAATAATCAGATTGCAATTTCGACCTAAGAATGTAATACTCCGATCTTCACAAATAAGTGAACTAGCTGTCGTGACACAATGTCAGTGGCTTTGCCTCAGGCACTGACATCCAAAGTTCAATCCCTGTAAGGGGATGCAAAAGTGTGTACACCTGATGAGCCCCAATAAAGACAAAACATGTGCCATGTGCTCTTTGTATTATTTGGCAGACACTGTATAATATAATACGAATGTCACAAATACAAAAACAATGTCTGTAGGCAACACTTCAGATTTACTGGGTAATTAATCAGAAACCATGTACAAATGTCATATGATCAAGTTAGAACAAAATTATACAATAAATGAAGACGTTCCCTGGCTTCACTTTAGTTTAGAACAAAAACAGGAATAGAGATTAAAATGGGCCTTGAACCAAATAATGCATCCTTACATATCATATGACACATTTTAATTTTATTAATTTTCAAACTATGACAGCTTATTCAGTCAGACATGTCTTGTGCACAGTCACATGCTCATGTTCCATCTTGATGGTCAGGCATGGAGTGAGAGGATCTGGTTGCTGTTTCATTTCATACACAGCTTTATTCCCTGTTCCCTTCATTTAGCTGTCCTCTTTTTCTTTAACCGAACTGCATCGTGACATCGATGCTGGCATGACTGAACTTATCACAGTATGATATTGCAAAGGAAATAGAGGGAAAGTATACAGAAGAGTTTTCATTATAATGCTATTGCTGCAACTCTACAACAAATAAAGAAAAAGCTGATATTTTTCTATTAAAGACATAACCTCTATCAGCAAAACTCCTGAAAAAACATTGTGAATAAACTGTTTTTACTACTAAAAGGAAAGTTAATTATTAGAGTGCAAAAGAAATTTAAAGGTTATTTCCACACTCAAAAAAAAAATCATAGGCACAATACTTCAGCTGTATAAGGCAGATATATCCTAAAAAATTTATGCCTTTAACTTTCATTTTATTAATTCTATAAGAAAGTATTCTTGAAGTGTATAGCACAAATCATAATCATTGTTTTTAAAGTCTAGTAGATTAAATGCTTCAGCTATTTAGTTTAACTTATTCTAAAGCTATATAAATGTGTTTAACTATTTGCAGGTTTTTCAATGACATTCACCTACAGCAACTTTATTTAATTTGAAAATTTAAACCCCTCATTTTTACCTTGCAATTTTACTTTACTTAGTTTATGCTTTCTATCAAGCACTATGAAAATCTGATGCCGTTTAAGCGTACCTATAACTGTACTTCGAATGATACATTTGGATAGATTATTCTGGGTATCTCAGTATTACCTGGTATTTATCAGACTTCATTAAATATTAAATGTGCAGTGCATAGTAAACATAGCATACAGAAAGCCTTCACTCTCTGTTAGACAAGATCACAAGGTGTCCTTCAGTTGTTCTGAATTTACTGGATGGAATCTCGTCTCTACTTTTAAAATGCCTGTTTGATATTCACATGAGTCCCAATTCACTCTGTTATTGTATAACTCTCCAATTTTTAAAACATTACCATAACAAAATAATAAACATACTTCAAAGGTAATGAAAATACTTTTTATGCTATTATTTTAATATGATTTCATTTTTTTATTTATTTATTAATTTTTATTGTAATCATTCCATACAAATAGATCAATTTATAACCAAACAAAATTGAAGACAAATCAAACCCCACCCCTGAGAAGAAGAGCTTAGCCAAAGGAGAATTGCTTAGAGCTTTTTAATAAGGCAACAATAAACAAAAGAAAGGGAGAAATGTATATAGGTAAATTAGAAATGGAGAAGGGAATTAAATGCGGTAATAGTTATTTCTCTTATTCTAAAATAATATTGATTAGATCCTGCCAGGTTTTGAAAAAAATTTGTACAGATCCTCTAACTGAGAATTTTATTTTTTCCAATTTCAAATAATATAAAACATCGGTTTCCCACTGACTTATCAGAGGAGAGTTAGGATTCTTCCAATTTAACAGAATACGTCTGCATGCCAAAAGTGTAGTGAATGCAATCAAAGTTTGCTTGTCCTTCTCCACTTCAAGTCTGTCTTGAAGAACACCGAACACAGCTGTTAATGGGTTAGGAGGAATTGTGATACCAAGGCTGTCTGAAAGGCACTTAAAAATTTTGGTCCAAAATGATGTTAGCTTGGTGCAGGCCCAGAACATGTGACCCGGTGAGGCAGGAGCTTGGTTGCAGCGTTCGCAGGTTGGATCTTGCCCTGGAAACATTTTGGACAGTTTTAAGCGAGACAGATGAGCTCGATATATAATTTTTAGTTGAATAATTCTATGCTTTGCGCATTTGGAGCTCGAGTGAATTCTCTGCTTTGCTACCTTCCACTCCTTTTCTGATATATTGATTAAGAGATCTTCTTCCCAATGTCCTCTTGGATCTTTGAAAGGTAGGGGACTCTAATAGGATTTTATATAGTACGGAAATGGTGTTTAATTCCTCGAAATTGAGCAGTATTTTTTCCAGTATTGTGGAGGGTGCGAGATTTCATTTTTTTTGTCATAAGGCCTTTATATGTCATTGTGGCATGGCTCTAAATTATAGACAGTCTTCCTTTTTTAAGTCTCATTCTAAATCTGCAGCCATAAGGTAAATACATATTTGAGACAAAATTTTTCATACACACAATATGACAGAAGACAAAGTACCACATTATGAAGTGGGCAGTAAAAATTATTATGATTTATTTTGAATGGTAATGTTCAAAATACAGAATACGATGCAAATTTTTATCTTAGAATTAATCTTGTCATGCAAACCTGGGCCCGTTATTATTATTATACCTCTATAAACGTAATAAGCCTGCTGGATGTGCTATTAAAAGGCAAAGATAAGACAAGGCCTTAAGAGCTTGTTCAAAATGGAAACAAAATAACAAAAAACAAGCCACTGGCCTCACTTCGCACTCCACATTGCATATGATCTCTTAAGCAAATGGGGTCTTGTCTCACTTATATAAAAATAAAAAAAAAGCTTAAAAAGCATACTTGGGAATATTAGATTTCAATAGCATAGAGGCAGACCCTCTGTAGCCTGCCTTATCAACAGTCCCAGTAAGCACAGCTACCTGTTAATTGCCAGGACCACAAAACAGGAGTAGCGTGACTTCCTAGCAGTAACGTGTCAATTACATACAGTTCCACTGTTATATATTTAGTTAAGAATAGTTAAATGTGCCAGAGAGGCACTACATGGCAATCAATTTCAACTTTCTAATTTGGTTCAACAAGCATTAAGCATCTTGTCAGAAGCCTGTTTTCACAAACAGCACCGATACACATTTTAAACAGTATGTTACCAGATAGGACTGTTTCCAGACAGCATTAGTCTGAGATTGGGCACACACCTCCAGGGTTCACATGGGGCTTTTCTGAATACTTCAGCTTCCTCCAATATCTGGAAGTTAATCATTTTAGGTTGACTGGAACTCTTAGGCTCTACATAAGTAAGTCGTGGCTTCAAGCAACAGGTCAAGTTTAAGTTTACTGCCATGTGTACTAAGTGCAGGGAGACTGTTAGTTGCTTGTCTGACCAGCATGCAACACTTTGCCACTTCGGCATTTGATGGCTTGCATTCAGTTCTCCTGTGACATGCTTTTTTCCCTGCAAGCCCAATCTGTTTTAGGAAGATAATGACTGTAATTTCATCACTTCTAAAAATGACCTTTTACAAAGATGAGAAGTATAAACTATAAGTGACATTTCTAAGCACACTTGTTTTTAAGCACCTATAAGAATTAGTCTAAAATGAGTTAGGCTATAAAGTGTACATTGAGGGCTGTTTTAAGCATGCTTAATATTCACTAGATCCAAGACTGAAACCAAAACCAAATCAAATCAGATTAATGTTCAGTAAGTAAATAAGTGTTCAATACACAGTACATTATGATCAAAAAACAGTAGTTTAAAAGGATTAAAAACATACCCACTGACCTATGCCATGGTTCATCATGTTGCCAACAACTGAAGAGATTGTTGTCAGCCACAATTTTTTTACAGTAATATAAAACTAATGTGGGGTTAAAGGCTGAGTGTCATATCATTCCTCGTTATTTTAACAAGGTAAACAGTTTTCATTATTATTGTTGTTGTTTATTCCTTTGAGATGTGTTTATATGATCAGTCATAAATTAATGGCATTTGACAAAAGTTTTATTAACTGTACCAAGATAAAGAACATGAGTGCAAAGCACAAATATATGCACTTCTATAGTAAATTAATTTAATTAATAATGAAAGGAAATGCTTATTTACTCTCCTCCAACTACCAGAATGGAACTGACATAGAAAAAAAGTAGAGAAGTTCAGGAGTTGTCAAAATACAGAACAAGATCAAAGCCAACAAGCAAATTGCAAAACAAACTCATCTTCAAAAGAAACATGCAAAGTCCTGCCTCCCTAAGAAGAGTTTTTGCACTGCAAAGAATTTTATTTTAGAATGGTAACAACAGGGCAATGGTAACTAACTGAAAAATAAACCAAAATGGTGGTGCCCAGAGGGAAAAAACAGTGAAACAAAAGTAATTAAAATCAATAAAACATTCTTACAAATTGAAAAAGGAAAAATATTTAAAAAAATAAATAAATAAGTACTGTCCAAAACTCCATTAACACTAACACTGTAACACCACTTTGATAAAATTGTGCAAAGCTGTATTATTATTGCTTCTATCTCATTCAAATCACAGTGAAGAGTTTAATTATTTTATTATCCTCTCTGTACATTTCCCATCTTGCACAAAACCAAAATTAAACTTCACACACAAAGAAAACCTTAATGTGATAAAGGACCGAGACTCCAAATCTAACAGATATGACAGATCATTAATTAATATTCATGTATCTTTTAAAACAATTCAATTATTCTGTACAAAATAAATAAAACAAGAGAACATCAAAAAGTAATATATGAAAACAAATGTAACAATTTCTCTGAGCTCACCAGTTTGTGCTCCAGTATTAAAATAAACAATACTGGTCATTTATAAGAGACAAAAACAAAGTCAGTATCACAAACTTTATGCTATCATGGACTAGACCAGGGGTCCTCAATCACAGTCCTGGAGGGCCGCAGTGGCTGCAGGTTTTTGTTCTAACCCATGGCTTGTTAGTGCTTTAATTCTGCTATGTCAGGTAATTCTCGTATCCTAGATTTTCTTCCCCTTTCTAAGGATATCATCCTAATGATTTGAAGGCTAAAATGTATGAGTAATTCTCAGTCCTTCACATTTTTCTCTTCACTTTCCTTCCAAGTATTTAATTAAACCCAATAGTGCATGATAAATACACACAGGTGTAAATGGTAACAAGCTAAATTGAGAAATGCTGGTCTCTTTTGTCATTTGCATGTTATTGCTAATTAGGTGATTAAAAATTGGCAATTAAAAACCAAGACTGCAGCTGTTTAAGACTAAAATAAGCAATAAGGGTTCAAAATCTTAACGAGCGAGACAACTAAAGTGAAGCAGGATTGTTACTTGAGCAATAAGTGCTTCTTATTAAGCAATTGGTTTGGAGCAAAAACCTGCAGCCACTGCGGCCCTCCAGGACCTTGATTGAGGACCCCTGGACTAGACCCAAGTGAAAAAGACACATACTTGCAATATAAAAATACATTAACATTCATGTTCAAGTATATTATTTCTTTAATACAAAATGTTTAATTCTTGTCGTCTACAATAAGTGTGTGGAATTATAAAGACACATACCGTTTGACTGATGACGATGTTCTTTGTATTTTCACAGATTAAATCGCCAGGCTTAACCTGAGGAGATAAGGATAACTGTCAAAGTGCTGTATCCAGATCATAAAGAGGAGAACTATAATGGAAGCAAATGTAAAACATTATCCTAGGTGTTAATTGCCTTTTTGTGTGCAATGTCTGGCTCAAGACAGGATGAATCCAAAATCCACTCAGCCATAAAATTACATACAGCATAAACTAAAATGTAAGGCTTAAAAGTTAATCTGATAAATGCTTTGTACCAGGTACAACTGCAACAGATGTCATTTAATATGGAAGAAAATACAAATTCACTCAACTACATATATGCAAATGGTACTATGCTTGATTCCAACGATTCAATTATCTGCAACCAAAGTGAACCAAACAGCTTATCCAAAGACAATGACCAGTATTACCTGATCAGTCTGTTTCTTTCATGCTTGTATACAATTCTTCTGTTCCCCATTGGCTTTATAGGCAACATTTTGATTTTGGTTGTAAATTTGAACCACAGAGACAAAATGACAATTCCTGACCTTTATTTTGTGAATCTGGCTGCAGCAGACCTCATTTTGGTGGCCGATTCTCTGATTGAAGTCTTTAACCTTAATGAGAAGTACTATGACATTGCTATTCTTTGCACTTTCATGTCTTTGTTTCTTCAAATCAATATGTACAGCAGTATCTTCTTTCTTACCTGGATGAGTTTTGACAGGTATGTTGCTCTTGCAAATAGCATCAATATTAGCCCACTTAGGACCATGCAACAAGCCAGACTCAGCTGTGGTCTGATATGGATGGCTTCCATAATTGCAACACTGCTGCCTTTTACTATTGTGCAGGCCCAGCATACAGGAGAAGTTCACTTTTGCTTTGCTAATGTCACAGAAATTCAGTGGCTTGAAGTGACATTGGGATTTCTTGCACCATTTTCAATTATTGGACTGTGCTATTCCTTAATTGTAAGAATACTAATGAAAGCACAAAAACACAAGGGCCTTTGGCCAAGGAGACAAAAAGCACTTCGTATGATTGTGGTGGTAGTCCTGGTGTTCTTCATCTGCTGGCTTCCAGAAAATGTCTTTATCAGCATTCAGATTTTACAAAGAACGAAAGAGTCTGCACATCCAAGCAAGGACACACTAATGCATAACTACCCGCTTGCTGGCCACATTGTAAATTTGGCAGCTTTTTCAAACAGTTGCCTTAATCCAATCATTTACAGCTTTTTAGGAGAAACCTTCAGAGACAAACTACGACTGTTCATTAAAGGAAAAGCAAGTTCATCAACAGTCTATCGATTCTGTTATCACACGTTGGATTTACAGATACCTGTTAAGATCACTGTTTCTGAAGTTTAAAAATTTGGACATTGCCAGAAGAAGTTTAGATATATTAGATTGCATCTAGATGACTAATTGCAAGAAAATAATTAAACATTTCTAGATAACTGAAAACCAGAAGCGGTTCAACAAAATACAGAAGTCTTACAACTTGTTCATAGAATAAAGGCATTCCAGTTTGTTACAAGAATTAACCTATTAAAGGTTCTGATAAGGAAAATGCTTGACATCATTTGTCACAAGAAAAAGCCAACAGAGAGCAATTAATTTCATCATTTTGCTTTTGGATTACTGTGAATGAATTAATCAATTGTTGTTAATAATTCATCACGAGAAAGTATTCTTTTATGTAAAGATATATATTCATATTTTTGATTGACTTGCTGCAACCATAACATTTCATCCATAAGTGTCATGGAGACCTTTTTACACCCAAACTGATGCTAATCAAAATAATTGTCATTCATTTAATTTAAATACAATGCAGCCTGGTTGACATTCATGCTTCTGTAAGTTTTTTGTGCTTAATTTGCTCTTAATTGTACACCACATATTTAGTGGGCTCAATGATGATTTATAATGAATTCACATAAAAATCAAACAACAACAAAACTTAAGTAATAGTATATTGCTAATACTGAGTACACTTTGAGCCTGAACTTGCATTGATTTAACTACAACACCTGAATTTTGCCTCTTCCTGGTGCCCCCAATATCCTGGCTAGCACTGATGTGAGCACATTATTGGTTCCACTTGCTTCTTTACTGTGTTTGTTTTAAGTGCTGCACATTTTTGTTTATGGTTTACCATTTCAGATGGAACCTACATATCCAGGAGACTACATCTGTTTTTGTACAGTGGACTATCATGAGCTACTTTTAAACTAAAAAACTTTAAGGATTCCTGGAGACTGAATATGATTCCCTTTTAATAAATGCACCTTTACTTCCTGAACTTGCTGTGAATGTTAAATGAAAATTTGGCCTTTTTAAATACTTGTATTCTTTACAAAAGAACAGAGCACTTTTTTTTTTTTTTACTCCTATGGATGTGTCCTTTTGATTCTGATGTTATTTATCCCTTTGCAGGAAATTTTTGTCTTGGCTGTAGCTATTTATAAAAGTCAAAAGCAATCACTTAAGATTTAAGGTATTAACCTATAGACTACTTGTTTTTTTAACATTAAGTACCATGTACAACAATTAGAAACTGAAAAAATGTGTTTATATTTAACTAAATGCCACATAAATTTGAACCAACAATATATATTTAATTGCAATTATTTTCAACCATTTTCAAATGTGACAATCACATGATACTGGATTTTCATAAAAAGGTAACCTTCCCAAATTCCAAGAAAAAAAAATGTTTTAACTACAAACAGAAAGCCAGTGTACTGGGTTTAATATTTATCCATCCATCCAAACCCATTTTTCCAGGGCAGGGTTGCGGGGTAGCTGGACAAGGGTGCCACTCATACATACACACACCCCTGCACACACATACAAGGGCCCATACAGCATTGCCAGTTCATCTAGTCTGCATGTCTTCAGATTGTGGGAGGGAACAGTAGCACCTGGCCTCATTGTCGCAAGGCAGCAGTGCTACAAATATGCTACCATGCCAGCCTATTTGGTTTAACAGTAACTCTTCATTAGCCTGACATGTGCATGACAATGCAGAGCATTCATTCAGACAGAAAGAAATAAAAATTACCAAACCAATTACTATAAAGATCACATTTCTAAAAAATAATTTTTTTTAAGCTTCTGATTTTACTTTGATGCAACCTCTGAAATGATGAGTGCAGTTAATGTGTGTAAACATTAAATATTTGCAGAGCTTTTCTCCCCTTGGACTGTCTATACAGATAGCACAAGTTTAATTCTTCAGTGCCAAGTAATAATTGACTTAAAAAGTGATGGCCTACTTTCTTAAAAACATGAACTATTATCTTGGATTTAGAGACAACAATCTTAATTCGTCACAAATTGTTTCAGAGTATTAATACATTCTATTTTGCTTATCTTAAATATCTAAAGATTAGAATGGCCTGGATAATTTTAGTTTTGTTTGAAGATCTAAAAAACATTGTCTAAATATTCTGTAAGAAAACAAGTGTGGTTTTAGTTTGTTCTTCAAGCTTGTGAATAAGACCACATTATCTCCATACCAAGTTCTCATTACATCTGTGCAAATGTGCATAAATTAAGTGCAGACAAGGAGCTATACTGGAGATAGGACACATCTGTGCAGAACTTTATGCCTTCAACAGAACACACTTTTCTGTATGTGCATTCTCTCTACTCCTAAAATGGTATACAAATTAACATACATTTGTCCTATCACTGAACCCACTCAAATAAATTTCTTTCTAGCAGAATCAAATGCATTGTACACTCATACACTTCTGCACCCAACAGGCTAATTTAGAGTTGCCAATTAAATGAACACACATCCTTGGGATGTAGCAAGAAAATGACACAAACCATAGAAAAACATACAAAGATATGAGAAGAAGGTGCAGACTCCACACAGATAATGACTGAACCAGAATTTGGACCACTGGACCATTATGCCATCCATGGAGAAAATAAAAAAACTATTAGCAAAATTCTAGCAAATTTGTCTACTACAGGGGTTAACTAAATCGAATTCTCAAAAAGCCAAGTGGATGCAGTTATTTGTTCCACCTAGTGGTCACTCTCATATGTTGTATGAACTTCTGTTTTAATTAAATGTCATAAAGAAGCATTTTCTGTGCTACATTCCAAATGAGTAAAGCTGTATGAAATCTGAATGGTACTTGTTGTATCTTTTAGTTCTTATGAGCTGACTGGGTGTCTTACAGTATATTTGACTTAATGGTAACTCATCTTTTCTTAAGATTTTTAAGATAAACGTAGCTAATGGTAGTTCCACTAACAAGGTTCTATTAACACCTCTGCATTTCCTCATGCCCATTATTAATTAGCTGAATGCAATACTTACAAAGAATAACAGAAAGAAAATAATGAGTGTTGAAAAATATTACACCCATCTTGCTGAAAAATATTTTGTTGATTTTTATCAGACTACAAATGTTAAACAAATAGCCATTTTGTTAAATATTAACATCAGAATTGGCATAAAAGAAAAAAAAAAGCTAAACTTTATTGGTTTTGAGTATTTCACTACAATGGATTAAAACAAAACAAAGAAGAAGAAGAAATCACTGAGACATTGACCCTGCTAACTGCGGTGATGATGATAATGATTAAATAATTACAATGATTAAACTTTTCAAATAAAAATATATACATACATAAATGTATATAAACTGGCAATAAAGTCAAGACCAGTTTCTTTAGAAGATAAAGTTGAAGCTGAAGTTATTCACCTTAGTCAGCTACAAGAATATCTCATACTTTGTGTATTCCTTTTGTTGGACCTATGACAGTGTGTGCTTTAGACTTTAATAAAAACAGCCACTTTGACAAAGTCTGACACTCAATCACTAACTGCTACTGAAGCATTCCTCCTGGACTTTTCTCTAAAAATAACCAGTATACGCTAAATTGCTAGAAATAATTGAATTTGCTCATTTCCTTTGGAAAAGATGGACTAAATACTAAGTATTGTGTTTTGACATCATTTTGGCTGTGAACAGACTCCAGGAGGGCATTCTGTATTTAAAATATCAAATATCTGTTACACTACTAGGGCAGTATTATTTCAATAACTACCACAAATGCAGAGACTTGCCAGTACTCTGAAGCTATATTAAAACATCAGAATTAAAAATGAATATTAGAAATGAAATCAACCCCCCACCCATGAAAAAAAAGAAAATAAAAAATCTTGAAAGAACAATGAGAATAAAAATTTGAAAAGGACTCAAATCGTAACACTAACCTCCCTGAGTTGTCAAATGGTTTGCTAGAATCTCTCTGAAGCCAGCTAAAAGTCATAGTCCATGGACTCACCAAACTTCACCCACATATCAGACTTTTAACAAACACACAGCAGTCACCATTTCAGCCTGCTGGTACATTTCAGTCAGATCTGGATACATTCTGGATAACAAAATAGGAGGGATTTTTTTTTTTTTGCAATCTTAACAGATTCCTCTACCACTTGTATCCAAAAAAAAAAAAAAAGCTTGATGCTTTGACAGACACACATAGCATTTTGGCCATTGCATCTTTCAACTGCTCCACTATAGAGGTCTTCAACAGGGTCCATTCAGACTCTACTTTCCTAATTTCTCCTGAAATGCAGGGAAATTGCTTCCACAGGTAGTTAAAATTATTATGAACAAAGCCATCCATAATCACACACACACACACATATATATATATACTGTATATATATGTATGTATGTGGATGTGTCTAGTTTTGCAGTTAATTTAGCTTCAACGCATCAGCAGGTTTGCCTTTAGTAGACAATAAAATACAAGATTTATTTTCTAATTTTCTTTTCTAATAAGATAGAAATGTTCCAATATTCTGAAATTGTTTTGTTGAAAAAAAGAAAATATTGCTATTTCAAATATTCAAGCTCTATTTCAGTCCTGGGAGTGAAATACTCTATGTCACCCTTAACATGTGCTAAATACCAAAGACACACTGAGCAACAGCACTGACAAAATCAGGCGAAAACCTGGCAATGGCAGGTTGTAGGGAGTGGACGTTATCAAGCTGGCTGTCATGCAAAGGTTCCAGCTTTAAATGCAAGTTATTTAGACAGAACATTAAACAAAACACAGAAAGTGATAAGACACAATTATTACATATAATCTGTCCTGTGATACCCAGAATGTAACAAGCAAGGATGAATTTATCTTAGAAAAAAAAAATAATACTAACATCAATAAAAAAAGTGCACCTCCCTGCCGAGCGGAAGGAAGAGATTAGCAGAAAACAATATTAAAGAAACAAATATAGACTCTCAGAAAAATCATCTTTTTTTTTTCTTCAGAATACTTTTTAGTTCCAGCAGTTTTCCGATAGGGCAAATGGATAGAAAACCTTGGGAAACTCATATTTTTAGTTGTTTTTTTTTTTTTCCACAAAACATGTAGAACGCAGAAGACAAATTCCCAAATTTCATTGTAAATGAAAAAATAGTTCCGGGCCTTTTAATAAGTGAGTAAACATATTTGTGAAACAATCTGCAGTGCATTAAGTACTGTGTAACAGACAACAAAAATCTTTCAGTCATATAATCTTCTTGACAGAGGTTAACAACACTTTGAAAGGTCAATGTTTCTTACAGAATTGCTTGTAACGCCACCTGTAAACAAATCCAAAAAAAAAGAACCAAAAAAAAGTAAAAATCAAAAAGTAGCATATGCCACTACTGACAGTAAACACAGTGGTTACTATCTGTTTAATTTACTACTACTTTATAATGTGAAATGAACTTATAGTTGAAGACATTTCAAAACCATGAACATTACTATGTTACCCATGTACAGTTACTCTGTCGGTGGGTGGGAATGAGCTGCAACTTCTGGATAGGTACACACTGATGCAAAAAATAAAAAAAGGTTATCTTTCTGACTTTTCTATATTCAACATTCAAAATCCTTTATATTACAAAAGAAACTTGGGTAAATTAAGACATTCAAAAGTAACCACTGAAATGATACCTTGTTGGTCAGAGTGTTTCAATGTTTTAACCACCAGGCCACAGAGCCTACAGCAGAACAACAAATGTGCACCCCAAGTTTGCCTGAGTGTGGTTCCCTATTTCGTCATGCTTGAAAGTATTTGTCAAGGCTTATCAAAACAGACTGGGTTATTTCATTAGACCAATTCATCCATCCATCCATTTTCCAAAGCCACTTATTCAAAGCAGGGTCATGGGGATTAATCCAATTCATTTTGCTTGTTCAGAGAAACATGGATGTGTTCAGTAATTAGCAAAACTATTACTATATGCTTCACGTAAAGTTAAAGAAACAAAATATTATTCATCTAAAAAAAGTTTGTTTTAGAATTGAGCTCATCCACATTAAGCTTAATGGACCAGAATAATGTACTGTGAACATAACATAGTTTTTAAATAACTTTTAAAGACTGTTAAAGAAAAAAGAGGAAAAAAGAAAGAATTAACATTTCCAAATGGCAACATACCTGTTAATAAAAGCAATGAATCTATAAGCCACAGGCAATGAATGATTTTTTTCTTAAAAGGAAAAAAATGTAATGACATCAAAAGGATTTAGCAGACAGACTTGTTCAAGTCACTGCTTCATCAATTCTTTAGCTGCTTGACAATACAGAGTTAGACAGTATAACCTTGGTCTTTATAAGAACAAAAATTAAACACCAAATCTTGGCATCTTGAGCAGATGTGTCTGCATTCAAGGTAGTCAAATAGTTTTATTTTTTTTAACTCAAGTACTTTTTCTCCGGATTTTATGAGATTATTCATCCTCATCCCTTATATTTTCTAAATGGAAAACGTGAGGTGATGCTAAATTAGTGATTACATTTTGAGCCCACAGATTCACATCCTCACCCACAGACATCAATGTTCAAATCATATTCAGGAATAACTAAATTGCAGAAATCTGCTAAAACTTTGACCTTGTTGCAACACTTCACCTATATTTAATATATAGCATAGTACATTATAATATATATTGATATCCATCCATCCATTGTCCAACCTGCTGAATCTGAATACAGGGTCACGGGGGTCTGCTGGAGTCAATCCCAGCCAACACAGGGCACAAGGCAGGAACCAATCCCAGGCACGGTGCCAACCCACCGCAGATATATTGATATATGATATATAAAGTTATACAGTATAAAGGAAGAGCAAAAAAGAACTTCAATTTAAAATAGCATACCAAGCTTCCATGGCATTTTGGAAAACCTAAACCTACAGAGAGCAGTTATTCCTTTTTTAAATTGATGTGTTGTTGTTTTCACTGTGCTTATCTGCCCAATGCTTTTTCAAAAGTGGCATGAACATTGGCTTCAGACTTACTCAGAATGGACTGCAGACTCCAGGATGTTGTTCTAAAGAACATTTTGATTTTGTAGAAAACTGGATAGTTTTGGCAGGAAGGTTATTACCAAAAGTCTATTTTCTTACTCGTAGTCCATCTAGAAAATATAGCTCTGACTGTGGTTGCTAAGGTATGGCATTTTAGTTAAAGTAACTTATACATTATTTCAAGATTCAAAGGTTATGATTTAAGCACATACACAATTACCTTGCAGTACATTCAAGTTACACATGAAAATGTAAAGAGGAAATATATAGCAGCTGTTGGAATTTCCACAACTCTTTCTTCTTTTGAGTTTGTTTTAAAAACTGTGTACTGTCTAATTCCATTTAGTGCAAAGTGACAACTATAAGAGGTACATTCCTGGAGCACCGATATGCACTTTCACACCCAGTTATACTCAACAACTGATATTAATCATCCCTATAACGTATTCAAAATTGCATGTTTGAGATTAATAATCCACCAAACAACGAATTTTTATTTAATCTTAGACACTTGTAAATATCCTACTGTAAATCAGAAAGTTACGGCCAAACTCACTGTGCAAAATTTGTAAAAATGCAGACAATCAGGCAGCACTGCAATTATAAAGTGCTCAAGCATCACTGCTCTTTCTATGATGAACTGGAGAAAATGGCTGATTTTGAGGTAGGTAGCTTAATGTTCCAATGAATAAAACTTTCAGAACTGAATCATGAAGCCCTTTCAAAATAAGATATTCTGGAAGGAGAAAATTATACATTTCATTTGCTCAAAATTGTTTGTTTTTATTTTAAGAAGACCAAGACACGTTACATTAACATTATTTCCTCTTCTTTGGTTGACAAAAAAGGTGATAGATAGAGAGATAGATAACTTTATTAATCCCAAGGGGAAATTCACATACTCCAGCAGCAGCATACTGATAAAAACAATATTAAATTAAAGAGTGATAACAATGCAGGTATACAGACAGACAATATCTTTGTATAATGTTAACGTTTACTCCCCTGGGTGGAATTGAAGAGTCGCATAGTGTGAGGGAGGAACGATCTCTTCAGTCTGTCAGTGGAGCAGGACGGTGACAGCAGTCTGTCGCTGAAGCTGCTCTTCTGTCTGGAGATGATCCTGTTTAGTGGATGCAGTGGCTTCTCCATGTTTGAGAGGAGCCTGCTCAGTGCCCGTCGCTCTGCCACAGATGTCAAACTCTCCAGCTCCATGCCTACAATAGAGACTGCCTTCCTCACCAGTTTGTCCAGGCGTGAGGCATCTCTCTTCTTTATGCTGCCTCCCCAGCACACCACCGTGTAGAAGAGGGCACTCGCTACAACCATCTGGTAGAACATCTGCAGCATTTTATTGTATTATATTATTTCTGTAAGAAACTACAGACACTACAGACAATACAAATGCACCTCTGAAACCATAGGCAGAGTGGTGGCTCTGAGGCTAGGGATCTGCACTGGCAATTGGAAGGTTGCCGGTTCGAATCCCGTAAATGCCAATAGGGACTCTGCTCTGTTGGGCCCTTCAGCAAGGTCCTTAACCTGCAATTGCTGAGCGCTTTGAGTAGTGAGAAAAGCGCTATATAAATGCAAAGAATTATTAAAGAATTATAATGTTTTAGTAGGACAAATTTGTAATCTCCAAATACTACACAGTACAATGGCTGGACAAACCATTACAAAAATGACAATGGAAAGTTCTGATTTATCTTGGAGGACATTACATATTCATCCATCCATCCATTGTCCAACCCGCTGAATCCGAACACAGGGTCACGGGGGTCTGCTGGAGCCAATTCCAGCCAACACAGGGCACAAGGCAGGAACCAATTCCGGGCAGGGTGCCAACCCACCGCAGGACACACACAAACACACCCACACACCAAGCACACACTAGGGCCAATTTAGAATCGTCAATCCACCTAACCTGCATGTCTTTGGACTGTAGGAGGAAACCGGAGCGCCCGGAGGAAACCCACGCAGACACGGGGAGAACATGCAAACTCCACGCAGGGAGGACCCGGGAAGCGAATCCGGGTCCCCAGGTCTCCCAACTGCGAGGCAGCAGCACTACCCACTGCGCCACCGTGCCGCCCCACATTACATATTACAACATTTAAATCCAAACAAAATACTGTAATTTACATGATGCCATAACAGAGAGAGAGTACCATTTACATGTATTGTCCATGTAGATTTGAAACAGTTCAAGTTAAGTGAAATTAGTCTGGATGAAGGCATTTTTTTTTTATCAGTTCCTAATTGCCATTCATTTTAATGTTCCTCTTATGATTTACATAATATTGTTGCTGAAAAATGAACTTATCTCCTCAACACTTATCTCCTGAGTGTTTATAACAAAGCAGAAATTCTAGAAATATAATATGTTCCTTTTAATCTCATTAATGAGCAACATGGCCATAATATTGACAATTTTTTTCCCTAGTCATTGCCTGGTGCTAATGTAATGGCACACAACAGGTGGCTCTTTGTGTTTGAAAATGTCATGCTATGTGATGGTCATAAAGCCCAAGAAGAAAATTTCAATTATAGTAAATGACTCAAACACCAGCAAGCTCTTCCTGCACTATATTAGATGCAAATCTACAAACTAAACATCAGTACATTAAACAAATCACTTCAGCACCCAAAGGGATTTTTTAGGGTTTTGTTGACTTTGTAAACTGCAGCTGAAGCAGCTGAATAAAATTCCTTTTCATCTAGGCTCTATACAAAACAAACACTCCGCCCTTTTCATTCGCCCAGCTGATTAGAGACAATGTCTTGAACAATACACTAGAATTCCATGCTACTCTCCAAAATAAAACATGCCTGTTTAACAGACTAATTCTCCTGTTATAATGCATTTATATCTACGACAAAAAACTATAAGATTATAATGTTAGTGTTCACATTAAAGAAAATGACAACTTTCACAAGATCCACAAGTCAAAAAACTTCTGACTTACATCTTTATTTAATAACTGTATATAAGCACTTTAAAGCAATTTTCAACCACAAGGTCAGCAGTCCAGTCCCCACCAGTAATCCGCATATGAGACTTAACATGTATTCTGTACATTTTATATCGTGCAGTGAATTCACTTGACTTGAGCATTCCTAGTTTTCCTCCTCTTTCTCTTTACGTTTAGCATTCGTTTGCTCAGAGGTTGATGCACTTGCTGCTTTCTGAGCAGCTCTTCTTTTCTGCACCCTAACGGCCCGCTTCTCTTCTTTCATCAGCATCTTTTTGTGTTAAAACTAATGAAGTCAGCATTTGTGTTGCAATTGCTTAGTTTGTTTTCTTTAATTTTTCACTTAAGCTGGCACGTAAGTCTTCACTCTGCCTCATGAATGATTGTAGATATGAAGAGGTAGAGGAAGTGAAGGCAAAAGTGGTAGGAATGAGAACGGCGCCCATACGCATGCGCTGCACAGCCGCCCTGCTGGCCACTGCAGAGAGTTGATTCCACAATAAAATAAAAATAAAAAGAGGAATAACCTTGGAGGTCAATCATCACCAGAAAAGCAGATAGTAGACGTCACGTAGTATATGTGTACCAACTTTGAAGTCAATAAGTCAAACGGTTTGTGAGCTACAGGTGATTTAAAATCATGGACAGACAAACGGACAGCCACAGTAGTGTGTGTGTGTGTGTGTATGTATATATATATATATATATATATATATATATATATATATATATATATATACACACACACACACATATACACACACACACAGACACACATACACTGTATCAATAATGCATTAGACAATTTGTATAAATGTGTCAGCTAAATAATACATCATCTGGGAAAAAAAAAATCACACAATGTGGCCAAATTGCCCATTATAATCTCTTGTGTGTAAAAAAAGTTTAAGCGCTATACAGAGATCAACAGTTCTGTGCTGCCATGGAGCCAAACAGACGAGGACTAGGATAAGCCTCTGGTAATTCTAGCAATTTTATTTGCCCATAAATATAGTGGAAGTTGGAACAAAGTAAAATGAGTAAATGCCAAGAAGCAGAGGTGCTTCAGAAGGGTAATGAGAGGAATCTGTTTGAGCCAGCAGGAGTAAAATCTTCTTAAGTAAATTGTCTGCTGGCATTTTGATTAATCAATTGCATCAATAAAAACATCCGGCTACATAAATCTTAGCTTGCTGCAAATTGCTCACTGTGTAAGTGTTCTTAAATGTGTTTTGGCCATAGCAACAGTAATGTAAATAACTAAAAAGGCACTGAAAACAATTCCCAAAACTTTTTTGCATGATCAGATGTTGAGTAAATGTAATGAGAGCCTGAATGTCATTTAGAGACTAGTTAATCAATTGCCCTTGACACCTTCTTTGCCAGTCTGGCTTGGGGGTGTAGTGTTAGGGTTATTCTGGCATTTTCAGATGTAAATTTCTAAAAAGCACATACACATAACTTCTAAAGCTGCTTCTCCCTGTTTTTTTTCTTTCTTTGATGGATAATACCACATTCCTGAGGCAATAACAACCGAAAAATCAATTCTCTGTATTTATCTACCTGCCAAATAACACTAGTAAGCTTCTTGCCTTTACTGTTGTGTTATTTCCCTTCATAATGTGTGTTCAGTGTTACTCCTCTACCATAAAGGATCTCTTATCTCTAACTGTAAGACCAATTTTCTTTACATATATGACACGGCTGAGATTCATTATAAAAAGGTTCTCCACTCCTATGTAAAGGGTGTGCCCTTTTAATACATCCATCCATCCATTTTAGGGCTTTCAGAGTGAGAGAGAATGAGAAGCTACCCTTGGAACAGCAGGCATCAGGACAACTGTATATAGGAAAAATATCAAAACTCCATATTAGTAAAGACCAGAATGGGATTTGAACCCAGTTTCTTGGAGCTATAAAGTATCAATGCAAAATGCTGTGCTATGTGATTGTGTATGTAATTAGCATAGTGATTAGTTAATCACAACAACACGCTTTACCAAACAAACAATATTATAATATACACTTTAAAATAAACATAAGTTGGTATGCTAGTGTTCATTTTCCCTTCAATAACTTTCATTTTAAAACTGTGCCACCTGTTCAGCCACAGTTCTTACCACTGGCACGTTTTAAAGCTATTAGAATATAAACACAAATAATACATCCAAAACAGAAGGAGAGGATGTTACACATCTTAAAGACTCCCCCTTACTTTCCTTATACTATACAATGCATATATTTTGCCGTTAATATTAAAAACTGAATCTTTTAGCCTAAGTCCATCTAAATCAGTGTTTTTCAACTGGTGTGCTTTTTTACCGGCTTCTCCAGTATTGCTACCCTTCAGACAGTTGAGCACCTAAAACAGATATAATGTGTTTGTGATTAGTAAAATAGTGGTGTGCCTTGGGATGTTTTTGGTTCAAAAAAAAAAAAAAAATATATATATATATATATATATATATATATATATATATATAAAAAATAAATAAATCGGGAGTGGTCCCCCTTAGACTTTCTCGTATACTCAGGTATGGGGATGGATATTTGAGGAGTAAACTGCAAGACAATGATTATATTTTTATGTTACGTATATTAAAGAACCATCAACAACAAATCAAATCAAATTAATAATATATTGAACAATTATTATAAAAGTTGAATAAAGTACCACTTCCGGTTAACAAAAACAGCCCAAAAGTTGATAGAAATCTTCATTTTGTACCTAATACTTGTATACAAAATTTGGTGGCCCTAAGTGAAAGCGTACTCAGGTTATCATGTTTACATACACACACAGACATCATTCCAAAAATGGTATTTTTAGATGATGAGATTCATCAAAATCTTGAAATAGAATTTTTGGAGGATTATCAATACTTTCCCCATACTTCGTAAGCGAGAAGGTCAGGGAGGTCTCTTGACATCGAATCTCTGGGAAAGTACAATACTTTCCCTATACTTCGTATACGAGAAAGTAAAAAGGTGTGCCACCACAGAATCCAGATTATTGGACTGCTGTTATTTGAGATATTTTAATATATTCAATTGGTCTGTCCTTATTCAGACATGTATTTGCAAACTTCGTTCCTTAAAGACATGTATTTTATTCCTTTAAAGATGAGAGATATTAAGAATATAAAAAAAAATCAGTTGTGGAGTTCTACTTAAGAAAGTACATTTCCTAAATGCTTACATTATCTGGCAACACTGAAGCAGTAAATGATTTAAAAGTAATGCATGAACATATGTTGCATTCCATATTAACTATAACACCACATTTGATGGCTTTATAGTGGAAAATATTCCTTGTGTGTTTGGGTATCCAGTTATCTTTGATTTGACTGATACCAATTTTTAAGACAAATCAACTAATACATGTAACAAAAAATTGTCTTGTTAATTTTTTCAATGAGTACTCCATTATGCCCCATATTCTTAAAACCTAAAAATACTCCCACTTCTTAAAAAGGCTTGGATAAAAACTGTACTTGCACAAAGCAACTATAAACCACATTTATTGTGCAATAAGCACATTATGATTGCTGTTAGCCACAAGAGAATGTCTAAGATTGTCAAACTAATGTTCTAATTACAGACAAAAAAGACACTGGTTGCCCAGCTGCTTATAGTCTTTCATAACATTTTAAATCAAAGCAGAGGAGATATACAAAAGCATGCTATTTTGTATCATAGCAACATATATAAAACACTTCAACACTGATGGACTGAACGGTGTCCTCTTTTGTAAAAACTGCCTTCTTACGTATTACAACAGTTCAAGATAGACACAAAAGCAAGCAAGCAGTAAAAATAAAGAATTTGCCACCATCTGTAAAAGATAACTTTGAAAATAAATATATTATCTAATGAACATAATTTGCTACGTTTGATAAGTTTATGAGCTGAACTCAGACTAGTCATTCCTAAATTTCACTCATCTAATGTTACCATAATAATGTCAGAGTCTATAAAGGGCAAATTTAAACTATACCACTAGTTAACTTCTTCCATTTATATTTATATATAGGGATGTCACAAGAACCGATACTTGGGTCAAAGCTGATACCAAAATTTCAAAAATGTAATAGCTCTAGCTGTTTTACATTATCAGTAGTACCAAGTGAAAATCAGTATTGCAGTCATGACTGCAAATAGACAAAATAATTCAGAAGGCACAATAATTTGTGACAAAAACACATGAAAATGGCTCACAGTTGTGATCACACAACACCACATCAATAGCACTAACCTGTGTTGTAAACGACATTCTGATATCATCTGATGAAGGAAATTGCACAGTAATTATGTTGTCAGATTTAAGCGTAGCATCTGACACTACTGACTATTTCATTACAGAGGCTGGGAAATGACATTGGGCTCACAGGCACTCTGCTTGCTTGGTTTAGTTGCTATTTATGAAATTATTAGAGGTACGTACAGAAACGTCCTGAGAGTTCATCATCATATTCACAAGTTAACTACGGTATTCCGTAGGGCTCAGCTCTGGGACCTTTATTCTCTCTTTATTCTTACTTTTCATGCTTCCATTGGGAGCTGTCATTAGAAACATAACATTATTATCACTCATATGCAGATGACACCTAGTTATGGCTTTCTTTTAAACCAAATGACAGTTTTCCGATACCGTCCTTAATTGTGCTAGTGAGTTAAAAGAATGGCAACAACATTCTGCTACTTTTCAACTCCGCTATAACCACAATTAGTTTTACTGAATCAACATGAAATTTAGGTGGTTTTTGACATTGGCATGTCATTTAAAATACACATTGCAAAACTATCTAAAACATGTTTTTGTCTATCTTAAAAATGTTGGATGAGTAAGATGTTTCCAAAATATGCAAGATACTGAGAAATTAATTCATGTATTTTTTTCTTGTAAGATCGACTAGTGCAATGAGTCTTTCACAGGCTATTCAAATCTTTCTGTATGCACCTTTCAAGTAATTCAAAATGCTGCTGCAAAAGTTATTACACAAACCAGAAAATACAAACACAAAACTCCAGTTCTCAAGTCCTTACACCGGCTCCCACTTAATCTTAGGGATAATTTAAAAATCCTCCTTTTAACTTATAAAGCCTTAAATGGCCAAGGCCCTGCATACATATCTGAACTTATTACTTACAAATCAGAGCGCACATTAATAATAAAGGACAAATCAATACAAAACCAACAGAGCCGTCACTTTCAGCACATAGCCACTAATTAAAAGCAACAGTGATTCTTGTGCTGACTCACAGAGGACCCACCTTTTGACATCTTTCAGTTCAGGAAAAGATCCTCTCATGATAATCCATTGTTGTCTGTCCACATGACGCAAAGAGTCCCTTCCTCTGTACTTAATTAGTGCCTCATGATGTACTGCATCTATATAAATGACAATGTATATCCTAGTGCTCAGTGTTGTTTACATTACTTTGTTATAACATGTATTTATGCTAGTAAAACTGAATCATCCATGTCTAAACTTCTGATCACCATATAAGATGATGTCTTTTATTAGTTAATCGACTTAAGTTAACTTGCTCACAATGAACAGGGTGGGCTCAAATCTTCACTTTCAGCATAATAACAATACTTTTGTTGGCTTCTTCTCTTTTGGTCAAGTCCACAAAATCTAATATACCATTTGACTTAGAAGTGATATAAAGCTTTATTACAAAAACTGAACTAATGAGAGCCTGATGTCTCCCTATTAACTATCCAACTCTCTCAGGGATTTTTCCATAAGATTTCATAGCGGCAAAGAAACTGGGATAATGAGTACCTCAGGTAAACATATTTGTGTTGTCTATTCAAGAAAATGAAGTTATAGTGGATCGACAGAGTGGCGACGTGTTGCACATTGGTTTAATATGCAAGTAAGAATTTCACTGTACTACTGCTACTATGTCTGGGTTCCATTATTAACATGAAAATAAAATGTTTCTTTTAGAAGTGTGAAAGCGGATTCTCAACAAAAACACCAGTACTTCTGGTAAATTCCTGCTTATCTGGCATTTTCAAAATACTTTTAATATGTTAAGACTCCCAAAATATTGTCGATGAAACTACTTTGTACCTCATACCATGCAAGAATTGCCTATGTAAAGAAAAAAATGGTAAAATTTAATCTTTGCTAAAATGTTTTACATCTTTAATCTTTAAAGTAACAGGCAGCATCTATCTTATACATTATTTTTATAGTCTTAAACATTTTCTATTATTTACTTCATTTTATGTTTTGAAGTACTTTTCACAAAGTACTGGTTCAGAGCACTTATCACCGCTTTATCTTCATAATCAAAGTTTGTTGAAGCTAAAAGGTTTTGCCCCAGTCTTATCTCACAGCTTATATCACAAGTGAAATCAACTTAAGCCTCCATCACACTTCATGACATTTCCAGTGATTTTTAGTTGTAGACTTCATTTATATGATATTCAGGCCAGTTGAGGAACACTCCTGTGACCGTCAGTTATATAGTTTGACATCCCTACAGACATGGTCATACCTGTCAGTGACTCACCATAACAAAATTAAAACAGGCTCGATTTTGCCTTAAATCACTGGGACGGGCTTGTGTGTGTGCGAGAGTTGAGAGACAATAAGCCGATGCATAGAAAGTTTGCCTGTCCAATGTCTTATTTTTGTTGTACCATGACAGGATGGGGAAAAAAGGAAAAAGATGAGAGGAGACTTTGGATGAACTTGCCATACCTGGAAATCATTCGTACAACCACTGGCACTGTCAGACATTGTGTCAATTGTCTGGCAAACATGCAATGAATTTGAAAATTGGAACTGTGCTCAGAAGGTCATGAGGCAGTCAGGTAATCTGTCATCCCATGCAATGTAGCCTCATGTAACCCGATATCCTTAAGATGACAAGATCCAGCAGCTCAAGCTGTTAAGTTTGGCATGCTCTCAACTAGACGTTGTATAATGTGCCACCAGCCTTAGTGGCGATTCTCTTGCCCTATGTTATTATGTCTTTCTTGCAATCAGACTTCAAACAATATAATGGATGTGGCCACACAAGTGTATTGCACAGATGAAGCAAAAACTCTGCTGACCTCAACTCAATGCAGATTTTGCATTAAATAACTCAACGTTATAATAACTTATTTATCATACTTCTGCACTGACTGCTCAACTTGGTGTCTCGTGTTTTTCTAAAAGGAAAGGAATTTCCACCCTGAAAATTGTGCACTTGTATTTGTACTCATATCATACAACTTTACTTTTCATTTACATTAAAACTTTATTTACTATATTAATATAATCCTGAAATCTTTTGAAATCCATTTGTAACATTTTTGCCAAAGCTGCAGTGTCCACTAATCCACAGAGTTTACTATCAGCTCCAATATAAAAAGACTGTGGTTATTAGCTCTTACCACTGAGGAGGCCAATCTTGAAACATCACTCTATTTTGAATAAGTCCCACTCATTAGCCTTAGGAAAGTAAAATACAAATTATTATTTGAACCACTATGATTGAGTGCTTTTGTTACATCCAAATAAAACAGTATTATACTAGAGAAACACCATCTCTATTCTTGGACCTATTCCTCATTCTCTAATACACCTAACATGCACATGGACTTCTCTATATTGGCATAAATAATTGATTTCATTTAATTAACTGGGCGGCACGGTGGCGCAGTGGGTAGCGCTGCTGCCTCGCAGTTGGGAGACCTGGGGACCTGGGTTCGCTTCCTGGGTCCTCCCTGCATGGAGTTTGCATTTTCTCCCCGTGTCTGCGTGGGTTTCATCCGGGCGCTCCGGTTTCCTCCCACAGTCCAAAGACATGCAGGCTAGGTGGATTGGCGATTCTGAATTGGCCCTAGTGTGTGCTTGGTGTGTGGGTGTGTTTGTGTGTGTCCTGTGGTGGGTTGGCACCCTGCCCAGGATTGGTTCCTGCCTTGTGCCCTGTGTTGGCTGGGATTGGCTCCAGCAGACCCCCGTGACCCTGTGTTCGGATTCAGCGGGTTGGAAAATGGACGGATGGATTTAATTAACTTGTCAGGTCCACAGACTCAGGTCGGGGAACGTGCACTAGTACAGTGTGTTGCTATACCCACCATATGACAAAAAATCTCAGGATCCCGGTTGGTAACCCCCCCAGGCAGACACGTGGTACAGTCCAACCCTCTAGAAATTACCATCTTTCTGCCGCAGCCAGTGTTATGTCGGAGTCCCCTTGGCCTGGTCCAGCTGCTTGGGTCCTCAGCAATGAGTATCCTGCAAATCTGGCTATCCTCGATGAATCGCGCCACACGGCCGCAACGCTGTAACTGATACTTCCTCACAATGCAGGTAATGTGCCTCATTTGGGACTCTGTGAGCAACCGCTTGTCCAGTCTTCATCACAGCATCCACGTCTTGCAATACTGGAAGCACCAGGACTCTAAAGACTTGGACCTTCATCCCCTACAAAGATATTGGGAGCGCCACACACCCCTTTCCAGCAATCTCATGACCCTCCATGCTCTCCCAATCCGTCTAATGACTTCATGGGAAGAGTCACTACAGACATGATTGTCGCTGCCGAGTCAAATAAACCTCTCAACGCGGTCAACACTCTCTCTGCGGACAGACACACTGCTGATGGCTGTGCCCAAGAGGTCATTAAAGGCCTGGATCTTGGATTTTATCCAAAAGATTCACAAGCCCAGATACTCAGACTCCTCACTCAGTCTCTCATGAGCCCCAATCAGAGCCTTCATTGACTCCATGAAGATCACAGAATCGGCGGCAAAGTCAAGATCAGTAAATCTGCCTTCACCAACAGACGCCCCACGGCTGCTGGACCCCAAAACCCTGCTCAACAGCCAACCCATGCAAGCATTGAACAGAGTAGGAGCAAGAACACACTGCTGACGAACCCCGGAATCAACTGTGAAAAACACAGAGGTTCTGCATCCACTCTGCACAGCATTCACAGTACCAGTGTACAGGCCACCCATGACATCCATCAACTGAGTAAAAAGGTTTACGGAAATCAACAAAGACTACAAAGAAACTTTGTCGATATTTGCGTTTGCGCTTGATTACTCTCAGTGCTAGGATGTGGTCGAGGGTAGACTTCTTAGGTATAAAACCAGACTGCACCTGTTACTGGTAGGTGACAAGCGATCATGGATCCTATTGAAGATGACCCTACCAAGGATCTTACCTGGCACCGAGAGCAGTGTTATCCCCCTGCAGTGGCTATAATCCAGGCAATCATCCATTCCTTTCCAGATAGGAATGACAAATCCCATTTTTTAGTTAGTTGGGATGATGCCCTTTTCCCAAATGGAAGCAAAGACTGCTCACAATGCCTGGAGAACAGCCTTATCATCTGCCTGGAGAAGTTCATCCTGGATACCACAGATTCTTGCTGTCTTCCAAACCCTCAGCTGGTTCACCACCTGCCCAATCTCCGTGAAACTGGATGGTTCACAGCTAATTGGCGGATCAGCCTCAAGAACCGGGACCCAGAGATGTCCAATGTCCTAGCCAGAGTATCAGCTTTAAACAGCTGCTCAAAGTAGCCAGCCCAGCGGGTCACAACTGCAGCATCATCAGTGACAACCGTTCCATCACCCACCTTGAATGAGACTCTCCAAGGAAAAGATTAGGAAGTGTATAATGCTTTCCTCTGTAAGCAGGATGTGGGCCGCTAGACCATAAATGGTGCGTCATAGCTCACAGATTCCTCTTATTACACACAGATTATATGACATATAATAAGCTAATGAGAAAGATACCAACTTCTCTATGGGTAAATTATTAATTAACAGTATTTATTTTTTGCTTATTCCTCCCTTGATGTTCTTAATACACATTATCTACTCCTTAATAATAATTCAACACTTAAAATTAATGTCATCTCCTTGCTGACTCATTAGTCCACTGTCATACTCCATCTACTCCTGTGGTTTTACTTCAATAATAAATCCATTTCTTTGCCCAAAGTCAATTCTTGACTATACCTGAACACTTTGTTTAATTAGTTGGCTGGTTTAGATTTTCTAATCTGCTTTTTTTTTTACATTTGATAAAATGTCTACAGGATCTGGTTTTCTCTTGAGTATTCTAATGGAAAAAGCAGTAACTGGAAAAATAAGAAAACTTCTGAATAGCTATTGGACTTAGATTAGGTAAAACGAGCATTACAGAAATGCCAAAGAAGTTAATAAATAAAAGGCACAACAATAAAGTTTAAATGAGCAATGCAAAGCCATTGAAAATTAAGTCAGGTTACTGCAGGATATCACTTTGGAAAAACAAAAACAGACACAAGCATAATCTGATTATACACAAAGGCAAAAGACCACTTCAAAGTCATATTTACGATATAAGCACACACAATCTCATTTAACATATGACCAGTCACAGGCTAATAAATTTGAGGTCATTTTAGGCAATGTGCATGTGTCTGTGTAATTATCATAAACGGTTGCTGACTAGGACATGTGAAGCTGGAATGACAAGGTGAATATGAAAAAGATAACGGGCAACAGAAAACAAAAATATAAGGTCAACAAAGTGCTTTCCAAATGCACTTTAAAGTCCTGAATTAAAAAAGTTATGCAAATAGTTTTTGTAGGCACCTGGGAGGCTTAAAGCTCTTATACATACAAAGCACAAACACAAAAAATGAAAACACAATGATGAAATAATCAGTCTTTTTTAATTGCATAATTCCTATAAAACCATTTGATAGGCTGACATTATTATTTCTGTCCTTTTAATAAGTTACATTATCATCATATCACACTATTACATCAATGGAAAACTAGTGTTAGAACGAGTTATGTGCGAATCTACTATTTTTCCCCCAGTTTGTCTGCTTTATTAATTTATTTATGAGGCAGCATAAATAGCATCTTATATTGATGCTTACAGATGCGTTACAGCAATAAATGCTGTCATGAAGACAAGATTTCACTGTATAAGCTTTCTGGCAGTAATTCAATTCCTCCGGATTCTGAACAAATAAAAAAAAAAACTAGTTGGCAGTGGACAAACGTATAAAATGCATTCTTGTTTAATGCAGATGTAGCAGTCATATATACCTATTTATAATAAATACATGTAACACAAGACAAAAAGAACAAAATCTGAATAGGTGAGATCATGAGAACTAATTAACATCTGTGTATAAATTAGACAGATCCTTAATACACTTCTTGGAAAAATGAATAGTGCTGCCCATTTCTAGCCAACCACATACAACTAGAAACACGAAAACAACATAATTCAATAAGCAAGGATTCTAATTAAGAGGGGGAATGAACCTCTAATCAAAATACATGAAGACCCCAGAAAAGAGTTTAACAACATGAAAAAATATAGCATATTTTGTACACTTGGTATATATTAACTACCAGAGAAACATATCGGACATTAAGTACAACCAGCTGTAATTACCAATCTCTATGTCTAATTCATTTTGCCAAATGTACAGTACATTAAGCAAAAATAACTAAAATATACACAGTAAATAAAATGTATATGGCACCCTTTTAAATTGAACACATTCCCCATGTGCATCAAAGGAAATTTTAGCTTTATATTTCTATAATGACAGGTTACTTAGCTCACTCAGGAACAATGGTAGGTTATATGTTGATAACAGATGAAATGCTCCAAATTAGAAAAGTTGCTCTTAAAATATGGCATTCAGCCAGTCTAAGAGGGAAGAAAAAAAAACAGCAGCACAGATTTTGCTTCTGCAGCTAGAGGTAAACTTGAAACTTCTTGTATTTTGTGACGTTGCTACTGCTGTCTTTGAGTTTACAAAGATAACATTATCATACAAGATAGGGTAAATGACATCATCTCAGCCTGACCAAGATTCACACCACCTCACAACATGAAATATTTTGTGCTGAACCACACGAGTTTACCTTATAATGCTGGATCAAATGCCACTGGTAGCATTTAATCCATACCTTATTCTACAGTTTAAATAGGCCTGATGAAGCAGATTAAAAAGACAGATCTTCTTCTTCTTTCGGCTGTTCCAGTTAGGGGCTGCCACAGCAGATCATCATCTTCCATATCTTTCTGTCCTCTGTATCTTGTTCTGTTACACCCATCACCTGCATGTCCTCTCTCACCACATCCATAAACCTTCTCTTAGGCCTTCCTCTTTTCCTCTTCACTGGCAGCTCTATCCTTAGCATCCTTCTACCAATATACTCAGCATCTCTCCTCTGCAAATGTCCAAACCAATGCAATCTCGCCTCTCTGACTTTGTCTCCCAACCGTCCAACTTCAGCTGACCCTCTGAAGTCCTTATTTCTAATCCTGTCCATCCTTGTCACACCCAATGCAAATCTCAACATCTTTAAATCTGCCACCTCCAGCTCTGTCTCCTGCTTTCTCATCAGTGCCACCGTCTCCAACCCATAATCACAAAGAAATCTACAGTCCAGAGTTAGCACAGGCTTAAAGGTAGGAGTAACAAACACCATTTCTGAAGGATCATCATGCCTGAAGTCCAGGCAAATTTCTTGTTTAGAAACTTCTAGCAGTTAATGACAATTAAATGTGTATAATGGTGAAAATAACCAATAATATAGTTAATTTTGCTATGATAAGTTCTTAAAATTGCTTCACAGATACCTATGCTCCTTTTGTTCATATTTAGCTGTTTTCAGATGTGTGTATATTTATCTAGTTTCAATATATACATAAAAATATGAATTCTGCTTTTGAAGGGAAAAAAAAAAACTTAATTTAAAGTTATGTGGTATATGAAGCAATGAAGTATGATTTTTAAGCTACACAATAGAGGCCTGCAACAAAAACAACTTTAAGTATAACCTGACAAAGAAACTTTGCAGGAAACAAAGGAACATACATCAGAGGATCATCTACAAAGCTTTTTTTAACCGGAACCTTCTATACTGTTACAGATTTAAACAGGATGAATGACGAGATTTGTTATGTACCAGTTTGTAACCCATAAGATGAAGCAGTAGAAGAATGTGGGCATTTTTAAATGGACCAAATTTTAAACAACATTTCAACAGCTATGAAACAGCCACTTGATTCTAACTAGACGATTGACGGTTGCTGTTCTTCTATCATCATCTCATCCATCTTGCCAAGCCACATCATCAAATATTCACAAACGCCAGCCAGTTAGAGTTAGGTGAAAGAGAACCAGTGGAGATCAATGTGAAAACAAGTAGTGTTCCTGATGTTTTTACATTTCTTAGAGAGAAGGCATCAATCAATTATAAAACATAAAAAATGTGTACCCATGAATACTTTTATTTTCCAAAATTAAATGAATGAATTAGTACCCTAAAACTCAAGAAGAGAATACAGTTCACTCTACAATCTGGACCACAAACAAGAACCCCTTTTAGCATGGACTCCACGCAGAGATTCATTTACAAGGAAAACATGAACTTAACTAAGTGAGTTATCAGTCATATGAAACATGTCAACAATTGTCTCAATCTTTCAAAAACAAAAAACAAAAAAAGATCTTGACTGCATAGAGGGTAGCTAAGAATGGAGTGCACCATAAGACTTCAAATGACTAAAATACTTACCTTCACTTTTTTCTTAGGACTGAAGTGCAGTTATGGATTGCAATCGCAGAATAATCATTCAGGTAACCTATCTTTCAGGTAACTTATCTCTCCACATTTTATGTCATACCTTAAAAGATCCAAGTCTAGTATCTTTTTAGTTCTATAACTACTAAAACAGAATGGACTGAAATGTACCACTGAAGCAGCACCAACGGCAAACAAGCACTCTAAAAGCCACAGCCCATTGAAACTGATTAAAAGATTTCCACTCTATCGTAATTAGCGCTCACTAACTTTAGTAGAGCTGTACAAACGGATGATATTTTAGGACATATTAAAGGATACTTTCAACATTTTATAAATATTTAGTTTTTTCTTTTTTTTTTTTTTCCAAAATTGCCATGATCTGCATAGGTTTAGCATCCTATGTTTCTGGTGACTACGTGTACATGCTAGGTGGTGAATTCTTTGTTCTCTAACTGCAATCACATCCTTGTTCTCTCAAAGCATAATTTAGATATCAAAGTTAAGTTTATTTTTTAGAATCATTGAGTGTTGTTATTATAGTTACAGGCAAAGGACACCTTTTCTAAATATGAACGAAAAGCTACCTACTGCATTTGTTGGAGTGGTGGCTCTGAGGCTAAGGATCTGCGCTGGTATCCCGAAGGTTGTCGGTTCGAATCCCCATCACTGCCAAAAGAGATCCTACTCTGCTGAGCCCTTGAGCAAGGCCCTTAACCTTCATTTGCTCCAGGGGCGCTGTACAATGGCTGACCCTGCGCTCTGACCCCAAGGGGTATGCGAAAACTAACAAATTCCTAATACAAGAAATTGTATAAGGTGAAATAAATAAAGAACAAAAAAAGAACAAAAATTCAAAGCTGCAACCACCTGGGTTCATAAAACATGCCTTCTGTATTTTGGAGCTACACTGACCAAGGGAATGAGGAGTGTGGGTGTAAAACATCCATCCATCATCCAACCCGCTATATCCTAACTACAGGGTCACGGGGGTCTGCTGGAGCCAATCCCAGCCAACACAAGGCGTAAGGCAGGAAACAATCTCCGGGCAGGGCACACACACACACACACACCAAGCACACACTAGGGACAATTTAGGATCGCCAATGCACCTAACCTGCATGTCTTTGGACTGTGGGAGGAAACCGGAGCACCTGGAGGAAACCCACGCAGACACGGGGAGAACATGCAAACTCCAGGCAGGGAGGACCTGGGAAGCGAATCTGGGTCTCCTAACTGCGAGGCAACAGCACTACCACTGCACCACCGTGCCGCCCCATGTAAAACATGATACAGCCAAATGAAATCATCCATGGTATGAAATTATGAATAACCTAGAAATAAAAGGTGTGTCAGTAGCTATTTAGTTACACAATACAACCAGAATGTTATACAAACGTACATATTATCTAGTATATGAAACCTAGAAGAAAAATAATACTTTGCTAGATTTCAACCCCTTCAAAGAACAATATCATCATGTTGGAAATCATCACTAATACTGGTTAGTATACTGTAAATATCCATATCCAATTCAAGGCAGCGAAACAAAAAAATGTTTTAGAATATACACTGTCAAACCAGTAACATTTTGCATTCAAGCTGCCTGCCAAGGTATACATGAATAATAATCAAACTAACTCTAATGAAATGCACCATTTTGGTACTTCCAGCTTTGACAGATTCTTCCAAATCAATTTAGAAAATGTAAAAGGTCTGCATGCTTAATGATAGCTGGACACTCTTTAGTAGCACAAATCAGGGTGTGTCGAGAGAAAGTGTTTCCGTCATGTGTTCCACCTGCAGTAGTAGTAAGTCCCATACAACACAGGCATTTGTTCTCAGTCATTGAGTATTGTTCAACATTTATCACATGTCTACTAAAAGTCGGCCCGGATCTCACAGCCTCTACAGGCTATACATTGTTCGTAGAATGTTCATGTAATTACATCTCCCACTTTACTCTATCACCCCTATCTGTTGCAGCTACACCTCATCTGTATATTCTTGCTCATAATCACAATGTAGAGACTATTGGTATAACTGTTTATTTAACTACATGCTTACAAATTTTGAACAAAATACCAGATTAAAAAAAATGCTAGCCAAATTGTAAGATCTGCTATCAAAGTAAGTTTGTAGCTTTAACTTTCAGAAAACTAGCTGTACATAATCACAACCCATAAGTGTAAAAGGGAATCAGACAACACAGAGACGAGGATATCCGCAATCCTTTAAATAATGGAAGTACACAACAAAAATGGAATACATCTTTATAACACACTACGGATAAGTGCTTACATATATATATTTGCACCATCCCAGTTATGATTCAACTTTAGCGGCCATTTTCTATTTCAAAAAATGTGTACAGTCAGTACTTTTTAAGGTTTTTGTTTCAGGTGTAGGCCAGTTCCCTATTGTTTGTAATTGTAGGCCACTCAAGGAGATATTTTTTCTTAAATAAAATTACTATACACAATCTTAATTAACAAAACAAATGTCTACGGCAAATAAAGGCATTGCAAAAATAAGCTTTATTTCAAATATATAGTACCTCTCCTTTAAAGAACTACACTCAATGTTAAAAAATTCTCTTAAACATTACTGATTAAAAAAATGGACATTTACTCAGTATCTAAAGAGTAAATTAATATACCTAAATTATGAAATATCAGGATTAAAGGTGAAGTTAAAGGATGAAATATGTTGGCTACTGTATATACGGAGATAGATAGTTTACCAGCAAGCCCCCGATTCTCGAAAGAATCGCAAATCCAAGAATGGCAAGAACTTTCAGTTCCCTCTGATACTTGGAGGGATGACATATGGAGGGTGGGTGCGTCCTGGGACAGTTCATTCAATTAAATAAACATATTTGTACTAAAGCGGTTTCTTTTTGGAGCTGTGACTCAGTTGTAGGCGCCTTCATTTATTGTTTTCAGCCATGCAGTCGCGCGTTTGTTTTTCTATGGCTGTGCCGTCAGCGAGAAGTCGTTTGCTGATGGCGGCGGATTCGCGTGCTGAAGTCGCCACGGTGGCGGTTCCGGGCATGGAGGGCTACATTACTAAACGAACGTGGTATATGCGGTGGTGTGGGCGGTCGCGCTCGGGCGGCTGTACATTCTGGAGTGCACCGTGTACCTCAGGTTTAGTGTACAGGTTGTAGCCATGGTTAAGGTTTCATTTAGTTAAATAGACATATTTGTACTACAGCGGTTTTTTTGTGTGGGCACCCTCGTTCACTCATTTTATCCATACGGGCTCGTTTACAGGTCGTAGCCATACGGGCTTGTGTTTGTATTTAGTTGAGCGCTTTCATTGTGGATTCCGTACTGTAATACTGTAATGTGATTCAAATATGCGCTGAATCGTTTCGGTCTTGTTTTCTCTGTGGCTGTGTCGTTAGCTATGGGCTCGGATTTGTACAGCCTAAGCAAATGGCCGAGTCTGGTACATGTTGCCTTCGCTGACACCGACTGCTTGAACAGGTTGTGTTGTTTGGGGGCCACCTACTGACTCTGGGAAGCCGCTGCGTCTGACTGTGGGGTGAGCGCCACAGTGCAATATGCGCCTTGGTGGGAAGCTGCTGCGTGAAGACATATCATGGAAGGTATATGTGGTGGTGTGGGTGGTCGCGTCCAGGCGGCTGAACAACCTGGCGTGCACGCTTTACCCCAGGTGTAGTTCACAGGTCATAGTCTCGTTTCTGTGTTTTATTTGGTTTGAGCCGTGACTCCTTTCGCAAGCGCGTTGTAGGTGCACGCGTTGTCACAGCATGGACCTGTGGGGATTCCGTCCGTACTGCAATACAACCTTCGAATCCTTTCGTTTCTTTTTTTGCTCTGTGGCGGGCAGCAGTGTGCATGCGCCTCGATGTGCCCAGCGTCCATATCCGGTTTACAACCTTCGGTTAGTAAGATGGATTGTAAGAATTAAGTTAATTTCAGCTGTCTATCATGGAAGTAATGAGCCAGACAAGAACCAACCTTAGACAAGGCATCAGTGAGAACAAACACATACACACTTCACACTGACTTCTACTGGGCAACTAAGTTATCAATCAATCTAACACTGTTGGGCCCTTGAGCAAGGCCCTTAACCTGCAATTGCTCCGTCCTGGGTATGACGTTAATCTGCATCCAGCCCTGCATGTACACCCTCCAACCTGCAGGGAAAAACTTGGGGGTTGGTGGCAGAATTGGCACTCCAGCTACCATAAAAAACCTCACACTGGTTCCACTCCATCTGAACTAGTGTGGTGCTGAGGTGTCACCCATTGCATGGCTGCACTCAGGTCCTAATCTAGGATCCTGAATTGGTTTGTTGTGCGGTGGGTGCAGCAATGCGCTGTATCAGTGTGTGCTCCTAACCTCTAATGCTAACACACAAGTCTTTAGGGTGTAGCAAGAACACCACACTCCCCTAAAAAAAAATACAATGATTTAACTCCAGCCTTCTATAGCAGTTAGGCCATAGACCTAATCATTATGCCACACAAATTGACTTCCACTTCATATATTGATTATTTTATAATATCAATGAAAAATACAAGTGGGCCAAAATCACACTTATACTTGTTTTAAACTGATTAATAAAATAATTAGTTAACTTAAAAAAATAGTAGATATGAATCTGAAACACTGCTCTATTTTTATATTCGGGACAGACAATTGTAATTAATATGTGTCATTACACATACTGTAAGTTGGCCTGTGTTAAATAGTTGTCACATAATCCAAAGTACATATAAATTAAAAAAAAAAAAACAATTTGACAGTGTCTGTCAAAACAGGCATTATGCTTTGTATGGGAATACTGGAGGTATGTTTACATTTCATTCTGTTGTTGACTAAAATGAAAAATGCATTTGGTTTAAAATCCTTTCCTCCAATTTACTCTTTCTTTTGATGAGTTCTAGTTACATGATGACCAAGATATATAAATCTAGTCATTTCTCATTCACCACACTAAATGTAAAATAAAGGAAACAGTCTAATTGTTGTTCTATTTCTGCTTTCTCTCAACATAATCCTGATTAAAATGGCTTATGTCTAGCCTAGAGGAGTATGTTTTATCTGGCAGAAACACAGAGCGCAACATCTGTACTCATCATTACACAATAACAATCACATTTATCCCTATGAAATATCAACAAAGATCTCCTAAAGTTTTCTAGCCTTGATAGCATTCAGTGGATCTTTTCAAGATTTTACACTGTTTCAACTACTATATGCTAGCTGAAGGCAAAAAATACAGACTGGTGAGTTTTGGTGTGATGTAGGAATACATAATAACAGTCATATCAAAGAATTGATTAAAATTAAAAACAAAATTCTCCATAATGGAATTTCAATAGAGCAAAATGATGCAAAAAGCAAATATTTAAGTACAGCAGGTAGCTGTAGGTGTCTTACAGAATGTTCTTAAGCTCAGAAAGAGAGAGGAAAAAAATAAAAAATGTCTGAAAAATTAATATGAGACACTGATTATTACAATTTCTAGATGCAATATTATCTGCAGTTATATAGTCATCCAGTTTTTCTAAAGAGATTTTTTCTGGTCATAAAGGGTAGTTGCATATTCTGACAGTAGTTGTCTAAAGAGTGGGCACATTCACAATTAGTCAATTTAGAGTCAACCTCTCTTTAAATGTGGGAGAAAAAAAAATATATACATCTAAGTCTCCAGAATAAACCTGTGCAAACTCCACAATAAATGTATCCAAGTCAGGAATCAAAATTGAGGAGTGCCCCTGACTCAGCCAAGTGTTTAACTGACAAGTTAATAAATCTACATAAACAATATTGAATGATTTCTTAATGATTCGGTCAATACATTGCTGAGTAACAAATGGATTCTTACTGAGTATAACTTCATTTTCAAAGTAAATTGCAAATTCTGACCATAACATTTTGAGAATCGGCAGCAGTTTAATATTTACTGCTGCCTCAGTCTGATTGCTCATTGCGTTTAGTAGATACATTTTCTTTAGGGTAGGAATTCTGAATTGAAAATGTGCATCATCAGCTCTGCAAGAAATAACCAAGCTGGTTAGAAGCGGCTCTTTATGGACACTAACAGCAGAGACTGGCCTATAAAAATACATAACCGTGTGGGAGGAGCCAGGGGTTTCTCAATTTATGTAAAAGTGTGTTCAATAATGAATTGCCAGAGAGTAATTTCGACTAATAGGTAATGCAGCTTTTGGATTAGGATGTTTTTAACCAATGTTGTTTTTGAGGATTATTTTTAAAACATACATTAATCTATTAGACTGTAAAATCTGAGAAAGATGCTAAACATAAATTATATTGTAAAACTATAATAGGACACATGAAGTAATGCACAACACAGTACAATTTTTGTAACAAACAGTAGGATATTAGTTCTGCGGTCTGGGAAAACATAACAAAAAAAAAAATTTAAAAAATTGTTTTTCCAGCTGGGACATTCCATCCTGGGAAATCTGCTCCTAGCATTGTTAAAATAGGTTTGAAGTCAGAACTCATAATACAGTAAAAAAAAAAAGTCAAGTTCATAGTGGCATACAGTCCAAAGAATATTTACCCTCCTTTATTCTCTTTTAGAGAAAATAAACTTTTGTGGGAAAGTATTTAACTGTCTCATAAACAAATGCACACATACTGTACACTTAGTTACCAGGTTTAATTATCATTTATAGGAGAAGGTATTACTTCTATCAGTAGTTTTATAAGGCTGATGCAAAGTTACTTTTTCATGGTTGTGAAATGCGGCACAACAAATATGGAACACACCTGTCAAAATTCATTTTCTTGCCCAACTGTGCATTTATCTCTGAATCTGTTAAAGAACCAACACTTGGCAAAAAAATTTAAATGCAACTGCATTAGTGATCTGAAAAGAAAAGCCATTAATTATTTCAGTTCAGAACACAATCCTAAAAGGTGTACAAGGGTATAAATGTGACAGCTTAAAAGATGAGAAAAATATTAATAGGATGCCTCATTCATTACATGGTAAATAATGCAATGAACACATCAATACAGGTTATGCTTAAGGTATATAGTGTAATTATGCAAAACAAATCTGAATGACATAAGGATGCCACTGCAGAACTGAAGAAATGCTACAGAAACACAGATTTAATCATAAAGATAATATTGAGAATATTGAGATCAGTTATGCTTGTAGCTCTTAAACTTTTTCAAACTACAACCTGTTTTTGACAATTTCCTAATATTCCCGGCAGATGTGGTTGTATCTGCAAGCTCACTGGCACATATATATGTGCATTTGAGCTATATAAGAAACTATAATGGTGGAAAAGCAGGATGTGGTTTAAAAAATATTAGAGTAAAACACAAACAAAAAATTAAAAACGGCAATCATTAAAATAATACATTCCAAAAGGATACATTTAAAATATAAAAAGTTAAAAAATATTTTACCAAAGTGAGCTGATGATTAAAAACCGGTAGTGTTTTACAGCACATAATTGTTTCCCCAGAAAAACACTTTTTTAAATTACAAATGAAAGTAATAACAGCCTAATTATAGTATTTTCAAAATAAAACCTAAACATTTGTAAAATATTGCATTAACAAAGAGAGACGCAGGTTAAAATTCAATTCTGCACTGTAAAAGTTTATTTGTCCCCAAGAAAAAAATATACAAAAATATTTTTTATTCTCATTTTATCCAAATTAATTTATTTTGCTATCCCAGCATCAAGGGTTACCAGAGCCTACAGTCCATTGCTCACACCGAATACTAACTCACATCTCACCACTTAAGGGTCTCCAATCATGCTACCTTGCAAAATGTAAAACCAGCATGAGAATGGAACCTTAGGCCCATGAGACAAAATATAGCAGCATTAACCATGGAGCGTCTCTTTATGCATTAGAACACACTGCTCATAGAAACAATAGCATATCAACATGGTTAAGTTCAAGGCCACTCTGTTTTCTTATGGAGTTTTACCTTGGCAGCATAATGACACAGTGGCCAGTGCTCCTGCCCCATGGATCGAGTACCCTGAGTTCCAAGATCATGTCCAGTTGTTATCTACACATTCGCCCTGTGCCTGTGATGTGAGGTATAATGGTGATTTAAAATTGGCCCTGTGTGGGTGACAGAATGGATGTATTTTTGAATCAGCCCTGTGATGGACTGATGCTTTGTCCAGGGTTGGGTCCTGTTTTCACACAGAACTGTTTGGAGTGGTTCTGGTTCCTATAACAGTGAACTAGATTTGATGATGTTATGTACTTTTTACCCAGTTTTGCATGATAACAAAGTCAACCAATGCAAGTTGATTTATTAACATTGTGAGCAAGTTCATAGAATTCAAGTTAATCACAATTTATATTTATAAAAATTTACAAAATATGAAACTGCACAAATATGTTTAAACCAGCTCAGTCCATTATGTATACTTGATGTCAAATGCTGTCAGTTTTTAAAAGCAGTCAGGGTTTAAATAAGGCGACTCCTGCAGTGGACAGGCTCTAAATTTAGAGATCAACTGGAATGTGACAGACAAAAAACGTTCAGTTCATAGCACTCATACTAAGATGCCTTTTTTTTTTTATCTTGTGCGCAATTCTGCCAGAATGGAGCTAATATATGGACTACAGAAAGGCACAGCATTAGTGGACATGCTCAGTGAATGAAATACTCAGCTGCTCCAAAGTAACATGGGGGTACAGGTTTTTACAGGAAACTGATAATTGAAGGCTATATCAGCAGGCCACACCTGAACCCCACAGTTACACTGGTTCTTGGCTTGTAGTCAGTGTTGCCAGAATAAGCTCCTGCTGCCCTTCACTCTTAAATCAAATTAATTGGTGTAAATGGGGTGGGTATACATGTATGGCAACTGTCTCTATAGAAAAGTATGGTCTTCCATTAATAACTTGTGTAAAGAGTAATGTCCCTAGGAATTATATTCACAAGAATCACTATTTAAAATTGCTGATTAAAATTCTAACTACAAACAAACTAGTGCAGGTGTGTGTGTGTGTTCACCCTGTGATGTACTGGCGCACTGTCCTGGAACTTCTCCTGCCTTGAGTCCTAAGCTTGCTGGGATAGGCTCCAGCCCCCAGCAAACCTGCTCAGGACTTAGCAGGCTTAGAAAATGGTGTGTTATGGTACAATAAAACTGATTATTTATGTTAAAAGCTTTTAGTGTCTGCCGCAAGTCCATTTCAGTATGCTTATGTAATCATATTTTAATATGCACAAGACGTGCCCTGCTGAGAGTCACTTTCAGTGAGTACATGGGATGTGCACTCAGATCCTGTCTTCAACATGAACAGCAAAACCACAACCTTTTAGTCAATAAGACCAAAGCAGAATTCCTTTGGCACCTGTGACATTAGCATGGATGTTTTTTCTATAGTCAGCTCACTGCACCTTCCTTACACAAGAGATAAACATCAACGCATCAGCAGTTATAGCTGTACGATAAACTGACACTCTCATATATATTTTTCTATATACACGTAGTGCACAAACGGAGATTTAAATATTGGTTAAGGCCCCACTCCAAAATGGGCGGGGGTGAGCCCCCCCAAATGCCACTCCATATTTCGTATTTTGTGAAATAGTGACATGCACACACTAATGTTGATTTCTGCTTTTCTGACTGATTCTTCTTGTTTTGTATAACAATAAGCAGGACTGAGAAAATGAGTGGAAGAAAAATATATTGTTTTTCTTGTAGTGAAATAAAGAAACAATGAGACAAATGAAAAGTTTAAATTAAACAAAACGTCAAATACAAGCAATGGGTATATGTAAAGGGTAAAGACTGTGATTATACGATGTGTTTTTTTTATCTAGGCAGCACTACAAAAATAATAATCGCTGTAACAGTTGTGAACAAAAAACATTATCAAAGCAAATAATTATTATGATTAAATCAACCCTATCGGTTTGAGCACATAACCCATTCTAAACAAGCCTAAACCGTGAACTAAATTATATATAAAATACTAGATGGACCGAATACAGGTATATATACGAATGTGCCCTCTGATAAACTGCCAGTCCGTCTAGTGCTGGTTCCTCCCCTGTGCTCAATGCTATAGGGTTAGGCTATAGGGCCCAACACCTCTGAACTGGATTGTACAAGTTCAATAATGAAGGAATGAACAGAAGAAACTGTCACTTTCATTTTAATTTTAAATTCAATCTCAATTTTCTTTAATCAGGGTGTTCTATACCAACCATGGTATTTATATCAAGTCGTGTTTTATTCTATGCGAGTTATTTGACCAATTATTAAAAATCAGAATGCAAGTAAATGCTACACTGTCTCATACACATTGTAGTACACAACAAGCATGCCAGTATTCAAAAGATAACCAATTTTTTATTTTATGAGCCATTTTTAATGCATTGTAAACTACACATACAGTAGTTTATATCTGATTTAATCAGATCAAATGTATTTGTGAAACACAATCTTGAAGCAACAGTGTTTATAGTGGACCTTTAACTTATGTGTAAATTAATGAAGAGGAATGTCTGTAAGGAGAACTAATAAACTGGTTTAGTACATTGTGTGTTATACCTATTGCTGCTTTTGATACATTCTATGGAATCCATTTGAGAAGTAATGCTTATTCCATACTAGCAAAATACCCGCGCTTCGCAGCGGAGAAGTAGTGTGTTAAAGAGGTTATGAAAAAAAAAGGAAACATTTTAAAAATAACGTAACATGATTGTCAATGTAATTGTGTTGTCATTGTTATGAGTGTTGCTGTGTTTTATATATATAAAATACACACACACACATATAAACATATATATACATATACATATACATATACATATACATATCTACATTATATATATATATATATATATATATATATATATATATATATATATATATATATATATATATATATATATATATATACATACATATACACATCCACATATCAACATATATATATACACATATATACACACACACACGCTTTATGGGTGATGATTGTTTTACTCTTTTTATCTTTATTTTATTTTATTGTAGAATCAACTCCTATCTGCACACAGCAGGGCAGCCGTGGGCGGATGCGTATGGTGTATTCACTCCATGTTATCGTGCATTGCGCTGTCAGTGTTATTTTGATAAAAGAATTTGAACAACATATAAGAAGCGTATAAATTATTAAACAGTAAAACATTAACATTTAAGAAGTAAAGTTACATTAAGTACTACTGCAGTGCCTTCGGGTATACCTCATTTTTTGTTTGCCCATTACATGCTTAAATGTATACATTTTTTGGTGCACCTACCCGAGAAGACGCGACATATAACCAAGCGTGGGAGAAGCATGGATTTAAACACGCGTTGAGTTCATCTGTTGGTCTCCCTCGTGGAATAACTGGTAATGTTTGACTAAAATGTACAGTGAGTAAAACGACATTACCTCCTATTTTTTTTTTTTACGATCTCGGAGATGTTGCTTTTTTCGGTTCAAGGCTTCATAAGCTCTTTTATGTTGTATGGTGTACTTATCCCAAACCATCATCTTTGAATGTTGCAAGACTTTCGCCTTGTATGTAGATCGGGGTAATTACATTCATTGCATTCCTAGTCTGAATCACAATCTGATTGTATGGGTGGTTACCTGGCACTGTAGGGTTGCCACCCGTCCTTTAAAATACGGAATCGTGCCGCGTTTGAGAATGAAATTGCGCGTCCCGTATCTTATTTTGCTATTTTCATAATTGCCCAACTTAGCTAAGTATGATTCATTTTATTTGCAATTCCAGATTTTACAGGTGACAGTAATAGGACAGTAATAGGAGGTACAGCAACAATAACAACATAAAAATAATGGAAAGATAATAAAGAACCTGTCTGCAGCACCTTATTGCCCACCAAACGTTTCTATATCACATATTCAGCTCAAATGCTTTATTTGTTACCTATTTTTGAGACGTGGTTTTGATCAAAAAGTAGATTTTAATCGCTGCAGGTTTTGGTTCCAACACAATTGCTTAATTAGAAACCAATCCTTGCCAATCTCAGACTTAATGGATCATTTTCAGTCTGTCAGATTTTTCTCTTTTATTACACCAAATAATGCATGATGAATCCACACAGGTGTAAATGGAAGCAAGTTAGATGGAGAACTGCTGGCTCCTTTGTCATTTGCATCTTAAAAACACTGAATGCAGCTGTTTAAGACTAAAATAAACAATTAAGGGTGGGGAACCTTAACATGCAAGATCACCAAAATGAAACAGAAAAATGTCACTTGAGCATTAAGTGCTTCATTATCAATAACTGACTTCTCATTAAGAAACTATGTTGGAACAAAATCCCTCCAGGACTGACACTGCCTACCCGATTTTAATCAGCAGGCTCAACGTTTGTTACACAATTGTCAGTGGACTTTCAGAATTTAATCTGAAACCACTATAATTTATTTACATTAAATGGAATTTGACAGATGTTGGCCACTTTCACATTTTATTCTGGGCCTACTGAATGTTGCATGCTGCTTCCAAAGTGACAGCTAGTCTTACTATTTTCAGATGGTCTGCAAATTTCATCAGTTCCTTGATCCTACACCCACACCATTTATATAGCTACTGTATATACACTGATGAGGCACAACAGTAAAATGCGCCACCACCATCTACCCAAAGCACCATGATGTTCCAACAATGATGGATGGATTAAAAGCCAGAAGTCTGTATGACCATCAGCATCAAGTGACTCCGTGAAAAACCCGAACTACAAAGAGGACTATTTCATTTATGTTAGGTAGAATGCCCAAAGGGGACTGGGCGGTCTCGTGGCCTGGAACCCCTACAGATTTTATTTTTTTCTCCAGCCTTCTGGAGTTTTTTTTTGTTTTTTCTGTCCACCCTGGCCATCGGACCTTACTCCTTTCTATGTTAACTAATGTGGTCTTATTTTGTCTTTTATTTTTCTTCTCTTCATTATGTAAAGCACTTTGAGCTACTTTTTGTATGAAAATGTGCTATATAAATAAATGTTGTTGTTGTTGTTGTAAAATAACCTGCCTAATATTGTGGAGATCCCCCTAATGCCAGCAAGACAGCTCTGACCCATTGACCTCTGACGGTGTCCTGTGGAATCAGGTTCCAAGCAGCAGGTCCTTTAACTCCTGTAAGTTGTGAGGTGGGGCCTCCATGAATCAGAAATATTTCTCCAGTACATCCCACAGAATTTGAAACCCAGCCAGGGAGAAACCCTGGCTGAAATATAACAGTGTTAATGTAAGAATGAATAAAGATTCAGCTGCTGCTTAATTCTATCACTTAACTGTATAAACTCCATTACTCATCATGAGAAACCGAGTAAAGCAGAGTAATTAAAACATTGAGGAAATCTATTACTACGGACAATTTAGGAGTCTTTAGTGTTATTATGGCCAAGATTTATTCAGGGAAAAAAAAATAAAATTTGAAAAATTCCTTCAAGAAAAAAAATAAGTAGTACAATTTTAGTGGCAATTTCCAAAGGAAATTGTAAATGTTTAAAAAAATGCTTTACTTAAACATGAAGTACTTAAAACTCTGTTGAGGCACAGGAGTCTTTTAAATAATGTTCTTTTAATCTAAGCTCAGCACTGACATACCACGTTTATCGCACTTGGTTATCTTCCATCCATTATCTAATCCACTATATCCTAACTACAGAGTCACGGGGGTCTGCTGGAGCCAATCCCAGCCAACACAGGGCATAAGGCAGGAACCAACCCACCGCAGGACACACCCACACTCACATACACACACACCAAGCACACACTAGGGACAATTTAGAATCGCCAATGCACCTAACCTGCATGTCTTTGGACTGTGGGAGGAAACCGGAGCGCCTGGAGGAAACCCACACAGACACGGGGAGAACATGCAAACTCCACGCAGGGAGGACCCGGGAAGCGAACCCCGGTCTCCTAACTGCAAGCCAACAGTGCTACCCACTGCGCCACCATGCCGCCCCACTTGGTTATTTTGCAATAATAAAATTAAAAGCCAGAGTTTGTTTCTAATTTTAGACTTCCAAAGACTGTCAATGTATGCCACCTCAACATGGTACTGTTGCTTGAGTTATACAGTAAATCTGAGCTCTAACAACCAAATGGTCTAAGTATGTTTAACCTGAATCAATGTATAACCACTAACAGCATTTTGTTGCATTTTACAAGACTTCTACCACATATTGTTTTAGAATTCCAAAATATAACAAACTTTAAGATAAATAATACACTTTACTCTAGATTCACAAACATTAATGTTTTCTTATAACAATTTCAAGCATATCGGTTAAATGTGACCCCTTTCACCCCATCTAGCTTGTCTGTTTCGTAAATTTCTTTTTCTTAACCTACTTAATCCAACTCAGGAATGCACTGAGCTCAAGGTAAGAACCTGCCCTGAGCTAAGCACCAGGTCATGGCAGGGCACAGTCAAACCACTCTGATAACCAATGTAGAAATAGAAATAAAGCTGGAAAGATTAATGTCAGGCTAGAACTCTAATCATCTCCTTTTTTGGAAACACTATGGTTTCCTTGTTAATGACAATAATAATAGGCAAAGACATTAAAAATGCAACATATTATGAACTCAAAATCTAAAGCATTATAATGCAAGATTTGAGCATTGATATACCCCCATCAAATTAAGTTTACCATTCAAAAAGTCAGCAAACATTAACCGCATTCTTGATTGTACAAGAGAATTACACAGTGCATTCCACTAACATTGGCACCCCTGCTAAATAAGAGTATAATACGCTGCCAAAAAGTCTTTATTGTTTAAATTCATGCTTTTTCATTCTAAATATTAACAAATATCTAACATTTAAGTAAAATAATTGAAAGGAAAAAAAAAACTTATAAAACAAATACTTTCTTAAAAATATGTGCCACAGTAAATTGCACCCCTTCTTTTAATACTTTGTGCAGCCCCCCACTCAACCTGTGCCAAGATAACAGCACAGAATCTTCTCCTCTAATGCTTAATAAGGTCAACGAGCACATGGCAAGAGATCCTCTATAAAGAATCCTTTTAGATCCTTCGTATTCTGAGGCCTGCTTGTCAGCTCTCTTCATCAGCTCAACCCACAGGTTTTCAGTGGGGTTTAGGTCTCTTGTACATGTAAAAGGAGGGGAAGAGTGAAAATCCAAACTCCTTTCAACAAACCTAAATTCCTTTTAATCATTTTATGGTCTCATACAAATGGATATATACTTTTATTAAAGCACTTTAGGTACACATTTGTTTAATGTTTATGCAATATCAAGATGTAACTCATTGAAAAAATATACTTCAATAATAAGGTTTTTGGTTCATATTAAACTACTGCCTTACAGGTTTAAAATGTTTTATTTAAAAAAATAATAGTAAATGCAGCTTTGGTTAATGAATTAAGTACCCAGAATAAATGAGAAATCACAGAAAGCATCCCTGGCATCAGTCAACAGCAACACAGTATGTTAAACCTGGGCAGAATATGAGTCTTTGATCAAATGCCAACTCCACAAATGTCACCATACGGTGTTCACTTGAGTTCAGCCCTTAACATTACACAGATCTCTTGAGTTCAGCTGGCACCCCGGCAAGAAATCCTCGTATTATACAGTCGTCTACTCTGGAGTTCTTAGTGCTTATCCTGGATGGGATTGCAATGGCAACACATGGAGCTGGACATAGCAAGCCACCCTAACCTTAACAAATTTTAGCATCTTGGCAGTGGATTGTGCATAGTGCATTCCTTTTAAGAGGCAGCACAAACCATTTCAACTGGCTCCTGATATGGTTATTCACATTAAATGGGTTTAAAAGGAAGGGCAAGACACATCATTATTCAAAGATGCCTTTCATGGTACTCCCAAAAAAATCAAAGAGAATCTAATCCAGAAAAGGGGTGCCAAGGCCCACTCCTACAGCCATCCCTAGGAGTAAGAGTTGCACACAAGCACTTAGAAACTGGATGAAACATGCAGTCTAGTTGAGCAGTACTATAGAGTTGCAATCAGAAATATTCAGCTCCCCAAAGATTATAAGGATTTACCATTGTAAGTTTTTTTCCAAAGAGCTAGATTTTGCTTTTGAATACTTCTCTATCAGTTGAATTATACATACAATCAACAAAGAAAATGTATGATGTAGTATTTGTAACAGGATATTTTATTAATACAGACATGTCACAATTATTCAACCCCTATATAATATTGCTGTTTTTAAAACCTTCTGCTAGTTTATATGTCCTTAAGTGGAGCTAAAACATAATTAAGCCTTTGGGAATTCAATAATGATCCTTAATTGGCTTTAACTGTGATGCATATAAAAACCCACCCATGATGGTACTGAAGGCGAGCTGCACTCTGGGGTAAGACTAAGGAGATTTCACAAAAGCTGAGACAGCAAATTATTTCATTGCCCCTGAAGGTCATCAGGTATAAGAAGACCTCCCAAAAATTGAACATTCCAAGAGGCACCAGTGAGAGCTTTATAAAGACATTTAAAATTTATTGCACATCTACTAAACTACCTGGCCAAGAGAATTTCATCAAGAGACCTTAACAACTTAGTTAGAACAACTAAGAAAAACCCCTCTGTTACTGCAAAACACCTACAGGATGACCTGATGAAGGCCGGAACAAGTGCTTCAGTGGCAACTATAAGACAAGCACTGAATCAATAAGGACTTCATAGCCACAATCCAAGATGCACTCCACTCTTGACCACAAAGAACATCAAAGGTCAACTAGAACATGCTAGGAGAAATTTGGATAGGCCTGCAGATTTTTGGGAACTAGGTCAATGGACTGATGAAACGAAATTGAAACTATTTGGACACATGGGCAATGCAGTATATCTGGTGTGAGAAAGGCCAGGTTTATGAGCAAAAGAATGCCATCCCCACAGTCAGTGGGTCATTAATGATGTGGGGATGTTTCTTTGCTGCAGGAACTGGCAATCTTGACTGTATAACTGGCATCAAGGATTACCAGAAATACCTGGCCATTTTAAGAATGGCTTCTTTTCAGACACTGAATCGTGGTGATCACTGGACTTTCCGGCAAGACAATGATCCCAAGCACACCTCCAAGTTATTTTGAGAAATAGATCCTGGAATGTCCTGGAGTGGCCTTCACAGTCCGTAGACTTAAATCCCATTGAAATCCATTTGGTGGGAGTTAAAGAAGGCAGTTGCAGCACGGAAGCCATGAAACATCAATGAACTGGAGGCTCTTGCACGGAAGAATGGGCAAAGATTCCAACAGAGAGGTGTAAGAAACTTGTCAGCACTTACTGAAAACAGTTATTAAAAGTTTTAAAGGCTAAAGAATGATCCACAAAGTACTGAAGCTGGGGGTTGAATAAGAGTGCACATGCACATTTATGAAGAGAGTTATATTTTTCATCTGAACTCAAACTTAAGTCCATTTATGTTTTCAAAATAATTAACAATATGTCAATAAATATTTTTTGTTGTTTAATGAGGCTTTTTGCCATATATTTTCATTAACCTTGATTCATGTTACTATAATGTCTTTTGAGGTGAGGGGGTTGAATACAAACTTAGAACTAAAAAGATCTTAACATGAAATTAAAAGTAAATGAATACATTATTTCCACTGCAATGTAATATACAAATACGCCACAATGCCGATAAAATAATATTTGTAAATATTATTGATGTTCAAAAAAAATAAATGCAAGTAACATGGAAATAAACATTGACCCTAAACGCTTAGCATGTGTGGCAGGTGGCCGAGTGTGGTCATCAGCTGCCTGCCTATTTAAGGGGCCGCCTCCCTTCAATCAAGGCTGGAGTCGGGTGAGGAGGTGGACGAGGTCGGAGAGGAGAGGCCTGGAGTGTGAGAAGAGAGTGAGAAAGAGAAAGAGAGGTGGCTAAGTGAAGCCTGGACTTTGGGAGACTGTGGGGGCTTGTGTGTGGAAGGTGCACTTAAGACTCTGTATATAATATTAGTGTAAATAAACGTGTGGTGATGGCTGGAAATGTGTCTGCCTGTCTGTGTCCGGGACGCCTATTTCACACATGCTAATCTTTACAGTACAGTACTAATAAATATTGCCACCATGTGGCCAAAATTAGAAAAACAATTTAAAACAAGTCTGAACAAAAACGGCAACATTTAAAAAACATACTGAAAAATTAAAAAGTTTAGAAACAGTTTTTGAATATAAATTAACTTTCACCTGTTTTTTCCGGTGTTGACAAACATTGACACAACCCTCCACTAATATTTTACAACAGACCTATATTTAACATTATCAATATTTATGTATGTTGTACATATTTTCACTTACACCCATGCTAGGAGATTTAAATTTAAATAAATGTAAGCATTTAATAATAATAAAGCTACTTTAATTTACACATTTCTAAAAGCACTATTGTGAGGACAGCAATTAACCAGAGTTATTGCCAAGAAAGTTGCTATTATCCTCCAACCAAAATCATAAAAACACCATTCAGAGAATAATTCTGACGGAAACTAAAATTCACTTATTCATTTGCTGGAATCTGTCAAGTGTTTTCTAACTCTCATGATAATTGGGTTAATCCAGCCTTGAAAGAAATAGTTTGGAAGATGTCCATCCATGGGTTACAAGGTGAACAGGTATCTAAAACAGGCTTTGAGTAAAACTCGGGACTTATGTTTGCAATAATTTCATAAACAATGCTGAGCTAAAGTTGGTTAGTGATGCAATGTGAACACTGTAGTCTTTCACTGATGGCTTGTTATTGCCATCCATTTTCAGTTAAGGGCCATGGACAGTCAGTGTCTATACTGAGAGCACCAGATGCTAGGCAGGAGCCAGTCCTGGATTGAACATCCGTCACAGGGCACATTTAACACACTCCCAAACTCACTCATGTGGGACCGGTTTAGACACATCAAATCACCTAATATGTATGATTTTTCAACATGCTTTTTAGCAAAACCCACAAGTCAAATGTAGACACTCCACACAGACAATGTTTAAACTGATATTCAAGCTCAGAAATGACATAGTAGTCTACAACATAATACATTTCCAGGTTAAAGTCAGTCTAATGTCTGTCTTATGTTGGGTGAAATGCGTTATGAAAATACTGCTGAAGAAGTGCAATTAGGAAGAGTTTGTTGAAAGAATACTGCAAAGTGATATACTCTCCCAACTGCATTCATAGTATTCTCCCAAAGCAGAAAGAAAGGTGACACTAGCTCTCTGTCCCACAATTTTGTTATTCATGCAACATCTGCAGAAAAGATGACACCAGCTATTTGTGCAGCAATATGAATTTGAGCTTTGTAAGAAAGGCACGACATACAGCAATTCATGATTCACACATTTAGGAGAGGCGAGTCTAGTCTGTCCTTTGACAATATCTGCTTTACCTCTGTAGGAAGGGTGACAATGTAGGGTAGTGTCTCTGTAGGATGACACCACATTTCTAACACTGTATGTATGTGCAGCATATACTTATAATAAACCATATTTTATCAAGGGAGGTTTTTCCCCCATTCAAGCTGAAAATGTAATGTCAAGTTTACTTTTAAGTACTGTTTAAGTGTGAGCAGGCTAAAAGCTGCTCAAAAGTAAAACTGAGATTACAGACACAACAGCTATAGTTTAGCTACTGCTAGTTTTAAATGTTTCACAACTAGTTTGGTTTTGTCCAGAAATGAAATAAAGTCATTTGTTCTAGCAAAAATATTTTTTCAGATGTTAACTTCTGAACTTGACAAACGACTTTTATAACACAAAATCACAGCCTTTTTTTAAAATAAATCTAAATGAAAAACACACCAAGATAAAAAGCTAGCATCACAAATAAAAATTAAAATGCTAATAATCACAAACCTTATTACTTTAATTGAATGAATGAATCCATGTTCTTCCATTAGGCTAAATGTTAATGATATCCTAGAAGCATTTTAGTCTGAAAAGAGTGGAATTTGGTCATAAACTTTAGAGCAAGTGTCTGGTCACTAACCTTAATGTTGCTGCTTTTCTTTTTCTTCTTTCTTTCAGGCTGAGGCTCATTTTCATGTGATAAATCTTCAACAAGACGCTTCTTAGACTTTAATTTTTTTTCCATTACAACTTCAGTCTGTGAGGTAGGATTGTGCTTTTTACTCTTTGCCATGTCTGGAAATTCTTCACTGTAAAAAATAAACAAAAAAATGCATTTTCTATTGGGGAAAATATTTCAAATGTATTTATTTTTTATTTTTTTTCTTAGAACTGGGGTTGTTTGAGAAATGAAGCAAGGAATCTGCTCAAAGTTCAGCTCTTGTAATTCTCTTGTAATTGAACCTCTTACTTTCGTCTTTTGGGAGCTCTGTGTTTGAACAAAAGCAGTTTGCTGTTATATTGTGTGCTGATAAATTAATAAATTTATACGGTGGCATCTATGAAATTACACACTTGCTTTTTGGACTAATAGGACAGACTCACTGGAACTTTCCTTATGTTGTCAAATGTACGTTTAGCTAATTTTGGCTGGATTTCTAACTACAAGAAACATCATTCCAGTTTTAGAGCAATCAGAGGCAAAGCACGCAGCATGGAAATAGAAAATGTGTCACTGTAGAGCAGAAAAGGGCCTCAATGACAGAAACAGTGACACTTGCTCATTCCCTCTAAACCAGTGGTCTCAAACTCCAGTCCTGAAGGGCCCCAGTGGCTGCAGGTTTTCATTCTAACCCTTTTCCTAATTACTGACCTGTTTTTGCTGCTAATTAACTCCTTTTCCTTTCATTTTAATGAACTTGTTTTTTTAAGATTCATCGTTCTTCTGATTTGCTTCATTTCTTTCTTTAAATGGCACCCAAACAGAAGTGAAATGTGAAGTGAAGGAGCCAACAGAAGACCAACTAAGTCAGGGCCTCAAACACCAACCAATTTCACTCCAACTAGTTGCTTAATTAGGCACTGATTCTTGTTATTAATTAAAACCCATTCTTTAATTCCATGGCTTGTTGCTGCTTTCATTGTGAAAAGGCAGACATTTCCAAAATTATTGATTTTCTCTTTTCTAAAAGCACTGGTAAAATGTTTTGTGGACCTGAGCAGATTAACATTCATGAGACCTCCACCTTTCTTTATTTTCAGATATTGTATGATAGACACAGTTTGCTGGTTTAGGCTCATTTTATATCTCATTATTGTTTGGCAGCTAATTAAGGAAAAAGGAACAATTGAGGGGTCTGAGTCTTCAAAAACAAGTCCATTAAAATTAATTCAAAAGAACTTAATTAGACGAAAAAACAGGTAATTAATTAAGCAAAGGGTTAGAATGAAAACCTGCAGCCACTGCAGCCCTCCATGACCGGAGTTTGAGTCCACTGCTCTAAACCAGGGGTAGGCAACGTCGGTCCTGGAGTGCCACAGTATGTGCAGGTTTTTGTTCCAACCCAGTTCCTTAACGAGAACTCAATTATTGCTGATGAAGCACATATTGCTTAAGTGACATTTTAATGCTTCGTTTTAGTGGTCTCGCTTGTTAAGGTTCTCCAACCTTAATTGCTTATTTCAATCTTAAACTGCTGCATTCAGTGTTTTAATTGCTCCTTATTAGCAATAAGATGTAAAACAGGGGTAGGCAATGTCGGTCCTGGTGAGCCGCAGTGGCTACAGGTTTTCATTCAACCCAATTGCTTAATTAGAAACCAATCATTGCCAATCTCAGACCTTATTTAATTTTATGGCTTGTTAGTCTGTGCAATGTAAGGCTTTTATATCGTAGATTTTTTTCCTTTCCAAGGATATCATCCAAATGATTTGAAGCCTAAAACAGATCATTTTCAGTCTGTCACATTTTTCTATTAAGTGTTTTATTAAATCAAACTGTGCATGATGAGCACACACAGATGTAATTGGAAAAAAGCTAGCTGGAGAACTGCTGGCTGCTTTGTCTTTTACATCTTATTGCTAATAAGGAGCAATTAAAACACTGAATGCAGCAGTTTAAGATTGAAATAAGCAATTAAGGTTGGAGAACCTTAACAAGCGAGACCACTAAAATGAAGCATTAAAATGTCACTTAAGCAATATGTGCTTCATCAGCAATAATTGAGTTCTCGTTAAGGAACTGGGTTGGAACAAAAACCTGCACATACTGTGGCACTCCAGGACCGACGTTGCCTACCCCTGCTCTAAACAATATTGATGAGTAAACTATGAACAAAACTATCCCAAACCTGAAAGTTAGGTGCTGTGTTTTAACTTTTTCCAGAATCAAAACTTAGATACACTTATGACTGAAATAAGGGCAGAAAATTGGAGGAAGCTCATAAAAACAAAACATTAAATTGTTGATGAAATTTAAAGATGAATTAAAAAAATTCAAACAAGCTAGACAAACCCTCTTGCAATACACTAATTGTAAGAAAATGCATTTCAAATTACCAGATCACAATATAATCTTTCTGTTATACAGTACTACATTACATTCAAAACATGCATAAAGTGAAATTCTCAAACCCTCTTAACTGATTTTCAAGGCACAATTTTGAAAAATGGATAAATGTTAAAAGTGAGAAACAAAACACATACTTTATACTGAGAGCTAATAAGTAAAGTGATAGTCATACCAGCAATCTCAGCTAATAAGGGAAGGATGTGTCACATAATCGGCACTTGACTGTATCAATTGTGATTGTTGCTTGCTTATGTAAAACAAATGAAAATTAAGAAAACCCTAGCAAAACTGTTACCTTTTTTTGGTTCAGTCAATAAATAAATAAATAAATAGGAAGCATGAGAACATGTCCTAGAACTGTGCCTTGATCTGTTAAAGGAATATATAGATATAGATATATAGATAGATAGATAGAGGTGCATCTCAATAAATTAGAATATCATCGAAAAGTTAATTTATTTCAGTAATTCAATTTAAAAAGTGAAACTCCTATATTATATACATTCATTATGCACAAAGTGAGATATTTCAAGCATTAATTTCTTTCCATTTTGCTGATTATGGCCAACAGGTAATGAAAACTCAAAATTTAGTATCTCAGAAAATTAGAAAATTACATAAGACCAATTAAAAAAAATAGATTTTTAATACAGAAATGTTGGCCTACTGAAAAGTCTGTCCATGTACGCACTCAGTAGTCAGTTTGGGCTCATTCTGCATGAATTACTGCCATGGAGATGATCAGCCTGTGGCACTGCTGAGGTGTTATGGAAGCCCAGGATGCTTTGATCGTGGCCTTCAGCTTGTCTGCATAGTTGGCTCTGGTGTCTCATCTTTCTCTTGACAATTCTCTATGGGGATTAGGTCAGACAAGTTTGCTGGCCAATCAAGCACAGTGACACCACAGTCATTAAACCAAGTAATTGGTACTTTTGGCGGTGTGGGCAGGTGCCAAGTCCTGTTGGAAAATTAAATCAGCATCTCCATAAAGCTTGTCAGAAGAGAAAAGCATGAAGTGCTCTAAAATGTCCTGGTAGACAGCTGTGCGGACTTTGGACTTGATAAAACACAGCGGACCAACACCAGCAGATGACATGGCTCCCCAAATCATCACTGACTGTAGAAACTTCACACCGGAACCTCAAGCAACTTGGATTCTGTGCCTCTCCACTCTTCCTCCAGACTCTGGGACCTTGATTTCCAAATGAAATGCAAAATTTACTTTCATCTGAAAAGAGGACTCTGGACCACTGAGCAACAGTCCAGTCCATTTCTCCTTAGCCCAGGTAAGATGCTTCTGACGTTGTCTCTGGTTCAGGAGTGGCTTGACACCAGGAATGCTGTGACAGTTGTAGCCCACATCCTTGATGCACATTTCTGTGTCTGGTGGCTCTTGAGGCACTGACTCCAGCTGCAGTCCACTCCTTGGAAATCTCCCCCAAATTCTTGAATGGGCTGTGCTTCACAATCCTCTCAAGGCTGCGGTTATCCCTGTTGCTTGTGCACCTTTTTTCTGCCACATTTTTTCCTTCCCCTCAACTTTCCATTAATATGTTTGGATACAGCACTCTGTGAGCAGCCAGCGTCTTTAGCAGTGACCTTTTGTGGCTTCCCCTCCTTGTGGAGAGAGGGTGTCAATGACTGTCTTCTGGAAAACTGTCAAGTCAGCGGTCTTCCCCATGATTGTGTGGCCTACTGAAGCAGACTGAGAGACCATTTCAAGGCTTTTGGGTTAATTAGTGGAGTGGAGTGGGACACCAGGAGTCTACAATATTGAACTTTTTCACAATATTCTAATATTCTGAGATACTGAATTTTGAGTTTTCATTATCTATAAGCCATAATCAGAAAAATGAAAAGAAATAAACACTTGAAATATATCAGTCTGTGTGTAATGAATCTATATGTGTTTCACTTACTGAATTGAACTGCTGAAGTAAATTAACTTTTCAATGATATTCTAATTTATTGAGATGCACCTCTATATATTATATAAAATATACAAAGCACCTAATGCAAAGGCCTCTGTCTGTCGGCCGGTCTGCCCACATGAAACAACTCACACCCAACCCAAGCAATGGACCAATTTTGCTGAGCTGTGGCACACTTACTCTTCAAAGAAATTTGTCAAGAAAGTTCCATTTTCATTCAGATACCTCAAACAGATCGCACTGCACAAAGTTTTTGAAATTTCATAATTTACCACTGAAAAGCATTGGTGAATCTGCAAACTCACTCGTCCATCTTAAAAAACAGAGAAACATTCTGTGCGAAATTCAACTATGAATTTGTCTACTGTTTCAGTTTTACCTTGACAGCAGAACCCTGAACTTGTATGGTTTGTAGATTTTCCTCTTTTACTCGTCCTACAGCTGCTTGGATGCCCAATGCAAGCGAGTCAAACACCACGCACGGGCACAAATAGGTGACACAGCAGCGCCCTCTTCCTGCTGCTTTAGGTAAGTTAAAGTGTACAAAAAAAAATCACTTCTCTGGAAATAAATGGAGGGGTAAAGCAATTATGTAAGCATATACTGTATAAGACTGAACTGATTGGACAATATTAACTGTCAATGTTATCAACCTCTGCGGTGGGTTGGCACCCTGCCCAGGATTGGTTCCTGCCTTGTGCCCTGTGTTGGCTGGGATTGGCTCCAGCAGACCCCCGTGACCCTGTGTTCGGATTCAGCGGGTTGGTAAATGGATGGATGGATGGATGTTATCAACCTGCAATGAAATGGTGTTTGAACATATTAATAACACCGGAAAGGTACAGCTGCTCTAACTGATAAACACAGGAGGGGTTCAAAAATGAACAGAGGCAACAAGAGGTAGTGGGCTTCAGCCCCTTTGTATGAAAGCCAATGAGCCACCACAAGCTTCTTTGTGCTCCGTTTTTTACTCCATTGTACAGTGCTGATAAAAAAAAAACATGTATTTAATGTTGTCTGCATTCTATTATCTCTATTACTTTTGAATATGACTACAGTGATCCCCTGCTATATCGCAGCCCCGCTACATCGCAGATTTATTATTATTATTACTAGGGGGCTTCGCTCGCTGTTTCCGTGAGAGGCATTAGCTCTCTGGAAATGTGTTCTTTTATATTGTGGCGTTTTAATTAACCTGAATTATAAATTATTATAAATTAATAAGGTATTATCCCACCCAGCATGCAATGGCGGTTACAAGCTTGCACGACAAGTTAGGATAATTCTAGCTCTTTATTGACGGTTTTACGCAGCATTACAAACAGGAAGCTTATGGCAGACATGTCAAGCCTGTGGGTAGCCTGACCTATGCAGCCTGCCATCTATCATTGCCACGCTGAAAGGATTTTAGCCTGACAGAAGACAATCTTCTGCCCGGCCTCGGACGGAAGACATACTCTTCTGCCCGGAAGCTTCAAAGTGTTGGCCGTAGGTGTCCATCCTTATATTCAGTTGCTCCATGTGCAGCCCCTCTTGGCTCCGATCCAAACAAGGACAAGAAGGATTCCAGTCAAACCTTCAAAAAATACAGGAATAGCACAATGCCCATATACAGTTCCCATTCTCCCAACAAGGAAAGGTTTCTGTGCTGACAGAAGACAGAAATATACACTAGTCTGTCTTTAGGCTGACTATTCAATTCTCCAGTTGTCTGTGGCTATCTAGGCCTGTGCTTGGCTCGGCAATTCTAAATGCTGCTGCTGTGTCCCTGTGTACCTATACTTGGTCTGCCTGTATGAATGAATCCATAACAGTGGGCACAGAGAACATTGACATTAAACTTAAATAAAAAACACATAGTATAACACTCTCCCACCCCAGGGTTTGGTTTACCAGATAAACAATTTAAAGAGATTTTGTTATTTTCATGGGAATTGTTACATATGCATTACTTTCATTTTTACTTTAAAACTTTTATAAAAACAATATTTGTCCTTTATTTCCTGCCTCAGGAGTGGTTAAATCTCTTTCTTGCAGGACTTATAACGCTGCTCGCATTGTGAAGGGGGGGTCTGAACGCACGCTAAAGAGATGCGATCGGTTCAGCTGCTGTCTTTCTGCTGCTGCTGGCCAGCTGTGTGTTCTGCTTGTCGCTCTGCGTGTCGATCATTTAAAAGCATGTACAGCAGCTGTCCTTTTGCCACTTCGCGTCTCTGCCACTCGCGTTCTGAAGGGGTGGGGGGGGGGGGGGGGTGAGGGATGAACGCACGCTAAGGAGAAGTGCTCGGATCATGGCTTGCTGCTGCTGGCGAGCTGCGTGTTCTGCTTGTCGTTGTTTTAAGAGCTGGGAGCACATGAAGTGTGTCTGCCAAAAGCATTCCAACAACTGCTAGGTTAGACATCCGTGAACTTGCTTTAAATTGTTTGTAAGTAGGGTGTGACGTGCAAAACTCTCCGTCTCACGGGTTTTGCTTCCTAAGCTTGGAATGTCTAGTCTCGCGTGTTGTCAAAGTGTCTCTCCGAGATGATAACATCTCGATCACTTCTCTAAACCTCCCCCCCAGAAGCGTGCTACACTCCTGCCACTTCATGTCTCTCCCGCTCACGTTGTGAGGGGGGGAATTGAACACACGCTAAGGAGAAGCGGACAGATCAGCTACTGGCTTTGTGTTGCTTCTGCCAAGATGCCTGTTCTACTTGTCGCTCTGCGCGTCGATCATAATAAGTTTACATGTGTTAAAATGTGTAGGAGGGGTATTTTAAGGCTTGAACTATAAAAAAAATATATTTATATGGTCTTTCTATATCATGAATTTTCACCTATCGCTGATGGGTCTGGAATGTAACTTCTGCGATAGGCGGGGGATCACTATACTTGTTACAAAACTATTTCATAAAAGAAATGTAATAACTGACTCTTGGATGAAGAAAATAAAAATATTAAATGTTCAAACTTTCAAAGTCGTTGAACACACCTGAATATTAGGCCATGCCTACATTGTCTTACTTTTTATATTCATTACCCACGCAGTGGTCACAAACAAAAATTTTTAATCTCATGTTTTCATGGGAAAAGAACAAATTAAACTTTCTAATGAAATGGGACCCAATGGCAGCCAACGCTGGACAATATCAAACAATACAAAACATCCATGAGAAAAAAAATCACGTTATTTGTATTACATAATCCATGCATCAAATCATCATATTATATGCTCAGAATGTGCAAAATATGTGTATCTCTCTATTATAAAAAAAAAAAAACGAGACTTTTAGGGATACGAGACGTGAGCTTTTGAAGAGAGACACTTTCACATCCCACGAGACGGTCAAGTCACGTCATACTTACAACCTTTGGAAGCAAGTCCCGTGAGACACATGCACAGCAGGTTAGAGATAATGTAGAAGTAGGAAAATTCGAAAGTCTCAAAGAAAATGAGAGTAAAGATCACATTAGCGCAAACAAACTGAATATTACTCAGTGAAATAACAAAACAGCGAAAAAAGATTGAATAGTGTTTGAGAATGTCTGGGGGAGAAGAGAGACAAAGCAGTGAGACAAAAGTTCAGCTGCTGTCCAGGCTTTTAAATGTTTGAAGCTCCGCACAAAATGCAGATCATACGGCATGGCAGCAGCAGCAGCTGATTGAGCAAAGAAGAGGTAAAAAAAAAAACAACTGTTACTTGTTTCCCATTGTATCACAGTTTAAGAGGGGGTTTCGGAGGAGCGACTGCGTCTCTTTGGGGTGCATTCAAGCCCCCTCTTCACAACGGTGCATAGCGCATGGGGGTGGGTATGTGGGTTTGGCGAGTGAAGCCCCCTAGTTTTTTAAATAAATAACAATGGAAAATGAAAGTACACCACAGAAAGGAGGCAGGAAGAATCTTCACAACCTGTCATACTTCTGAGCTGAAGACCTGCCCTCATTCATTGATTAAGAGTCCTGTTTTCAATGCCATAGTGTGAAATATTAGCGTTAATATGAAGATGACTCCCCTTTGCAGCTACAGCAGCCTCCACTCTTCTGGGAAGGCTTTCCACAAGATTTTGGAGTGGGAATTTGTGTCCATTCAGCCAAAACAGAATTTGTGAGCTCAGGTACCTGGCTGGCAATCAGTGTTCCAATTGATCCCAAAGGTGCTCAGAAAGGTTGAAGTCAGGGCTCTGTGTAGGCCATGCCATTCCATTCCCCCTTGTCTTTATGGACCTGATTTTGTGCACAGGGGCAGAGTCATGCTGGAACACAAAAGGTCCCTCAATAAACTGAAGTGCACGGTCACCTAAAATGTCTTTGTATGTTGTAACATTAGCAGTACCCTTAACTGGAACCATGGGGCTGAGCCCAAACCCCGTATAGCAGCCCCAGCCCATGATCTCTCCTTAACAGAGGGCTTTTACAGGTTATGTGCATCAGCACTTAGTGGCCCTGCTCTTTCAGTCTGCAAGGTCTTCCACTTCATGGCTGGGCTGTTGTTGCTCATTGGCGCTTCCACTTAATAGTAACCGCACTGACAACCGACTTTGGGCAGATCTAGCAGTGCAGACGTTTCACGTTCATACAGTAACAATGGTGGCATGTTACGACAGTACCGCTTTTAAAGTCAATGAGCTCCCCGGTACAACCCATTCTACTGCCAACGTCAGCATGGCTATGTGCTCGAGTTTACGCATCTGTTAACAATGAGTGCAGCTGAAACACCTGAACTCAGTCATTTGGAGGGTACCCACATACTTCTGGCCATAGTGTAGCATGACATGGTATTCAGTATTGTGGTAACATTTACACTTACCTACATTACCAGAAATAAAGTTTAGTGCTTCACTTACAAAGCTTTACCAGCGATCAAATACATAAATGCATAGCACAAGATACAATTTGAAAAGTGCAACCTTTCACTCGTTCACCTGAACAGCCCCCTAAAATAAAGTTTCTCCGACAAACTAATTTTGCACTCTGAAAGCTTCGTTTCTTTTATGGCGTAAGGTTTTATGTTTGACATCACACGTTCGGGAAAGCTTTTGCTCTGAATCTGGAAAGCTCCAACTTGTCAGCACAAACAGCACAAGTCGAGTCCGCAACTATAACACAAACGATGCATTTTGCCGGTTATAATTATTTAGCTACATAACGCGCGCTTTTTATGCGTACAAAATAGTTATTTTTGTTGAGGACAACTCATAAAATGTGTCAAACTTACCGATACTAGTATAAACACAGCACACGTTCGTCCAACCTCTTCCAAAAGACACGTGTTTGTACGCACACATACGCGAAATACGCCCCGCCTCTCTCCCGCTACCGCGTTTCACAACCTAGACGTTTATTGGTCAAATGACAGCCTTGGCTGGTGATGTCACCACCGACGCTTTAAATGGCCCATGGGATTTGTATCAGATTCATCCACGGCGAACACCCTTAGTGTGACGTTTGAGTCACAAATTGCATCGCGTGCTCTTACAACTTATTTTTGACCCAGACGGCGTTCCGTATCGATGGATCTGCAGTGACGTCATAAAGATGCGCCGCATTGTCACGCCGCTACATTGAAGAAACTGAGAGACTGTAAGTATATGATCCCGAGAAACGAAGAAGGGTGTTAGTTGAAATTCTTCATTTTAAGTTTTATTTTACGTTACTTAAAGAGAAAATTATAGCGCGTACGTTTTTATTGTATCGCCTTATCTTAAAAATATAGTGTAGTGCTGCTGATTGAAATGAAATGTTTCAAAACTAGTCTCTGTTTTCTTTTTGTTTGGATTACTAGGTAATTTGAATGTAAAGCTTTAGCTGCGTTAACGTAATCTGCTGGATTTCAGGAATGGGCAAGAATCGGTGCCATCGAATAATGGATTTAATTATCGAGCACTCCGTGTGGTGTTAGACTGAGTAGATAACAATTGCTGTAAGGGGTGAAGTAATGGCCGGGCATGGACAGAATGAACACTGCTTTATGGACGCCTGTCACCGTCAGTATTCTCGTTTATAATCCTTTGCGAATTCGAGCGTGAAAATATGCGTAAACCAAAACAACAGTATAATCTGATCTATAAATCCTGGCCCACGCGTATTTGTACGTAATCTACCCTGTATAAATCGCAATCATCTTGTAAATGTGTGTACGTGCACGCGCCTCGAACCCTGCCTAGTTTCTTCTCGAAACAACCATATATAAACTATGCTAATCCACTTTATACATCTGTAATCATGATGCTACAGACCTTCACTGTCTGGTAGAGCAACCTTCCTGCTGACACTTCGAGACCCTCCCGCCTACATGAGCGGCATTCTAGAGTCTCACCTCTACGCTGAAGAATGATGTAAGGTGCCAGCGCTTGTGCTGGTAGCCACATAACCTGGCACATATAGTCACATAAGTGCTGTTACAGTGAATAACACAAGCCATATGAAACACTGAGGGTTCAGGTAGTTACTTTACCAACAAGCCAGCCACCACGAACAGAACCATCAAAGCTGTACTGCCACCAAATAAATGACCTGTGTGTTAATGTAATGTCGCTGCTCACAGTTAACAAAAGCAGCTTCATTCTTGCCATGTGCATTTATAGTAATATGTTAGCAGAACCAGACATGGCTGTAAATTGACTTTTTATGTTGGCAAAAACATGTTATGATCTATGTATGTACATCCACACCATACGTAAGCCTAACATAGTGCCTTGTCAGTTGGTTAGTGACTTCCAGCACGGTGACCATGACGGAGTGAAGACCGGCTGAGATATTTCTGACCTGTCAGCCAGTCCCCTGAGAACTGACAACAGGTGGCCAATATAAACTGACAAAAAAAATTCTTAAGTGCAAATACATGACATTGTCCCTCTGAAAAGGGAACTAAAGTAGAATCTACAGTATATGTCATATTTATCACTTTTGAGGCAGTGTGGTGCAGGTGTTAAGGCTTTGGACCCACCAACCCTGAGGTTGTAGGTTCAAATCCTGTCATTGACATTGTGTGACCCTGAGCAAGTCACTTCATCCGCCTGTGCTCCAATTGGAAAAGAAATGTAACCAATTGTATCTCAAACATTGTAAGTCGCTTTGGACAAAGGCATCGGCCAAATAAATAAATGTAAATTTGCTGGTCGTGGCAATGCACATTTTAATAACGACTCAGTGATCTGAATTATCGTGCATCCGAGTTGTCATTTAGCTGGCTTGGCTGCATTTTCCTTCTTGATCACATGTGTTGTCATTTCTCAGTTTCTCTGAAATGTCATGTATGCATGGATCAGAATTGCCGTAAATATTCACATATTCTCCTGTCAAGTTTTCTTTTTAAAATAATCCAAACTTTTGTGTGGAAAGTTATGAACACACAGTTTGAGCCTGTCTTTGTGCCTACATGAGCTTTACAAATCTGACCCCAGGCATGTATGCTCCTCCTCAGGTGTGGTATAGTTGGTAGACACGTGTTTTTCTTGATAATGGGTACCATAATCAGCAGGTAAGCAGTCATCTTGAGCATAGAAGTATAAGAAGCAACAGGCGAGCCATCCTCTCAGTATAGAGATGTGATGGTGGGTAGACAGTATGTCATCCCAGTATGCAGGCGTCATAACAAGTCGACCCTCTGGTTTTTCAAGTGTAAGGGCAGGGTGATGTGCAGACATGTTATGGTCCATGTATATTGTCTGCATACCTCATGCATGAGTAGGCATGTGTGACACAAAACATAGCGCGTGTGGTGGTGAGCAGGCTTTCTTCATTCGGAGACCCACATCACATTCGGAAGTAGGGATGAAAAAAAAAAGACAGAGATGAGGAGACACGCACATCCATCAAAGAAAGAATTATGATGGTAACCTGAATGCTCACCTAACTACACAAGAGTCACTGTAGGTAGGTAGGTAGGTGTGTAAGTTTGAGCAGACTGGGCACTCTGTAGCACTCGGAGCCGTGAGTAGGAGCGTAAACTGTACGTGCAAAGAGGCAGTTTGAGAGTTTCGTCAATAACACACATCTTGCATATTAAACTAGGCTGTATCAGCATGTCATTCCAAACAAAAAGTTAAGGTGGGACCTTAAATATTTGAGAGCAGCATTTACACATCTGTTTGAATTCTTAGAATGTCTCATCCTGCAGTGACAACCTAATTCACTTTTTCCCCCCAGGAGCTGATGGAGGCGATATTGGTGTGCGTGGACATCCCTGTCTACATTCTGTGATGGAAAAGGTAATGTTGAAAGATTAATGACCACTGACAGCCATACATTGTCCCTTTTAAACATTTCCATCAATCCTGTAAATGATTTATGTCCATCAAATCAAATTTTATTTACCACAATAGTGACACTATTCAGTGAAATGCTTGGTTTAGTCCTGCGGTGGGTTGGCACCCTGCCCGGGGTTGGTTCCTGCCTTGTGCCCTGTGTTGGCTGGGATTGGCTCCAGCGGACCCCCGTGACCCTGTGTTCGGATTCAGCGGGTTGGAAAATGGATGGATGGATGCTTGGTTTAATTTGGTGAAGACAATTTCAGTTGCTTCCATATCTCTCCATTATAATAAAAAAAATCTTAGGAAGACAGATGAGACGTGACTTTTCTCAGAGAGACACTTTCAGGTCCCTTGAGACGAGACTTTGTGCCAAGAGATTAAAGCACGCCCGGGGCCAGAAATAAAAGACAAAGAGTAGATGACAAAGTAGAACGTCGTAAAGAAGTTCAAAAACATTGCTGCGATACACATGTAGAGCAGGTTAGAGATAATGAAAGTACTAAAATTCGGAAGTCTCCAAAAAACTGATAGTAAAGATCACATTAGCGCAAACAAGCGGAAATTATTACTCGGTGAAATAACAGAACAGTGAAAAGAGATTGAATATATTGCTCAGATTTAAAGTTTAAGATGGAGACTTGTAGATCATTTAATTTGTGTTGCCATCAGGGAAAAGTAGTGTTTCTTCCCAATGAAGAGGCGTATCTGTGAGAATTAAAAGATTTGTTCTTTGGTGAAAGTGAAATCCCATGAGAGAACATTTCAAGCCCTGTGAGACAAGACTTTATACAAAGAGATTTGGAAAAGTCCTGCCTACATCTAAAACATTTACAACCACGCACACGGTTCAATCATTTCTCTTTTGTGTGAATGCTATTGTCAGACACAGTTCATGTAGAGAGAAAGAAACGATATTCACTCACGGGCAGTTATACGTTGCGTTGTCACATTGTAAGTCCAAACACAGAATCAAAATTCAATGCGATATTGTTGAAAAGGTAAACGCGAAAAGAGATCGAATATGTGGACATAGGCGATATGACAGAAGTATGCAGAAGATGTCTGGGGGAGAAGAGAGACAAGGCAGTAAGACAAAAGGACAGCTGCTGTACAGGGTTTTAAATGTTCAAAGTGCCACATGAGATGCAGATCACGCAGCAGCATCATCATCATCATCATTTAAAGGCCTTGATTTTCGAATGGAGCTGGTCCAGCCTATCCGCTCATAGAAGTTTGTTCTCTCCAAAGTTTCCTGGTTGTACTCGCCAGCATTCTTGGGTCAGAATGATTCATCATTAGAGTGTTGGTCACAGGGTGTGTCATTCCTGTTGCTGACTTAACACATTGACTGTTCGGCCATTTATTACCAGGACGCTGCAGTATCGGTCTGTGCATGTATGATAAACAATGAACTCTATCAGAATTTTAAAGATATGTATTAGGAAGCAACACTTTTATTATGAACAGTAACCTTGTTAAAAATATACAGAAACACTTACTTTATTTTGACCAGCAGCACGACCAAAAGTCTGCACTTGAATGAGAGTCCTAAAAGCATGGCACCACACAGAATGCAGGCTTAGATGCATGTGTGCCGTAAATATGACGAGTTTCTTTCCGCTCTCCACTATTGTTGCACACAACACATTTGGTTGTTGGTGTCGGTTTGCGCTTAATGGCCAGCGTGATGACATAACTAAGGACTGCCTGTTTATAGAACTATTTTCAGCAAGCTGTTGTGTCCACTATGGCTATTTATTAAATGGCAGCACTATAGTAGATAACTGAGACGTGACGGCAAGCTGGCTGTGTCCATAGTGGCTTTATAGTGAGGTATGAGTTATATCGTACGTCGCGCCTTGACAGGCTCATTGAGACACAACTTAACTCGTATGGTGCAATCAGAGTGTTAATGAACATTAACCAGGGTGACGTAACTTACCCCCCAAGGTGGTCATGTTGGCAGATTCAGTCAGCATTTCTAGACATTGTGCTGTCCCGGCTTAATCGCTGACCTTTGGATTGCTTTAGTGTACACCAGCAATACAGACTTAAGAACACAATGCAACACCTGCCTGTACATTAGGGGGCCTTATATGTCACTATGCGCTGACTTGTACAGAGGGTGTGTGTTTTGTGCAGTTCCGGTCACTATTACACAAAAGGCAGGACAACTGTAGAGATGTGAGCAATTAAATGCATCCCTGGACCACAGATTGTATCGTACAGAAAGGACTACACGGGGACCATAAGAAGGGTCTTCAGAATTCTCAAAGGCAGGCGCAATGTTAATTCTTCAGAATTTAACTAAATTGTGAATCATTGTACTTAACAAACTGAGGGAAAATGTTTCTTTTAATAGGCTCCATCTGGGATGAGCTTGACGGGTGTATCCAGCATTTAGAGACTGGCCTACTAAAGCCTCATCAAGGTGAGTGTGTCACTTAGAGCCTGTTCTGGAGTGATCAAAAGATAGCGTGACTCTGGAAAATGGTGCTGTATGAATGTTTTGTTATGCCCCTTATCATTTACTGTCACCTTTGGGTCATATTGTGACTCAATGCACAAGGACAAACTTATAAGGTCCATTTGTGAGATGTCTGAAGTTAGGACTTCTCAGGCTGTGGTTTTCTTCTGGATGATAGTAACTTGTCATTTTTTATTGTCTTTCTTTAAAATTGTACTTCATTGGCCAAAAAAACATCACTTCATAGTTAATAACTTGGTTTGTTTCTGACATGCAGTATGCATAATAACATTAAATGTGCAGTTTATTCATGTATTGCTTTAACAGTTTGAAAAGATCACTTACAGTTGTGCTAACAGTTTAATGGCCATCACTTTGTGAGATCGCTCGGACCTCCGCTCCCCTTGTACACATTATTGTTCTCTTGATCACCATTCAGCAGGGACCCGCTAGATGGATTCATGCCTGTCACCCGTTGTAGCATTCATGTGATGTGGGAAATATGAGCATCCCATTTAAAAATGGTATTTACCCATGAGGCAATTCAGTGATATGTATGATGAGTTGTGACATAATGCAGACCTATCACTTCATCTCATTATATAATTAAAATAAAAATAATCAGAAATGGCAGTCAAGGGTCATGCTGTATAATAATAAAATAGCACATTTTATATATTTATAGCACCTTTCCCATGCTTGAAGCTCTTCACAAATAATTCAATGGGTACAAAAGGAATAAATGCACAGACAAAGGTCAAACTAGTAACACTGGATACAATTTCATAAACTTAAAACCAAATAATAGATTAATATATGAAACGCCAAAACCTGCAGCCACTGCGGCCCTCCTGGACTGTAATTGAGGAGCCCAGCTGTGGACATCTCCAAGTCACAAATTAAATACTTTGGGTTACATTCATGATTTGCGCAGCTCCAGAGAACCTCCTTCCTCTTTAGAAGATCTCCAGGGATCACCATCGTAAAAGAGCTCATGAACAAAAGCAAAGCACCAAACCAGGCAAATGCTGACCCCCTTGTATTGGTGACACGGAAAAAGAGAGAAACATGAAAGCTGGCTGAAGTCACTTTGTGTGTGTACAGTAATCCCTCCTCCATCGCGGGGGTTGCGTTCCAGAGCCACCCGCGAAATAAGAAAATCCGCGAAGTAGAAACCATATGTTTATATGGTTATTTTTATATTGTCATGCTTGGGTCACAGATTTGCGCAGAAACACAGGAGGTTGTAGAGAGACAGGAACGTTATTCAAACACTGCAAACAAACATTTGTCTCTTTTTCAAAAGTTTAAACTGTGCTCCATGACAAGACAGAGATGACAGTTCCGTCTCACAATTAAAAGAATGCAAACATATCTTCCTCTTCAAAGGAGTGCGCGTCAGGAGCAGAGTCTGTCAGAAAGACAGAGGAAAGCAAACAAATCAATAGGGCTGTTTGCTTTTAAGTATGCGAAGCACCACGGCACAAAGCTGTTGAAGGCGGCAGCTCACACCCCCTCCGTCAGGAGCAGACAAAGAGAGAGAGAGAGAGACAGATAAAAAAAATCAATACGTGACCTTCGTGCTTTTAAGTATGCGAAGCACCGTGCTGCATGTCGCTTCATGAAGCAGCTGCACAGAAGGTAGCCAACGTGAAGATAATCTTTCAGCATTTTTAGACGAGCGTCCGTATCGTCTAGGTGTGTGAACAGCCCCCCTGCTCAATCCCCCTACGTCAGGATCAGAGAAAGTCAGTGCAAGAGAGACAGAAAAGTAAGTCAGGTAGCTTCTCAGCCATCTGCCAATAGTGTCCCTTGTATGAAATCAACTGGGCAAACCAACTGAGGAAGCATGTACCAGAAATTAAAAGACCCATTGTCCGCAGAAATCCGCGAACCAGCAAAAAATCCGCGATATATATTTAAATATGCTTACATATAAAATCCGCGATGGAGTGAAGCCGCGAAAGGCGAAGCGCGATATAGTGAGGGATTACTGTAATATGTTACTGGTTCATCTGCAGATGTACTTCACGTAGGCAAGTCTAGGTCTTTTGGTTTATCTCCTTTCTTTGTTCCAGGTAACTCTGCATTGAAATGGAAGCAAACAGACCTTCCACGTTCACTTTCAATTTTGAGATTCCTGCTGAAGATGAGGACACACCGAAAAAGGAAATTAATGCTAATTTTCCGGAGGATATAAAGACTGAGAAGAGCTCAGGAGCTGCAGATGCGGCCGCTGGAGATCAGAACAAAGGAAGTGAGATTGAATCGCAGCCCTCAAAGAAGAAAAAGAAAAAGAAGAAAGAAAAGCCAAAGCAGCAAGATGGCAGCAGGGTGGAGAGTGTGCAGACACAAGCGTCTGATGAGCAGACGGTACAGCTGGTGAGTTGCGTCTCTCTGACAACTGAAAGACATTTCCTTTGGTAGCCATATGTTGTGTGGAAGGTATAAAAAAATATAACGAAGGATAGAAGTGAACCTTCTATGTTGAGGTGTTTAGTAGCATCACCCACCTTGTAATGAAGATGAGGGTTTAGGTTCCTAGGCCACAGGATGTGCATTCAGCATTGCCAGTTTAATTGGTTATTTATTTTTTAACTCTGCAGATTAACTGATCACCATTAGGCTGTGGTTTTGAATCCAAGGAGAGATGGACCTGTGCAAGAGCATCTTCAACCTCTTTGAATATTGTGTCATGTTTAATTTTGACTCCTGTGATACGTGTTTAGATATCAAGAAGCCAATTCCATCATGCTGACCTCTAGGTTGTGCTTTACAGAGCTCTGAGCAGCAGCTGAGTCGAGAGTTAGACTGGTGCATTGAACAACTGGAACTTGGACTGAAAACTCAGAAATCCACGGCAAAGCAAGGTGAGTAGAAAAGAAAAAAGACACGACAACAAGAGTGACTGGACTATTATAGTGTCGTACAGAGGAGATAATGCACCAACTCCTTTTGGTAACAGTGGAGGAAGCTACACGAGCGCTAAAGACCCTTCATAGCAATAAGGCTCCACTGGTGAAGAAGAGGCAGGTCATGAGGAACATGCTGGGAGACTACAGGAAGAAGATGGAAGACGAAAGACAAAAGCAACTGAGGATTATGCAGGCAGGTAAATATTTGAGCTTTCTCAGATCCTGGCACACGTCTCGCCCACTAGTACTCTCTGAAGAATTTTTTATTTATACACAAGTGTGTCCTGTTGTCTTGTTTTAGCTACCAAGTCTGCCCAAATAACTGCTGTCAGCAAACAGAAAAAAAGTCAGGTGTTGTGCACAATGGCACAGAGGAAGATACCGACGAGCACCAACAAGTCATTAGTGCCAGAAGCTCAGAATCCAGGCACCCAGACGTTTGTCTTCACTCCAGTTCAAGAGGAGTTTCGGTTTAACTTCTTTTAACTAGAGTTAGGATTGCATTGTGAACTAATGGATCCTTTTACCCTGGGACAGTTTTTATGATCATCTGTTGTATATTTTCTTTGGCGGATGTGTGTCACTGTTTGATCACATTAAACAATAAAAATGTGTGTTTTGGTTAAAAAAAGTCTTCAGGAAAGGCGCTTTAACTTGTAGGGTTCTTTTTATAGTGGTAAACAAGTTAATGCTGGAACTGCCTAAATTGTTAGCCTTCACTTACATGTACACCCCACGTAGCTAAATGTTACATTCACTCGTCACTCACGTTTCAAACACCAATACCTTAGCAGGTCTCGGACAGACGGCGCAATCCTTCAGCTCCCTTATCGTTACCCCTGAAAGGGCTGCACAAGCCAAACCTGAGCTCTTTCTTGACCTGTTTTTGTAAAGAGTCAATCCAAATGATGTGATGATTATGTCTTAAATAAATTTATTGTTTACAAAAATTACAAATTCCTCTGGCAGTCTTGTGTGGTCCTCATGCTGGAGTCCAGGGACCTGAGTGAGTGCTGTTGCCCGTGCTACAGCAGGATTCAAAAAGGCAGCACAGCAGCTTATTGGCCTATAAGAAAGAGAACATTCATTTAAACACGTGTGAGCGGTCAGTGTCACTAAACCCTCCGGCGTCATGAGAAGATGTTTAGCTTGCTGTCAGACTGTACAGTTTACAATACAGTTTATTTTTGTATAGCCCAAAATCACACAGGAAGTGCCGCAATGGGCTTTAACAGGCCCTGCCTCTTGACAGCCCCCCAGCCTTGACTCTTTAAGAAGACAAGGAAAAACTCCCAAAAAAACATAGTAGGGAAAAATGGAAGAAACCTTGGGAAAGGCAGTTCAAAGAGAGACCCCTTTCCAGGTAGGTTGGGCGTGCAGTGGGTGTCAAAAGAAGGTAGACTGTAGAAGGTGTACTACCACAGCTAAACATTTTGCTAAGGTTGCATTTCTGCAAAGAACTACAAACAGACCTGACACTGAAGGCTTGTAATGTTGCACCTCAGCTGCAAAATGACAGCAAGATGGTCGGGTGAGATTCAAAGCCTGTCATCTGAATGAGCGCGGAGAGTCAGACAAGGTAGTGAAAATTTTAAGGAATACTGATCTCTTCCTACTGCTTCTGTAATTTTTTTTGTATTAATAAATTCTTAATGGTTAGACACCGGGTGGCACAGTGGGTAGCGCTGCTGCCTCACAGTTGAGAGACCTGGGGACCTGGGTTCACTTCCCGGGTCCTCCCTGCGTGGAGTTTGCATGTTCTCCCCGTGTCTGCGTGGGTTTCCTCCGGGCGCTCCGGTTTCCTCCCACAGTCCAAAGACATGCAGGTTAGGTGCATTGGCGATCCTAAATTGTCCCTAGTGTGTGCTTGGTGTGTGTGTGTGCCCTGCCTGTGGTTTTTTTTCTGCCTTGTGCCCTGTGTTGGCTGGGATTGGCTCCAGCAGACCCCCCGTGACCCTGTAGTTAGGATATAGCGGGTTGGATAATGGATGGTTAGGCACCGAGGTCAGCCAGCAACTACAAAGTAAAATAATGCAAAATAGGGTCAGATGCATATTTCTTAAGATAATATATATAAAAAAAAAGTTTTAAGGGTGAAGCTTATTCCAACCATTATCACAAATTGAAGAAAAGTTCATTCAGAGCGGTCACTCCAGTACTTGGGCCATATGCAGTGGCAAAAAAGTGTGAACCCCTTTGGAAAAAAACTGCATACATGTATCAGTTTGTCTTAAAATATTGTCTTCACTCAATCTATTTTTGTAATTAATAATGTACAGATGATTGTATATTGCTCATGGACATGCTGAATATATCATCCAGACATTCACAGGTTGTAGGTTGGCTGATGACTTTAGCAAAAGCTGACTGGAGTCCAGAATTAGCCGAGGTTAACCAATGAGATGAGGTTGGAGGTATGGCTTAGAGATACATAGCTGGTTAGAGTTTGCAATTCATAAGATGCATCTGCTTAGTTCTGGGCGGTATACCGGTTCATACTGAAAACCGTTTTTTTATTTTTGTTATGATATGGATTTTCCTAAACAACGTTCAGAACGTGGCACAGTTGGAAACTGTGATTATCAAATGTGAGCTCAGCCCCCCATTGTTAATCGATCAAAAACATCACAGCTTGTCCCCAATGGCGAACCGAGAAGAATTGTCAGTGTGGGGACCCACCACCATCATAAACAATAGCAACGCAAGAAACAATTTTTCTTTTCTTCTCACGTCCCTTCACGGCCTCCATAGAAACTCACCTGGGTTTCATTTTGAGGAAACAGCAGCGACTGCCTGATTCGCTCCAGCTCTGGCTTCTCCCAGCAAATACTGAAAAATAAGATTTCACACTAAAAGCACCTGTGGCGTGTTTTTAATAAAGAGTCCCAGACTCTAAAACGAGCTTTACCTGTCAAGTATGGAGTCAAAACAGGTCACTGCATTCTCTCTCTGCAATGCCAGTATGAGACAAGGGCTTTTGGAAAGCATGGCAGTCTGGTGGGCACAAAGACATTCATTCAGAAGACAGTTTTACTTTGAGGCTATTGTTCAATTGTCTGTTCTAGCTATGTCTTCACTCACCACTGCAAACTGCTCCTGGAATGACCTCAGCACGCCTGCGACAAGCTGTCCCTGTGCTCTGTCAAGATGGCACAGACGCCCACCCACCAAGCTGAAGCCTTTGAGAAACAGTTGTTGGAGCAGCTGGATGTGGAGGGAAGGCTGGGGTGTGCACAGGATGCATGTGGAAATAAGCAGACATGTTGTCTGGCAAAGGGCATTGCGGGCTTAAGAGGTCAGAGAGAAGGAGAAGAACAGAGTGTGAGGTGAGCAGCATGTAATATCGGAGCGATACGGAGTATTACAAATCAGGCCTCACTTACCTGGGGACGCTTCCATAGTTGCAATAATATGTTTCTTTGCTGGGCTGCAGCTGCACAAGTGCTCAGTCTTGATAAGCAGATCAGATGCTGCGCACCGAATCTGTTTATTTAAAACAAAGTCATCAGCACTTACATGTCAACTATCCATACCGTTGACTGTATAGAAATACAAGATTAGGCCAATTAGTGTGAAATATGTGCAACTCTCAAACAGAAGAACATCATCAACCAGCGCCACAGCCATTCAGTCCAGCACTGCTTTAGCAGGACAATATGCAACACAGGTGTGTGTGTGTGGTACCTCTTCTTGTTCCATTAGCAGAGTTTCTTTGCAGCATATGCCTTCTGAGAAGAAGAGCTTTACGTCCTTCACAGCCTTACTGTAGGATGGCGATCCTGCCAATAAAGAAGAGCAATGCTGAGTGTATCTGTCACCACAACGTTCACGAGGCTGTACACAAGGGCATGGTTAGCCATGCCTGATGGGCCTGTTGCTGACGTTCATAGGGTCTTTATTGCCACACGTGTAGAGCACAGTGAAATTCTTAACTCGTATGTGCTAATCAATGTGGAACACACTCTCCAGAGCCATGGTTAGTGAGTATAACTATCATACCTCGAAAACTTTCATATTCCTTATCTGAAATAACTGTTTGAGCCTAATAGTCTCACTAAAGCTAAACCTCAGAATATATGGAGCTTGTGCTCAAAGGGTAAGAGTTACTTATTCAGTTTACGCTTAAGCTATCCTCTACTTTATGAAACACAACTAGAGGGTGTGGACAAAATAAAGAAAACACCTAACACACTATTAATATGAAAAACCCAGTATGGAGAAGGACCTCTCTCTCTGTTGTCAGATTAGCTGTAGGCCTTGAAGAAAAACCTCGAGTTCTTTGGATCGATGAGAATGGTGGACATTTATGTTGCATCCTGCACTCCAGAACATTTCATGAAGCTTTAACGACTTCTGCTGATGAAGGAGACAATGAAAGGCATTTGAGTGCATTCTGGTGTTTGGGAAACCACACAAGATTTGGTGTAGCAGTGTGCTTGGGGGTGTCCTGAGAGAAGGGTTAGCAACATAAGGTGCACGTGGTCTGTAAAATAGCCGCATACTCCTTGGTGATTACGCGGCCATGAAGAGCAATCTTTGAAGCTAAAGACTCCTCCAAGACCAAATTATCCGTTACTGATCCCATCCCTCACTATGGTTAACAGCTGGCAACAGACATTGTGGGCCGAGTGTGGGTGACGGCGATCGCAGCTGCTGGCATTGCCACCAGGAGGGAAGACCCACTTGGGAGGCGGAGGGAAGAGAAAGTCACGATGGACTTGCTAAGGAGCACAACCTCAAGTCTTGGATGTTTCATTTATCAGTATTTATTTTTAATTTTGAATCTCCACAAGAGCACAGAGTTTTAACTGGATTATTTATTGTACCTGCCATGCACATTAGTATTTGGACTAAGATGTAAACATGCACTTTGCTGTTTGGCTGTTTGAACCTGGTTGTTGTCCCTTACTCGCCACTGTGCCCATCTTGTTTATAAGGGGGTCCAGAGAACAGTTTAGTGTTGGGCACACCACCCAGACTTTAAGATTCCCGACAGGCTGCAATCCTGCCAACAGAAAAACAACGCTAACATCTTTTAGCTGGAGTCCAGGCCTTACAGGGTCCACTCACCCAAATGTCCACATTCACTCACGTAAATTAAGTGGTGATTTTGAACTGGAGCTAAAACACATACATGGAGAGGGGCAGAACATTTAGCCGCCACAGTAAATTGAACGACGCTAGAAACTTTGCTAAACGAAATCTGACCAATTTTCACCGCTTCCCACCTATTTCTATTCCAGAAGAAATAAATATTGATCAGTCTTGAGGAATCAGACAGCATTTCTATAATATAGAAAAGCATTTTAAAGTCCCCTTCTTTCAAAGATCCCAGAGTACAGTGAGAAAAGGATCTCATACTCAACATTTCCGAAACGGAGTGGGAGGCAGGCATGCACAGAATTCACTCAAGCTCCAAATGCGCAAAGCATTCAATTATTCAACTTAAAATCTTTTAATCGAGCACATCTGTCTCGCTTAAAATTGCCCAAAATGTTTCCAGGATCCAAGCTGCGAACGTTGCAATCGAGCTCCAGCCTCACATGTTTTGGGCCTGCACTAAATTAACATCATTCTGGACCAACATTTTAAATGCCTGTCAGACAGCCTTGGTGTCACAATCCCTCATAACCCACTAACAGCTGTGTTTGGTGGACCCCCAGAGGGGCTTAAACTGGAGAAGGACAAGCAAACTGGAATTGCCTTTACCTCATTATTAGCACGTAGGCTTATTTTGCTCAACTGGAAGAATCTTAACTCATTTCTCAGTCAGTGGGTAACTGATGTTTTATATTATTTGAAATTGGAAAAAATCTAATTCTCACTTAGAGGATCTGTGCAGAACATTTTAAAACCTGGCAGGATCTAATTAATAACATTTTAGGATAAGCTTTTATATTGGGGAGAAGGATTCTCTTCCCTCTTTTCTACTCTTAAAAGTTTTACTCTGGCTGTTGGCCTTCCTCTCTTTCTCTTGGGTGGGGGTTGAACTGAATTTAGTTTTGTTAAGTTTGACTCGTTTGTATGGAATGTTACATTCTTTTAATAAATTCAATTAAGAAAATTAAATAGCATTATGTTATATATAATTCGCCAGTCTACTCACTCACTCACGTCTGTCCGAAGCCGTATGCGCAGTCGCCTTCTGCACAGCTGCCTAAAAAACCTTACGAGACCGACATCGGAGCAGGCGGCAGATTTACGGCCGCGAAAATTCAAAGAGAGAGGCGACTTTGATTAAAGCTCTAGAGGCCTGAAAGGCGATTTCGACTACAGCTCCAGGCCTAATTACGCATTCATTCAATACACCTTTATCAGGTTTGTGGTGCTTATACTTATTACTATTCCACTTGTGCCTGTTTCATCTTACGTTGTCGAAATGGGCCCTTTGTCTAGTATTAAATAAATTGAGGGAGTAAAGTAAGGTTTAAATCAGGGGTCCCTCACTCATGGTCCCGGAGGGCCGCAGTGACTGCAGGTTTTCGCTCCAACCCAGTTGCTTAATAAGAAGCACTTATTGCTCAAGTAACACTTCTGCTTCATTTTAGTTGTCTCACTTGTTAAGATTTTGAACCTTTATTGCTTATTTTAATCTTACATAGCTGTATTCTTTGTTTTTAATGGCTCCTAATTAGCAATAACATGACAAATGACAAAAGAAACCAACATTTCTCCATTTAGCTTGTTTCCATTTATACAAGTGTGTATTTATCATGCACTATTGGCTTTAATTAAATACTTGGAAGGAAAGTGAAGAGAAAAAAGTAAAGGACTGAGAATTACTCATCAATTTTTTAGACTTCAGATCATTTGGATGATATCCTTAGAAAGGGGAAGAAAATCTAGGATATGAGAATGAGTAGGCCTGTTAGTGCTTTAACTCTGCCATGTCATGAAATTAAATTATTGGCAAGAATTGCTTTCTAATTAAGCAACCGGGTTGGAACAAAAACCTGCAGCCACTGTGGCCCTCCAGGACTGTGATTGAGGACCCCTGGTTTAAATCATGCAAAAGCTGTTCATGCATTAATGGTCCCCCTGAGGCCGTGGACCCCTGAATCTCAGTACTATTTATCATGTCTGGCTGCAACAGAAATTTGCAGTTAACACCCACTGATGTTTTGAAAATTGGGGGGAAAAAAAAGTTCTTTCAAATAAAAATGGGAAATTTTGCCAAACAGTCCCTTTGTTCTGAGATAGCTGAGCTACTCGCCTTGCTTAGGCATTGGTCTCGTTGTAGAAAGAACAAGGCCAGTGATTGGCTGGGATACTCTCTACTTTTTACAGAATGCATTCCTTTCTTTCATTATTGCTGTTTCCCCAGACACTGATGTCATTTTTGATTTGCCTCATTTTTATTTTAAACATATTTTTTCTCTGCAGATTGCACTGTTATGATACTCCCAATGAAAGTCAGTGTATAACAAAACAACCGCCTCTTAGCTGGTGCGCGTGATTTGAAAGGGCATCAAGTGGTGTCGTTCCACTACTCACCATAAATGCCATTGTGGAGTAAATCTGTGCCATATTGGGCCCTCCAAAGGAACTGGTCATCTTTTCGAGCCTGCAGGGGATCTTCAGGTCCTAGAAGATCCAGCAGCCTCTTGACCGCATTCTCTCTTTGAAGACAAAGGATCAGAGATGGGGCTGAGGTCAGATACTCCACCTGGGACTCCACAAATGAGGGGTTCTGTTGAAGCAAGGTCAGAAGTGGCAGCAATTAATCTACCAGGGCATTGATGTTCTGGTGAACTCAATTAGAATCTGACGGTGGTATGACACAGTCATCAAAGCTGAACAAAAGGCTATGAAATAAGACTACTGAAAATTCCCAGACAAACCTGCAGCTGTGCAGGAGTAAGCAGTGCCAGTGCGCTTTGCTGGTCCAAACGGTGCACCTTGAGTCCAACCAGGTGGAAGCCTTCATGTTCCACCTTACAGAGGATTTTGCCAAGTGACCGAAACCAAACAGTTGGCTTGAGAAACATCACAGTGTACAGCATCTCGGCACCTAAGGAGAGGAATTGAGACATTAGGCAAAGTTCAATGAAGGTTCATAAAGATGAGGATTGGAAGGTAACAGCAGTAAAATGAACTGGGCTAAGGCCAGAAAATCCATATAAATACTACATAAAACACTAAATCCATACTGCTCACGCTTCCAGCTCTGTCTGCATCTTTATGGTGATTGATAGATGAGGTGTATTTAGTGGAGAAAGGCAGAATGTGGTCAAAAATGAAATTGAGATAAAAAAAAAAGACAAATCGGAGAACACGTCACATAATAATACAACATGGCCTTGAAGATGTTGGATTACATAACTCAGGGGAGTAATTCATAAGGGCTGATGGGTTACAAACCCCCTCAGATCTCAGCACTGCATTAAATTCCTTTGTGCAGCATAAAAGTATCAGCACAATAAGAAAGATCCTGACACCAAAACACTTCTTTCAACTGTTAACTTATTGTGTGTGTCAACGGCTTGAGGAAATTACCGTAGATCCTAACGTGTGCAAAACATCCAGCTACCATCTGCCTTCTTAATCTTCAATTCCTCCATTTGTTAAATTTGCTGCCGTTTATCAGCACAAACTTCATGTACCTGACCGTGTTATGGCACTTCAGTATTGACTGGGCTTGCTTAAACACTTTTTTCACATTACCACTTTATTTCAGCTTTTTTTTTTTTTAATAAAAACATCCACCCTAATGATAAAATAAAAGGACAAGAGGCTGTGTATCTGTCCAGATGCGATGTCTCTGCCATTCCAAAAGATGGCACATCACAAACATTTTTAGTAATAAAATGTATTGCATTTGTCATTCCAACAGATGGAGTGTTACAAAGCAACACTGCTTTTACAAATCTCATACCAAATGGCATATAACAGAGACATATGCATTTTTCATTCCAACAGATGGCGCATCATAAACTTTAACACTGCTTTCATGAATTCCATACAAATGTTATACAGTTAAGATGTTTGTAATGTATGGTGCACTGCAAATGTTAATAGTGAGGTCTACTTGGATTACTTAGATTTCAACCCATTTTAGACGGGCAGCACAACTGTTTTCCATCCATCCTTTATCCAACCCGCTATATCCTAACTACAAGGTCACGGGGGTCTGCTGGAACCAATCCCAGCCAACACAGGGCGCAAGGCAGAAAACAAACCCTGGGCAGGGCGCCAGCCCACCGCAGGGCGCACACACACCCATACACCAGGGACAATTTAGGATCGCCAATGCACCTAACCTGCATGTCTTTGGACTGTGGGAGGAAACCCACGCAGACACGGAGAGAACATGCAAACTCCACGCAGGGAGGACCCGGGAAGTGAACCCGGGTCTCCTAACTGCGAGGCAGCAGCGCTACCCACTGCACCACCGTACCACCCACAACTGTTTTAATTGTTGTAATATTAATAATAATAATAATGATGCTGATTGATGATAATACATTTTATTTCAAAGCGCCTTTCTAAACACCCAAGGACACCGTACAAACAATGAAACCATAAAACCAACAATAAGCAAACATGCATGTAAACCTACACATACACAGTACATACTGTATATCTATGGAACTGAAAATAAGCAAAATAAGAATACAGCCCAAGGTCACATAGTGTAAGCTAATCTAAACAGGCGAGTCCAAAGACAGGATTTGAAAATGGGTAGGGAATCATTGCCCTGAATATTTTGTGGTAGCGAGTCTCAGAGATGAGGTGCACTATGACTAAATCTCCACAAACCCAAGGAGACCATGCAGGGGGGATGATGAGGACACCAGATGTGGAGGACCTAAAAGTGTTGGAGGTAGAAACATAAATGAGGGCACAGAGGTATAACGGGGTAATGATGTGGTGTGCTTTGAAAGTAAGTAAAAGAATTTTCAAATCAATGCGAAGTTTTACTGGAAGCCAATGAAGCCGTTTAAGAGATGGAGTCCTGTGTTGTATGGAAGAGGTCTGAGTTAAAATACGGGCAGCTGAGTTCTGAACAAGCTGGAGTTTATAAAGAAGCTTATGCAGGGGACCAAAAGAAGCGAATTACAATAATCAATGTGGGACGAGACCAACATGTGAGAAAGGATAGTGGGGCTAGTGTGTGTGGGGGGGGGGGGGTCACAGGCGTGCAGTGCTACTGAGATGAAAAAAAAATAATAATAATATAATGAAAAAATAATGTAATCCAGTCACAAAACACAAGGAATGTAGCTACCATGCACCAATAAACAATACATAATAATTAGATAATTTTGGCATAAAATAATATTCACATAATAATTAGATATTTGCATAAAATAACATTCAAAAATATTTCATTTAAACAAAAAAATACCAGAAAAAAAAAACATTTTAAAAACTCCCAGGTAGTGGAAGCCGCCTTAATTTGGGGAGTTCATAAAAAATGCAATGATTATCATTGTAAGGTAGAAATACATAATAGGCAAGAGTAAGTGCATCAGATATTTGAAATAATAAAATGTGTGCATCAGTTTAAATGTTTAAAGTCTAAATATTCGTGACTGTAATAAAGATTTGTAATTTTCCACGCTCCGGTAGAGGTCGATAGAGAGCTAGTAAAGTAATCAAAAATCACATTAACTTCGTCATCGCTGAGCTTGAAATGGTCTAAAGCAGAGGTTCCCAACCTCGGGCCTGGGCTGCAGGTTTTTGTTGCAACCTGCTTCTGTTTTTAATTGGACTCCTGGGCTAATTAAGTGAACTGTTATTTCTCAAGTTCTGTGTTTTGAGAACAATATAGAAATTAGAAAACTAAGTTTGGTTAAAAAACAAATATATATATATATATATATATATATATATATATATATATATATATATAAAAACGTACCAAGCAGTTATATGAGAATAATGTATTTGTTTTTCTTTATAACAATATTTTCATCTCGACTTTCATTCTACATTTCCAGGTGTTCTGATTGTTTAATTTATTATCTACTAATTAGTGGGTCTGACGCTAAAGTTATTGCAGCCTTTCATCATTCAGTGTTGCTTACCTGGCTGTCAGTTCTGTTTATTTTAATTATCATTGTTAGGATACAACAAAGGGTGCAAACTGCACAACAAAATAACAAAACAATAGGACAACAACAAAAGAGAGGTAAGCATTTATAGCAAAAGTAGAAATATTTCTAAATGTGTTATAAATGTAAAAATTATACTGCTGTGCTTTTCTAAAGGCAGAATAAGAAAAGGGAAAAAAGGCCATCTAAATAAATGAGATCCATTATTATCAATAATTGTGAATTTGGCTGGAATAAAAACCTGCAGCCACCGTGGGTCGTCAGGACCGAGTTTGGGAAGCACTGATCTAAAGCAATATCATTTGTAACCTTCTAGGAGTGTCTCTTAGAGGGCTAGGACCACTGGTAAGGAACCAGATATCATATTTGTGATCAGCAACCTTGAAATAGCATAAAATGACACTCCGCATGCCCATATTATTGATCCCCACTATTTCAAAGTTTTGTGAAATGGAGTAACTTTGACTCCTCGTATGCCATTAGGGGGTCAGTTGACGCTCCTGCACAACTTCAAGTCCTTCTGATCATTTCTGCTTACACTTTTCATCAGAAACTTCAAAAGACTTTGTTGGACAGTTACCTTATCCAGAGATCTTGATCATACATTGTTCTTCTCTCTTGTTAAATGATGACATTTAAGATGTCTGACTTAAAGATTTACCAATGTTGTTACTTGTCCTAGTGTGATAAACACAAGGAACTCCAGTTTCTGTATTCCATCTTTGCCTGAAGAAGGGGCCCAAGTTGCCTCGAAAGCTTTGCATATTGTAATCTTTCTAGTTAGCCAATAAAAGGGGTCATTTTTATTTTGCTTGACTTCTCACTTTATGAGGGTGTAATCAAAAATGGCCTAAAACTGAGTTTCTTTGGGGGGGGGCTTAAAATAGGGGGGGAAACCCCAAAAAGCTTGACGTCTCATAACTAGACATCAAGTCAAGTCGAAGGGTGTATCATATGTGAGTAAGGAGGCAGCGGACCGCAAAAAACTACTCAAGCAATTTCAAAGTGTTCATTCTTAGGAACCCAGAAATGACAGAAAAGGCAAAAAAGGAACAGCCCGGTAAGGACGCACCCATTTCCAGTTTATCTGAACTCCGTGACCTGAACCAGTCACACAAATGACATCTGCAATAAATAACCAGCATGGACTTACTGTTCACCATGTACTTGAAGATGGACTCGGCCTGTAAAACGCGGTTTCTTTTTGCTGAAAGAGAGCAAAGCAAACAATTTATATGTACGAATAAAAGTGTCTTTGTATTGAGTGTTTTTCATAGAGGGGATCATCATGGTGCTTTAATAAAGCAATCAAGGAGGAGGAGGAGGAGGAGAAACAAAAAAAAGTATTTCAGCTCAGCCGCGTGGGAGCTCTGCCAGACAAGTAAACATCCACATTCAGTTTTAAGGGAGGTTGGCTTATAAAGTAACATGGCTGCCCCTCTGAAGACTGAAGATTGCAGAGCTGCATGCCATCAGTACTGTAAATGGTGCAGGAAAAAAAAGATACAAGAAAAAAAAAAACAGAAATCCTATCTGCCATACCACCCAGAAAGCACCTGGCAGAACTGTCTGGTATAATCAGATCGGTTATTTCAGAGACTCCTCCGAAGACAGCAGTCAGCATTGCTCAGAGTGCCCTTATATTATGGGCAGAGCATCCTGGAAACAAACGAGACAGCCAGCTCAGGTATGGCCGACAGTCAGTCCAGAGATGCAGTGCTGTCCGTCCGTCATCTTCTAATCCGCTTATTCCTGGACTGGGTTGTGGGGGGTGCTGGAGCCTATCTGAGGTAGCATGGAGTGGAACAAACCCTGGACAGGGCGCCAGTCCATCACACTGCACTGCACACACACACACCCGGGCCACTTTAGTATCACCAGCGCCCCTAACCTGCATGTCTGTGGATTTAGTTTTATTTCTGGGCCACACAGTTACTCAGCTGCAGTGAGTTTTTGCTGGTGACGGTGCTTGTTGTTATAGCCATCAAAGATGCTGCTGTCATTTAACTTTTAGGGCACCTCAGTTACAAAATTCATGTGGACAAGCCGATGATGCACTTTGTTTGTACATCAGCTGGTACTGCTAAACTATACTGGGGTTTTTAACATTTTTTTCACACATAATTTCAAGCAGTAGGGTGGTATGAAAACAAAGTTATGGAGAACATCAGGAACACAGATTTGTGTTTTCTATTAAATAAAATGAAGTTCTGTATCTTTTTGTCATTCTTGCATATCATGCCAATGTGTTGTGTGTTGGTCATACATGAAAGTCAGAATTTTGCTGTCCTCTGTTCCTCTGTACTTGTGACAGAATTATGGCCACTTCTACTGTTGCAGCAATAATCCACAAATCCACAATAATTACACCTGGTCATTGTCTGCGCCGAGCTCTGTGTTGTGATGTTGAGTCACGAATATCCTGAAAAGTGGTTGAAGCTTTGAAAAACACAGGCCAGGGCCCTCACTAGCCTGCCCAGAAAATGGCTTCACCAAAGCCCATAGAGTTGGCTGCTCTTCAAAGCCCACCGTCTCCCAAGGGTAACTGGAATGGCTAACAAATTGGCAGAGGGGCTTGGCCAAGAGGAAAACCAAACACGTGACAGGAGGGGCTAAAGATTGGGAAGTGGGTGTGGCAATACCATGCTGGGCTGCGGTTCAAGCTATGAAAGTCAGCAGACAGCTGGAAAGGGCGGGGTGAAGGTGCTGCCATGGAAACTGGCATGCAAAGTGAAATGGGCGCAGCTTACCCAGGCAACAGCCGAGCTTGTTTGCGGGTGGCAGAAACTTCAGTAAAGGACGAGCGAAGTCATCTGCTGGGAGAAAAGCAAGTTAGTTACCTGTAGTTGCTCACTAAAAAGAATTACATGATGCCCAACACCTTGTGTGAAAATGTAATTCCCCCCTTGGACTCCATAACCTGTAGCTGGTCATTTTGTGTTCAGTCGCGGACAATACTGTGGAGTAATTCTACCTTCTTATCAACACACTTCTGTTTCAGGGATGGCTCCTTACCTACCCTAATACTGCCAGCATAGGCTCCCCAAAGCTTAAACTGGTATAACTGGGTTCAGTAAATAGACTGGTGGATCACTGATCCAACCTGTAGGTCTTTGCTTTGAGGCAGAGAAATAAACAAGAGAAATGGGAAGACATGCAAGCTTTATAGAGACAGTGAATGGGCTGGAAAGTGAACCCAGGTCACAGGAGGTGTTTGGGCATTGCCGGCCACTGCACCGTTGTGCTGCCTTCTTCTATCCAACTACATTCTGAATGCGGTTTGTATTTGCTTAGTCATGGAAAGCAAGAACCAGAGTGAGCGAGGACAAGTCAAACCACACCCTGAATGGGACCCCATCCATTAAGTACAAGGAATAGTACTTAGTACATAGTTTTTTTATATGTTATTTACCACATGTGCTTTGTAGTGACGGGCAAGAAATTTTTTTAATCTCATGTTTTTATGGAGAATGGAGATAAGAAATTTCCTGATAGAACAGGACACAATGGTGACCAAGCATTGGACAACTGTTTCCTTAAGAGGGCCTTAGTCAGGGAGGTGACCAAGAACCCGATGGTCACTCTGTCAGAGCTCCAGAGGTCCTCTGTGGAGAGAGGAGAACCTTCCAGAAGGATAACCATCTCTGCAGCAATCCACCAATCAGGCCTGTATGGTAGAGTGGCCAGACGGAAGCCACTCCTTAGTAAAAGGCACATGGCAGCCCGCCTGGAGTTTGCCAAAAGGCACCTGAAGGACTCTCAGACCATGAGAAAGAAAATTCTCTGGTCTGATGAGACAAAGATCGAACTCTTAGGTGTGAATGCCAGGCATCATGTTTGGAGGAAACCAGGCATCGCTCATCACCAGGCCAATACCATCCCTACAGTGAAGCATGGTGGTGGCAGCATCATACTGTGGGGATGTTTTTCAGCGGCAGGGCCTGGGAGACTAGTCAAGATAAAAGGAAAGATGACTACAGCAATGTACAGAGACATCCTGGATGAAAAGCTGCTCCAGAGCGCTCTTGACCTCAGACTGGGGCAACGGTTCATCTTTCAGCAGGACAACGACCCTAAGCACACAGCCAAGATATCAAAGGAGTGGCTTCAGGACAACTCTGTGAATGTCCTTGAGTGGCCCAGCCAGAGCCCAGACTTGAATCCGATTGAACATCTCTGGAGAGATCTTAAAATGGCTGTGCACTGATGCTTCCCATCCAACCTGATGGAGCTTGAGAGGTGCTGCAAAGAGGAATGGGTGAAACTGGCCAAGGATAGGTGTGCCAAGCTTGTGGCATCATATTCAAAAAGACTTGAGGCTGGAATTGTTGCCAAAGGTGCATCAACAAAGTATTGAGCAAAGGCTGTGAATACTTATGTACATGGGATTTCTCAGGTTTTTTATTTTTAATAAATTTGCAAAAACCTCAAGTAAACTTTTTTCACGTTGTCATTATGGGGTGTTGTGTGTAGAATTCTGAGGAAAAAAATGAATTTAATCCATTTTGGAATAAGGCTGTAACATAACAAAATGTGGAAAGAGTGACGTGCTGTGAATACTTTCTGGATGCACTGTAGCTCTTTACTGACGGGTTCATGTGGTATTACAAACAGGAAGCTTATGACAGACATATCAAGTCGTGGGAAGCTTGATCTGTGCAGTCCGTCATCTTTCGTCACCACGCTGAAAGGATTTTCACCGGACAGAAGACAGAAACTTCTGCCCGGTCTCGGACGGAAGACATACTCTTCCGCCCGGAAGCTTCAAAGTGTTGGCTGTAGGTGTCCATTCTTATATACTGGTTGCTCCATGTGCAGGCTCCGATCCAAACAAGGACAGGACAGTACTCAAACCCCACCTTCAAACATACAGGAATAGCACAATGCCTGCATAAAGTTCTTATCCTCCCAACAAGTAAAGGTTTTTTGTGCTGACAGAAGACAGAAATATACTAGTCTGTCTTTAGGCTGACTATTCAATTCTCCAGCTGTCTGTAGCTCTCTATAGTCCTGTGCTTGGCTCGGCAATTCTAACTGCTGATGCTATGCCCCTCTGTACTTGTATGAATGAATCCATAACAATGGGCACAGAGAACAGTGACATTAAACTTAAATAAAAAAAACACACAGTATAACAACAACACAAAACAAAATTAAAAAAAAGTCCATGAACAAAATCTGGCATTACTTGTGTATTTAATCCAAACATCAAGTTATCAAGTCGTATGTTCACAATGTGCAAAATGCAAACATTTTTTTTACTAAAATATTGTGAAATAACCCCAGAAAATGAACATAGTCCACAAACAACCCCTTCACATGGGATTAGAACATTAGAACACTCTAGACGAGAACAGGCCATTCACTCCAACAAAGCTCGCCAGTCCTATTCATTAAATTCTTCTTAAAAAACTTCAAGTTGCGTTTTGAAAGTCCCTAAACTCTTACTGTCTACCACACTACTTGGTCGCTTATTCCAAGTGTCTATCGTTCTTCGTGTAAAGAAAAACTTCCTAATGTTTGTGTGAAATTTACCCTTCACAAGTTTCCAACTGTGTCCCTCGTGTTCCTGATGAATTCATTTTAAACTCGCCGTCTCGATCCACTGGACTAATTCCACTTTGTAATTTTAAATACTTAAATCATGTCACCTCTTAACCTTGTTTTGCTTAAAATGAAAAGGCTCAGCTCTTTTAATTTTTTTAATCTGTCACGCTTTTAAAATGAACTCAGGACTCTTGACCAATGAATGAGGGTTGGGTCTTCTTTTTAAAAAATAGAAGTTTTTGATATTGTTTGCTGTTGTCCAGTGTTGGTCGCCATTGTTTCCCATTCTAGCAGAAAATTCATGTCCTTTCTCCACAAAAAAAAAAAAAAAAAAAAAAAAAAGAATTCTTATCCAGCTCTACAAACTACACAGAATACAGAGATAACAAATTTTCTGATAGAATGTGCGTCTCTAGTGATTAACGCTGAACCACAACGAACAGCATAAAAACATCCAGGAAAAAAATCTCCCGTTACCTCTGGAAAGTGGAGCAAAGAACACAGAGGAAACAACGTTCACATGGAAACGAGCTTATGAATTGAAGACCCGCCTCTTCCCCTCATTCATTGGTCAAGAGTCCTGCCTTCAATTCAAATGCTCATTCATATATGTGTTTCCTCAGTGTTTCCAAAAGTATCCATTTAACAATATTTTAGCAAAAAATAAATACGTTTTACCCATTGTTAGCATAAAACTGGATGACTTGACATGTGGATAATGTAACTTGAGTAATGTGAAATTTCTTTATGGACATTTTAAAAATCGTTTGTCATTGTCCAGTGATGGTCACCATAGTTGCCCATTTTATAATAAAGTTTGTTGTCTCCATTCTCCATGAAAATGTTTTTCCAACCCAACAAACTTCATGGGTTACAACATAAAAATCATTTTTGGGTGAAGTACTCCTCTAAAGTATTCATCCATTAAAAATAATTAAAACCTAAAAAACGTTTTTTTGATGCTGCTATAAGACAATAATTACATATGGGTACTAAAAGCTAAGCAGGGTCCCCAGGAAGATCAAAGCAGTTAGCCCCTCATACCTGAAAGAAGTTCTTGCTCAGTAAAGAAGAGGGCAGCCTGGCGGAAGGCCAACTCAGGGGTGGGTGACATCAGCTTCTCCAGCCCGTTAGATGAATCCTGCAGGAGCTCTCGGAGGACAGCAAAGCCATTGACACGTCTCAGTGCCACTACCAAAGCAGAGCTGGATGCCAATCTTGCCACGCTGTCTTGCCACTGCTTGTCACCCACTTCAAATGGTGTCAGTTCTCGGGCAAGGGGCAATGAAAGGGTGGGCAACCACTTTAGGCCTAGCAGTTCAAACCCACCACCTTCAAGAGCTGCTAGAAAAGAAAAGCAAGGAGGAAAAGGGAATTTAGTGTGTTAAGTTTCAAAGGCCCTTAACCTGCAATTGCTGAGCGCTTTGAGTAGTGAGAAAAGCACTATATAAATGCAAACAATTATTATTATTATTTTCATTTTACTTATTTTGAAAAAAACTACAGCATGTTGCATGGGTTTTTCCAACAGAAAGCTGCTGTCCACCATAATAAAGGGTAAGTGTCTGTGTGTCTATCTGCATGCTGTGTCTCAGTCATTCCAACAGATGGTACATCAAAACATTTTTAGTATTAAATGGATTGCATTTGGCGAGGTGATGGGGGGTGTGCAAAATTGGGACGGTTCCTTACAGCAAAGTTTCAGTTTTGAAAGTAGTGGAAAAATTGTGACGCTGGGAGTTTAAATTTGAAGCGTAATTGTTCATAAGACTCAAAGACATTATATATGTACAATTCCCTAAGTGTTTTAATCCCGAACATTTTCCAAAGATTACATACTGCACAGGTATGAGAGGGTACAAAAAGGCGATTTTTGTGTAGAGATGCAACAGATAAGAGCTTCTCTGCCTTGACGTGCATCCTGGATTGGTTTCATATTCTGCGTGATTGGTGAGAATTGGATTATCGGTATATTGATCCTAATTTGTATTTACTGGGGTACAAAGACTGGCTTTTTTTGGACAGGATTTCCCCCTCTAGTGGGCATTTTTGGAACCATTAGGTACTTTTGTGCTTGTGAAGTTTTCAGTGGCATATAGCATGGATTAGGATATATTTTTTGGACATTTAAATACTGTTTGCTGTTGTCCAGCATCAGTCACCATTGAGTCCTGTTCTATCAGAAACTTTTTTCACAAAAATATAAGGTGTTGGGGTGTGAAATTGTGTATACAAGTTGATAAATATTTTGCACGTCTATATCTATAACTTAGACAAAGCAATGTAATATTAGTGTTATATCATTGATAGGAACAGTGGTGGTTGGATATTTGGCACATCCCCTTTTAGGACTGAGTCTTGTAATTTTATGATGGGGTCTGGAGAAGTGTCTAAAACCAGTTTGGCAAGTGATTCTCAGCAGGACTCTCTCAATCAACCCCCCACAGGAAAGCCAGACTACCCAGCTGGCAAGCATCAGCTCAACAAATGGTTTTGGGGGCAGTTGTGAAAGGTACGATGTGCCCCCATTGGTCAGAAGTATGGCTGTTTGGGATTGATTTGAATCAGAGGCCATTCTGTAGCACAATGCCCTATTGGCACAATGATTTGGACAAAGAATGTATAAATTCAGTTGCTTTACTCCTCCTTCTCTCACACCATCGTGATGAAGGAGCATCTCACACGCCATAAACTGAAAAGATGACCAACTCGGCAGCCATATTGAGACAGGCATGCGGCCTGTCCTGAAAAAAGCGGACTAAAAATAATGACTTAACTAAAGACATTTTGAGTAATTAAAAAGTCTGTGTGCCGCCTGAAACTACACACCAGCATTTATCAGGTTGTACGGTTGCCGGTATTCCAATGTACTTTGCTTATTGTTATTATGTTATGAATATTACCAATAATACATTATTTAAAGTTGTAACTTAACTCCTGCTTGTCTTTTACTCTATGTAATGGTCTGAGGTTATAGATGTAGAAGGGAAGGTGGGGAGAAGTTATAAAGTACAACACCTTATATGCAGTGGTACGTCTAGGGGATTTGAGGCCTTCTGACAAAGGCTAAACATTAAAGAATACAAAAGGGGAAAGTAGAGGAACAAAGAACTCTACCAAGACAAATCATAAGGTTAAATATTTTTCTTAGCCACAACTACAAACTACATAGGGTAAGTCAAATAAAAAAAAATATAATTTTTGGGAGGAGTATTAGGTTATGCTGTACAGAGGGCTCCATCCCCTGCTTGCTTTGCTCACCCACCTCTGGGTTTGGTTAACCGGATATACAATTTTAAGAGATTGCTATTTTCATAGGAATTGCTACATATGCATTATTTTCACTTTTACTTTAAAACTTTAGAAAAACAATATTTGGAATTAACTTTTCTTCAGGATCGCATTGAATTTTGATTCTGTGTTTGGACTTACATCGTGACAACACAACGTATAACTACCTGTGAGTGAATATCGTTTCTTTCTCTCTAATAAATAAAACGACTTTTTCGAATGTTTGTCCATACTCTTTCTTCTTCGCTTAGTCTTTGACGTGTCATCTAAAACGTATAAAATTATTGTCCTGATAAAATTTATAAGAGCTAAGAGCGCAGGAACTGTGTGTCTGGCAAAAGCATTGACACGGCTGAGAGGTTAGATGACCGTGGTCTTGTTTGAAAATAGTTGTAAGCAGGGCGTGACTTGAAAGAATGTCATGTAAAAGTCTCCGTCTCACAGGACTTCATACTGCCCAGCGTTTTTGGAATCTTTAAATTCTCGCTGGCAACACGAATTAGATGATCTACAAGTCTCCAACTTAAAGTTTAAATCCAAACAATATATTCGATCTCTTTTCGCTGTTCCGTTATTTCAGAGTAATAATTCCCATTTGTTTGCGCTAATGCGATCTTTCCTATCCTTTTTTTTGAGACTTTCGAATTTTCATACTTCCATTATCTCTAATCTGCTCTGCATGTGTACCGCACCAACATTTTTGAATTCTTTACGATATTCTACTTTGTCATCTACTCTTTGTCCTTTATTTCTGGCCCCGGGCTTGGACTCACGGGACGTATATGTATTTCTCCAAGAAAATCATGTCTCGTCTCCTTCCAAGATTTTTTTTTATAATAGAGAGAAATATAAATCAGCTAATTAAATACATTTCCAAAGTCATACATAAACATTAAATAAACTGCCACATGAAGACCTTTTTATTTTTTTTTCTTACCTTCCAGGGGGGAATCCCCTCTTAGAATTTTACGAAGAAAAAAGTTTCCAGGTCTGCTTATGTTCTGGCCTGTCAGTGTAAGGATGACAACTTGTTCAAGTTCGGGTTTTGAGGAGAAAGTGCGCACCGACAGCATGTCCATGAGTACACTTCCACAGTCAGGCACTGCCCACAGAGTGCCACCTGCCAGTGAAACACGGGAGTCAGAACTGAAGCGGCCATGAATTGGGAGCAAATGGAGAAGCAACTGAATGATGGTAAACTTACCCAAAGTGCGCAAGATGACCTCATTGTAGGGAAGCGTGTGGAAGCACAGTCCAGGTTCTAGTCCGGCTTCGAAGGAGAATCTTCTACAAACAGTGGCAAGCAACCCTTGTTCAGAAAACTCGTTCATTAATCCTGCAAGGACAAATATTCACTCATTCCACAAAGCTGCTTATTTGAATGCTAAGTCACAGGGAGTGTTGACTGAAAAATGGAACCGAACCATAGCTGGGATGACAATCCATACACCCATCCAAGCTCTCTCCCATTGGGCCAGTTCAGAGTCACCAATGAACCCAGCATGCATGTCTTTTATATGTTGGAGGGAAACACAGGCACAGCCGGAGTAGGACAAGGTGAGCTTTGCCCATTCTGCTAGGTTAGGTGGCACACATAGCCTGTCATAACAGCAGATTTTACAGGGATTTAGAAATCCAGATTCACCTTCCCCCAGCTTGCACTCCAAAGTAAGTGACGGAATTCCATTTTGTACAAAACGCAGCCAGTACTTCATCTGAAAACAAAGGTGTAATTTCAGAGTTGAACTGACATCTTCTGACCAAAAAGCGCCAAATGGACACTCGAGTCCAAACAAAGAGCTGTAAATTCAATGAGTGACAACTATGCTGGACAACACAGCACACCTATAAGAAGGCAATGATTTTGTAAATGGAAGTGACGTTAATCCAATCACGAGAGGTAACACTTCTTTCCTTCAGACACTAGCTGTACTCACGCAGGGGGACTCTCTCTGAAATGAGCACTTGAGCTCTCTAAAAACTCTCACTGAAACCAAAAAGCTGATGAGCCACTCTCTCTTTGGGAACTGAGAGATGACAATCCTGTCTCTTTGTGGACCTGAACGCTGAGATCCACTTGGCTAAGACAAGCTGTGTTGTAGAACTGAAGTCCAGTCTGAGAAGACAGAGAAGCAGCCATTACTTCATGAAGGGAACTTCAGCTTCTAAACTCTTGTGCCAGAATACACTTTACCCTATGAAGTCGCAGAGGACACAGCAAAGAGCGTACCTAAGAAAAAACACAGCATACCACAAACAAAAGGCCTCATCACAAAGAAAAATTGGGCAGTCCAGCGCAAGAAGAAGCCTCCACTTGAATCCGAAGCAACAACAGCAACAACTCCACGCAACTTCAGACACCAAGACTTGGTACCTGTGCCAAGATAAATTAGAACTCTAAAGAGACAGTAAACAGCCAGCCTCTTCTGTGCTCCGTGTATGTCTGTCTCGTTTTGTTGGGTCCTGTCTTATATATGCAGTTGTCATATTTCTATAATCTTTGTGTTTATCAATAAATTGTATTATTCAGTTTCTTAAAATGAGTGGGCTGCAGTAACACTGATATAAGTATAACGGCTGCAGATCACCTCCTACAAAGAAAAGTAACCAAAATAAAGTAGGAGGCCTTACCAAATTATTAAACAAATTACCACCATTGCCAAAGGCAATATTGAGAATTAGCCAAATGAAATTCATCTCCATCCCTGCACATGCAAATTCCATTCCGATTTTCTGATGAGGCAGTAATGTGACCACTGAGCTTCCATGTTGCTCAGGTCAAATATCCCACCCGATGAAAATTTCAAACAATAAAAATCATATAGGAAATATTTGAGGATTCTTTAACAAATTAGCTGTCACACCAAATGGGTTCCACCAAGGACGCTTATTCTCATTTCCAACTTTTTTCTGAAATGACCATTGGCCATTTTTGTACATAAAGATAGCAACGATGAAGGCCTTACCAGTGATAAGGCTGGCGCTGTGGTGCAGGGCATTCTCTCGCCGTAACAGAATAAACAGGCAGTGAGCGGTCAGCTTCATTCTGGGCTCGTCTTCGGATGAACCAGTGTAGGATGGAGCAGTGCAAAATGCAGACATCTGAGAAATGAGCACCGGGAACACAGGAATGGATCATCAAAGCAGATCATAGAAAGGCAAATTGTAAAAATTAAACTGGTGAGGCCTGGGATTTGGCCTCCTGTGGTGAAATTAACAAGCAGACCTCATTTTTTTAATATAGTGCCCGTCTATAATTAGCTTTATGAGTAGTGGTCCTTTGCTTACATGCGTAGTTTTCAATAACTGGAACCCAGGTTGCTACAATGACTTGCTCGGGGTCACACAGTGGAGGAGCCTGAACTGACTTACAGTCCAACTGCTTAACCACTAAGCCACACTGCCTGCTTGCATCAATCTGACTTGGCAGGTGTCAAATTTTACCCAGAAATGACAAAATCACTGTCTTTTATTTGTTAACCTGCTAGCTATTATAAAATAAATAAAAGCCCACTGAAAAGGCCTTACCTTGTGACTCGATATTCCCAGTGCTTGGGCTCGCTTAGTGGATAGCGGCACTCGCTTCACTCCTCGCAGCCGGAAACCACACCTGCTGCACGCGAGCAACACGTCTCCAAAGCACAAGGCCGGGATGATAGGTGACACCACGAGGAATATATCAGCTGGGGGTCAGGGGAGTGGGGAAGAAAACAAATAATAATTATTTGGTCACTGGCAAGAAATGAAACTGAGCTGGAGGAGAAATCAAAGACATGTTGTGGGAGCAGAAGTTCGCTTAAAGTGGTTCATGCAATCAGAATCTGAATACAGAAAAAAGAGAAGGGGTCCGAGTACTTTCTGAAGGCACTGTATGCGAGTTACTTCTCTCCCACTCTCAAGGACATAATTAAAAAGGGACATGCATAAAAATCAGAGGAAATCGTTGGGGGGAGCTCCAGTACCTTCAGTTATGGCGATGAGGGCTGCGGGGGGCCTTGCTGTGCTCTCCATGCTGTGGACATCAGACCTGAAATAGAGAAAAATCATCCGCTTCACAACACTGCAGTTGTTCATGTTCAACTGTAAAGTACAACATTTGAAGTAGTTCTTTTCATCAAGGAGACTTTGAATGATTAAATACTAAAAAAAAAAAGGAATGGTAAGAAATGGTGAAAAGGTTTCTGTGTTATGGAAATGGCCAAAGTGCCAGATTAGCTTGATGTTCAGGCCTCATGCATCCACTCACTGTGACAAGTTTCGGCAATGAATGTTTTAACATATCATATACTAATACTGAAACAGCTTAATAACAAAAACCTTTTCTGATGAAGATGGGCCATTTAGGCCACCACTGCTCACTATTTCCTATTTTCAAAATATTGTGTAGCGGACAGTTAAAGGTCCCAGAGGTGTTGCTCTCAACTGTTCTACTTATTTCATGTATCGACAGCTCTCTGTGTGGAAAAACTCTTTCATGTAAGTGCAAGTTGCCCTTAGAAAATTTCCACCTGTACCTCTGCATTCCTGCTTTAGAATGCGTGTACAATGACAATTCATATGACATTGTCATGTTTCAGTACACAATGCATGACAACACATTTAAGATGCATCTCTGAATCACAAGTGAACAAATTTTTGTGAGTCAGTTTACAAATCAAATGAACATGAATTGTATGACTCACTCATTCTCGGGTAATGATTTGTTCATAAATCAAATTAATGAGAATCGTGAGACTCGTTCTCGGGTAATGATTCAGTTCAAATGCAAAAGAAAAGGTTACATTACCAGTGCAGTCAATAAATCGGTCCAAAAAGTATGCACTAAAGTAAAGCCGAAAGCAGAATTACAATAAAACAGAGTTTTCGTTTGCCGATTTTGACATAGTTTGATCTCAAAAGAACTCATAAGTGAAGCAAGTCAAGAGTCAGTCAGTACTGGCATATGCACTTTAAACATCTACAGTGGAACCACAGTTCATGAACATCTCGGTACATGTACAAATTGGTTTACGACCAAAAAGTTTGCCAAACTTTTGCCTCGGTTCACGACCACACACTCGGTATACGAACAAGCCAGTTTCCCTTTCGGTTTGTGCGCGCCAATAATTTCCGCACGTGTTGCATTGTTCTCGGTCAGACGTGTGTGTGTGCTTTCGCTGTGAACTCTTTGTGCTCTACAGTATTTCGTGTGCTTTTGCAGTAAAACATGGCTTCAAAGCACTGTAACCTCCTCTCGACTCAGTTCCTCCTCACTTCACGCCAGAACTCGACTCATGCAAGGTTAGTTTTCTTGGTGGTTTATGGTTAGTTTTTGTATTACAGATTTTTCAAATGTTCATTTTTCGGTTCGTAGCGTGAATTGTTGCAATGTTACTTTTCTTGGTTGTTTATTAAGTTACGGATTTTTCAAATGTTCATTTTTTTTCCCTGCGATCAGGTTGTAAGGCTATAGCGCGAACTGCTGCAATGTTACTTTCTTGGTTGCTTGTGGTTGGTTTTTAAATAAAGTTCGGATTTGTTCAAATGTTCGTTTTTTTTTTCCCCTGTGCTTAAAACTCATTAAAAAAAAAAGCGTTTATACAGCGATTGGGTCGTAAGGCTATAGCACGAACTCTTGCACCTGATGTTAGTTTTCTCTGTTGTTCAAGATTTTCTCTGTGTTATTCAATGTTTTTACATTTAGTTTACTATTACGATGTGCATTCTATGGTGTAATTAACTATATTTGTGCTTAAAAATCTTTAAAAATATATATTTACATACAGTTCGTACCGTCTGGAATGGATTATTTGTATTTACATATAATCCTATGGGGGAAAATTGCTTCGGTTCACGACCAAATCGGTTTGTGACCAGAGTTTTGGAATGAATTATGGTCGTGAACCGAGGTTCCACTGTACCAACATTAACGAAATGAAAGACGCTGATGACGTCACGCAGGACATGGATGAACTTTAGCACTCTCAGTGAGCTCCACCAATTTGATTGGTCTGTGCTTGCGAATCGATTTGTATGATTCACTGAGATACTCAAAAAGAATGAATCATTTGCAAGTCGCCCAATCGTCAGCTCCTATGTAACCCATCATCCAATTAGCCTTCTGTTTACGGTCTTATTGAGGCGAGTTGACTAGGAATTTCTTGTAAAAATAAAGTTTGCCGGTCTTCTCTACCTTTCTATCCTTGCAATGCCCAGAGAAAAGGTTATCCCCAACTTAAGAGCTCTCATGATTCTCTTGAAGTACACTTTTTGCTCCACAATACCACCACAGTCTGCATTTCAGTCTGCTGATTAGCATGTGCAAGCAAGTTTTCAACTGTACTTTACTTGCTCCCTCAACACTAGCTACAAAGCCAAGAAAGCCCAGCAGTGTCTTTAATTCCTACAAAGGCTGAGGAAGATTCATCTCCCACCACCCATGCTCACAACCTTCTATAGAAGGACTACTGAGAGTATCCTGAGCAGCTGCATCACATTCTCATTTGGGAATTACACCATCATGGATCGCAAGACCCTGCAGTGGATAATGAAGACAGATGAAAAGATCATCAGAGGCTCTCTTCCCTCCATCATGAACATGTACTCTACACACTGCATTTGCAAAGCTACCAGCATTGTGGAGGATCCAATGCACCCTTCAAATAAACTATTTACCCTCCTGCCATCTGGAAAAAGGTACGAAGCATTCAGGCCTTCACTACTAGAACATGTAGTAGTTTCCTTTCTCAAGCCATAAGACTCCTAAACACTAAGGGACCAGACTGAAGACACAGATACACCATCCCACTCAGCTAGATCAATTACTAGCTGGCCCCAGCGGCTCTGCCCACATAATAGTGAAAAAGGACAAACTTTAAAAACCAATAAAAAGAAAATGAATTCTGGCCAAGCATGAGGTAGGTACACTCCAACATCAAACGTTGCCACTGTATCTGATCGTGTTCAGCTCTAATGGGAGAGCATCCCCCACGTGGGGAGAAAAGCATGTGGTCGTGATCACCAGCTACCCACTAAAACAGACGTAGCTCTGATCTCTCTCACAAAAACGTCAAAACGTTAGTCCTTAACAATCTGTAGATGATAATGTCTGTTGAACAAACAGGTATTGCTAACTAATGGGAGGCAAAGTACGTTCCAATACGTGGCGAGAGGAAGACCGACTCGAACAGAGGCTGGCGTGGGAGTGAGGTGGGAGTGAGGTGGGACCCACCCCACCCTCCCTTCGTTCCACAGCCTCTCTCTCTGATTCATGTAAATAAATCGGTACCACAAGTGAACTCTGATTCTTAGCGCGATGAGAGAAGTTGCAAAATGAACCGGAATGTTCAAGCAAATTATAGAAAAAAAAAAATTAATCCGTTAAGTAGTTCTCTTTGGACAGACAGATGTTGGATTTATATTATATATGGAAGATATATATATATTATATATATATATATATATATATATATATATATATATATATATATATACAGTACTGTGCAAAAGTTTTAGGCGGGTGTGAAAAAATGCTGTAAACAAAGAATGCTTTCACAAATGGAAGTGTTAATCATTTATTTTCATCAATCAACAAAATGCAGTGAATGAATAAAAGAGAAATCGAAATCAAATCAATATTTGGTGTGACTAACCTTTGCCTTCAAAACAGCATCAATTCTTCTAGGTACACTTGCACAGTTTTTGAAAGAACTCGGCTGGTAGGTTGTTCAAAACATCTTGGAGAACTAAGCACAGATCTTCTGTGGATGTAGGCTTCCTCACATCCTTCTTTCTCTTCATGTAATCCCAGACACACTCGATGATGTTGAGATCAGGGCTCTGTGGGGGCCATACCATCACTTCCAGGACTTCTTGTTCTTCTTTACACTGAAGATAGTTCTTAATGACTTTGTCTGTATGTTTGGGGTCGTTGTCCTGCTGCAGAATAAATCTGAGGCCAATCATACACCTCCCTGATGGTACTGCATGATGGATAAGTATCTGCCTGTATTTCTCAGCATTGAAAACACCATTAATCCTGACCAAATCTCCAACTCCATTAGCAGAAATGCAGCCCCAAACTTTCAAGGAACCTCCACCATGCTTCACTGTTGCCTGCAGACACTCATTATTGTACCGCTCTCCAGCCCTTCGACGAACAAACTGCCTTCTGCTACAGCCAAATATTTCATATTTTGACTCATCAGTCCAGTGCACCTGCTGCCATTTTTCTGCACCCCAGTTCCTATGTTTTCGTGCATACTTGAGTTGCTTGGCCTTGTTTCCATGTCGGAGGTATGGCTTTTTGGTTGCAACTCTTCCATGAAGACCACTTCTGGCCAGACTTCTCCAGACAGTAGATGGGTGTACCTGGGTCCCACTGGTTTCTGCCAGTTCTGAGCTGATGGCACTGCTTGACATCTTCCAATTTCGAAGGGTAATAAGCTTGATGTGTCTCATCTGCTGCACTAAGTTTCCTTGGCCGACCACTGCGTCTACAATCCTCAGCGTTGCCCGTTTCTTTGTGCTTCTTCAAAAGAGCTTGAACAGCACATCTTGAAACCCCAGTCTGCTTTGAAATCTTTGTCTGGGAGAGACCTTGCTGATGCAGTAGAACTACCTTGTGTCTTGTTGCTGTGCTCAATCTTGCCATGACATGAAACTGTCTTCCACAACCTCACCTTGGTAGCAGAGTTTGGCTGTTCCTCACCCAGTTTTAAGCTTCCTACACAGCTGTTTCTGTTTCAGTTAGTGACTGTGTTTCAACCTATGTGTGACATTGATGATCATTAGCACCTGTTTGGTAGAATTGGTTGATCAGACACCTGACTAGAATCCTACAAAATCCCTGACTTTGTGCAAGTGGACCTATAAGAATTGATGCTGGTTTGAAGGCAAAAGGTAGTAACACCAAATATTGATTTGATTTCGATTTTTCTTTTGTTCGCTCACTTTGCATTTTGTAAATTGATAACAATAAACAATCATTATTTATATTTCTGAAAGCATTCTTTGTTTACAGCATTTTTTCACACCTGCCGAAAACTTTTGCACAGTACTGTACAATCCATATAGATATAGGGCAATATATAAAATATTATATATATTATATATACACACACACATACTGTACATACACACACATACACAGAGAGAGAGAGAGAAATTATTATTTTTCAGTTACCTTCTTTTTACTTCTAGTGTCATGTTTACGTCTTTTCTTTCTATTAAGATATTGTCATATTTGGCACAACCTGCTGTATTTTTGCACCCTTAGAAATCATAAATGTGTAATGCTTGACACGGCACTGTCTTGTAATGTTTGCTCATGCTTGCACACATCCACTTTATGTTGTTATGTGTAGTTTTTTAATGGTCTTGTGTTCTAGGTAGCACTGTGGTCCTACAGGAACATTTTTTCATTTCACTATGTGCTGTATTAACTGTATATGGTTGAAATGACAATAAAAGATGTAAACTTATAGCCCTAATGTACTTATGCCTTCTTTTATTAACCTTCAGTCTTTTGACTTCTAAACTATGGACATACCAAGCAAACCTAAGGTGCCTTTGTGTGCCTTAGTAAGAACAAAGATGTCTAGTCCTGAGCTGAAGCCCACAAATGTTCAATCCCCCATTTTGTTGTTATGCAGACCTGGATACCGGAAGCCTCTTGTCATTCTGCAATCCAACCTTAATAATGCCATCTTCGGGGACACGTCCCCCAAACCATGTGCACAGCTCCGACTGGATGTGGCTGCCTAGGCGAGGAGAGTAGAAGAAAGCTTGGTCTGGAGGGCAGTACATGGCATTGATGGAATTTGGATCAGTCATGCCAGCCAGCACAGAGTCAGAAGGCCCTGCTATATCCTGCCAGACAGAGATGGCCCTTGGACCCCTGAAAGCGAGGGCCAGGACCGGCTGGGGCCTCTCCTGTTGGTCTAGATTTGTGCACAGCTTTCCTGTGGTCAAAAAAAAAAAAAAAAAAAAAAAAAGACAGGACATGCACAATATATCTGGTTGTTGTCTCACAGCACACTAGCATCCAATCAGGGCTCTGATATCAATTACCTGCACTGGATAAGAAAGGCTCATGTGGAGGGTACAACAAGCGGAGACCACACATGTCCAAGCTTGACATTAGCATCAGTTGCAAAGTATGGTGAGTTGCCAGTGGCTCCCTAAAGAATGCTTTGGATGCCAGAGTCATAGCAACCTACAATTAATTCAAGAGTTAGTAATGCATGCTTGGGTCAGGGATATTTGTAAAATGGAAAGAAATCTCTTTAGAGCAGTGGTTTTCAAAGTGAGTTCCATGGACCACTGGTGGTCTGCAAACATCAGCCACTTGGTCTGTGGGCAGACCTAGTCTTCTTCCTTCGAAGAACTTTCCTACTGACAAGGCCACATGAAACAACTTTTAAGATGCCCTGTCTGACTTTCTTGCAGACAATAACAACATCTACAGTACGTTTACCCTAACGTCTTCCCTCTTCAATCCTTTACTGCAGGCCAGAATGGCAATTCCCAGTCTCAATATGAGAATTAGCCTGCAGCACAGAATGAAGCTAAGAAGCAGTATAAATCTGTGCTGATGTTTTGTTGTCTTTCTTAACGCACCTTCCAAAGGCAGAGCAGCAGGACCAACTTCAACTAAGGAGGTCCATCCTGATGAGCGGCCCTGTTCTGGTTTATTAACTCAATATTTCAGTTTGTGCACCAACTCTTCTTCTTTGCACCTCAGGTTATTATAGTACTTTCCACAGGAGTACATGCAACAAAAGAATGTTATCATTGTAACACAGTATTTACAGTAACAAGTGGCTGTTGGTCATAGGTGGTCCTCCCTATCTTTGACTTTGACAAAGTGGTCCCTGGCCCAAAACACTTTGAGAACCACTAGTTTAGGGCGCTAACCAGACATAGCTTTGCTCACCTCCATTTCCAAATGCTGCCTGTCTTCAGCTTCACCTGATGTCACACAAATTTCTTCTTCGGTCTCAATGGTCTGCCAGTAAAATCCAACTGGCACGTCAAACACGCTTCCCACAGCCTTCCAAATAAAAAACAAAAAAAGACATTTGGATATGTTGCGGTGTATTCTAGACTTTCCATTACTAAAGAAGCAATACATAGCCAAAAAGACAAGACTGTGCCCTCCACTGATTTAGGAAGCGGTGAAGGTCTTCAACACCAGCAGGTACCTTGAGATGACCAGATGAAGCCTTGGAATATTACTAATTTTTACAATAAACATGGGTAGATCAAACGTTTTGAACCCAAACCTTAAGGGAGCATTCAATGGTGTTGACTTTGTGGTCAAAGTTAGCAACTGTCTACTAAAACCTGCAGATTTCTAGCATTTGCAGTTTCCTATGTATGTTTTAAGGACCAAGTCAACCTGGAAGCCAAACACCACAAAATCAAATATGATGTTGTCATTGAACTTCTAAATCTAGAGAACAATACTCCTTTGGAGATTCATCCTTGCCTTATCAACAGATGTTGGACACCCTCACATGTAATAGTCATGATAAGACAACGCACACACAGTCTTATCATTATGAGGGTCTTCTCAGCCCCACAGCACAAAATTAAAGATTTTGGTCCAGAATGATGTTAATTTGATGCCCACTGCCCAAAACATGTGGCCCAGTCAAGCTGGAGCTCAATTGTAATGTTCGCAGGTTGGATCTTGACCTGGAAACATTTTCGACAATTTTAAGCAAGATAGGTGTGCTCAATATATAATTTTGAGTTGAATAATTCCATGCTTTGCACATATGGAGCTCGAGTGAATTCTCTGCATTGCTACCTTCTACTCCTTTTCTGAGATGTTGAGTGAGAGATCCTTTTCCCACTGGATCTTTGAAAGGGAGGGACTGTACAATAGTTTTATATATTACAGAAATGCTGTCAGAGTCCTCAAGACTGAGCAAAATTTTTTCCGGCATAGAGTTAGGTGGGAGGTGAGGAAAATTGGGCAAGTTTTGTTTAACAAAGTTTCTAATTTGAAGCTAGTGAAAGAAATGTGTTGCTGGAAAATTAAATTTGGAGTGTAATTGTTTGTAGGATGCATACCTGGTGGCATAGATCGTGGACTATCTTACAGACAGACCTCAGTATGTGCGTCTCGGGAACTGCAGGTCTGACATTGTGGTCAGCACCACAGGAGCGCCGCAGGGGACTGTGCTTTCTCCAGTCCTGTTCAGCCTATATACATCGGAGTTCCAATACAACTCGGAGTCCTGCCACGAGCAAAGGTTTGCTGACGACACTGCTATCGTGGGCTGCATCAGGAGTGGGCAGGAGGAGGAGTATAGGAACCTCATCAAGGACTTTGTTAAATGGTGCGACTCAAACCACCTACAACTGAACACCAGCAAAACCAAGGAGCTAGTCGTGGATTTTAGGAGGTCCAGGCCCCTCATGGACCCCGTGATCATCAGAGGTGACTGTGTACAGAGGGTACAGACCTATAAATACCTGGGAGTGTAGCTGGATGATAAATTGGACTGGACTGCCAATACTGATGCTCTGTGTAAGAAAGGACAGAGCCGACTATACTTCCTTAGATGGCTGGCGTCCTTCAACATCTGCAATAAGATGCTGCAGATGTTCTACCAGACGGTTGTGGCGAGCGCCCTCTTCTACGCGGTGGTGTGCTGGGGAAGCAGCATAAAGAAGAGGGACACCTCACGCCTGGACAAACTGGTGAGGAATGCAGGCTCTATTGTAGGCATGGAGCTGGACAGTTTGACATCTGTGGCAGAGCGACGGGCACTGAGCAGGCTCCTGTCAATCATGGAGAATCCACTGCATCCACTGAACAGTGTCACCTCCAGACAGAGGAGCAGCTTCAGCAACAGACTGCTGTCACCGTCCTGCTCCACTGACAGACTGAGGAGATCGTTCCTCCCCCACACTATGTGACTCTTCAATTCCACCTGGGGGGGTAAACGTTAACATTATACAAAGTTATTGTCTGTCTGTTATACCTGCATTGTTATCACTCTTTAATTTAATATTGTTCTTTATCAGAATGCTGCTGCTGGAGTATGTGAATTTCCCCTTGGGATTAATAAAGTATCTATCTATCTATCTAAGACGTTGTCTACGTACAGATCTCTAAAGTAATTTAATACTGAATGTTTTCCAGACATTAAAAACTGTGTACATTTGAGAGGGTGGGAAAAGGTGGTTCTCGTGCAGAGGTGCCACAGATAAAAGCTTCTCTATCTTAAAATACTTCTTACATTGGTTCCATATTCTAAGTGAGTGAAGCACAATTGGGTGCTTGTATTTATTAACTTGTAATTATTGGGGTGCAAAGCAAGGAATATAAAGAAGTCTTATTTTCTATCCTAACGGTTCAGTCGACATTGAGCTCTGTGTTTCCACTTCTACTTACTGCATTACCTTTTTGTCAGGATTGATGGCGATGAAGCTGCTCAGTCGTGCCGCTGGCAGGTCAACGCCAATGAAGTGAGCCTGCTTGGCAAGATGCCACTTGAGCTCCTCTGCCCACGGGATCACACTGCACAAGGACGTTTTGGATAAGAATTTGGAGACTCGCTGGTAAAACAGAGAAGATGCCTTCTCCTCCTCACGGTGCTGTGGGGAGACAGAAACAGAAATAGCTTCTTCACACAGATCAGACAGGAGACGGACAGGTAAGTGCCCCAGAACGGGAGCCTCAAGGTTTGATAAAATAACCAGACATCCGCTGTGATCTCGGACAACATCGAGACATCAATATATTTTAGCTGTAAGGTGAGAGTTACACCGTGGTCAGCTCTCTTTTATCTCCATTTTTTGCTAAGCTGGCCTCTTTATAGGATTTGCCTGTCCTCCCAGAATCCCTGTGGGTGTTTCTTCTGACTAATCAGGGTGTATTTGCTGGAGAACAATATTTTCCCAAAGTGCAGTTTTCTTGCAGACCCCATCAGGTTCCAGATAAGAATTTTTTGTTAATTACTACTTTAGGGAATGTGATTTGGGGTTGGGAGGGTTGGAGGCATTCATCAGTGTATGTGTAACCAGTTTTAAAAGGACATTCTATAAGCCAGCTAGCCTGAGATGAAAGGTCTACAATTTTACCCTAGAGAGGGAATGGGGGTCACGATGAAACAGAACTGGCATGAAGTTCACAGCCGGCTTATTCCATTGGGTTGTGGCTGATTAAGATCGGTCACTGAATCAGGAGAGCCTTTCTGTGCCGTGACTCCCTATTGGTCCATGACATGTGACAAGAAACCAAAGGACTGGCATTGATTTGGTCTCTGTGCCTCTTTATCACTCTCTCACTGCCAATTCATATTGTGAGCAGACCCTCTCTCTCTCTCTCTCTCTCTCTCTCTCTTTCAGCAGCCATACGCAGACAGGCAACTATAATTTTATGTTCCATCTGAAACTACACATCTAGCGCAATCAGGGTGAACTGTTTGTAAAGCCTCATCCTTTTTGTTTTTATATAGATCTAGTTATAATAAAACTTACTATCTATATACAGTATAGTACACGTGTAAATATCTAACCTTTTTCTCTTGCCTGTTCGCGAATACATGAGTTTCCTCCGCAGGGTGTCTGGGCTCTCCCTTAAAGATAGGGTGAGAAGCTCAGTGATCCGGGAAGGGCTCAGAGTAGAGCCGCTGCTCCTCTGCATCGAGAGGAGTCAGATGAGGTGGCTCGGGCATATGATCAAGATGCCTCCTGGACACCTCCCTGGTGAGGTGTTCCGGGCATGTCTAACTGGGATGAGACCCCGGGGAAGACCCAGGACACGCTGGAGGGACTGTCTCCCGGCTGGCCTGGGAACGCCTTGGGATTCTCCCAGAAGAGCTAGAAGAAGTGGCTGGGGAGAGGGAAGTCTGGGCATCTCTGCCCAAGCTGCTGCCCTTGCGACCCGACCTCGGATAAGCGGAAGAGGATGGATGGATGGATGTTCAGGTACTCGTTGTGATAGCCTGGATCATTGATTAAAAAGGGAATGGCCCACGGGGATGGGCTATAGCTGGGGTTTGAGGACCTTTTATTAAAGTCTACATAATAAAGAGTATAAATAGGAATAGGGTCACCCTAGGACCCTAACACAACCAAACAAAGTCCAAACTGAAACTCCACTCACACGTGCTGGCCTGCCACGATGCTGGCCTTGCCGGTGTCCTCCTTCATGCGACGCTGCACACACGTAGAGTGCCAAGCCTTCCTCTCTCCAGAGCTGCTGAATTCCAGCCACCCAAAAAGGAGCCACTTGGTCAACGTCTGCAGATTTGGCTTGGCCCCAAGATGGAGTTTCATTCTGAAATTATACAGCATGTATTAAAAAACAATATCAAGTGATCACAGTAAAGCAATAGAATCAGAAGATGAGACAATTCATTCCAAACGTAGACACTTCATTTATGGTTACATATAAGTATGCCCTTATATTTCATCTCATTTCTTATTTTTGCTCCATCTTAATTGGCATTAAGAAAACTAACTATAATTAGACCCCCCCCCCCCCATAAGACTTCCAAAATTATTAATTTTATAATTTGCCAAGCTTGCTTCTGAAATTGACTTGTCTTTGCATGTGTCCAGAATTAAACCCCAGCCCTTTCTGCAGAATGGACACAATGACAGTAGAGTTACACAAGAGCTTCTGTAGCCAGAAAGGTGGCCACTGTTGTTATCTGTCACTCTGGGTTCTTGTCACTTGCACACTGAAAATGGCTAAGACCCCCAACCCCCATACATTCACTATCCACTATGAAAGACATCCCACTACTGACACCACTACCAGAACTGTGATTGGCTTTTGCCAATAAACAGTTTACCACCATTTGGAATCCAGTCATAGCCCTTCTGCTAACAACTTCTCCATGGTGCAGACATACTGGTAGCTTTTCTGGGTGAGCTAAAGAATAAGCTCTGTAGGTTGGGTAACGTCCATCATAATTATGAAAGGCTCACGCTCTGATCAGTGCATAATATGCTGTCTTGGGCATTAGTATCTCCCTTCTACATAGCATCATAGTACTCAACATTAGTTCCATCTTTGGTACAGTTGAAGGAATGAACCATCTTCAAGTTCTACATTATTTAACCCTCCGATATAAGAAAATCATCTAGTAGCATATGCCTTTAATTAACAACCTCTTCATCTATTCAAAGAATCCATCGAATGTAACTCTTTGATGTAAAAATTTAGATAACAAGCTGTCAGTCTGGACAATGCACCAGAGCACAGCTCTGCCAACTCCAAGGATATAAATTTGATCCAAGTGGGAGTCAAAATCTCTTCTGTTAAAGAATCTGAAAGACCCATAATTTGGATTCTACAGTACTCACTTCAGTTTGTCTCCCATCTGGGATTAAACCCCAATCCTTACAACTACAGCCATGGTCTGGAACTGACACACAAGTGACCTAACCCGAAATGCTAAAGAATAATTTCTCTTGGCTGGTGAGCTAAAATTGTTGTCTGTGTTCACAAACATCTTCAACAGCGTGACATCCTCCAGCTTTAAATTCATCATCTGTGGCAGGGGGGCATCCCACTTTTGCCACTCTTGTAACTAAGATTAAGTTCTCCCTTAGCACCTTTCAGAAGTTTTCCAAGAAAAAGCCTAGCACCACCATGGAGTGGACACAAATGACCTAAGCAGCTGAATTAAACACGATTATTGTGGGATATTCTACTCTCATATTGAGCAGTGATGTATTCTTCTCCATATGCAGTAAATTGACCATTTTCAGTGAAAAGTATCCCACTTCTTACACCATTATATCCGAGGTTTGGCTCACCCTTAGTGGCAGCTAAGGTTAGCCCCACCAAATTAAATGCTAAGTGGTGTAGGAGTACCAGACAAAATGAGTGAAATGTGTTCAGTAGTTCAGGCAGTTAGAATCAGTGCTATCTGCAGGTGTTGTGGACTCATAGATGAAGTTCTGTTACAAAACATTTCTACATAAACAACTTACCAAAGAAAGGAGCCAGGTGAGCAAAGCATTGTAGACATTGCATCCCATCAAGACTGAATCTAGGCTGCTGGCAGTGGTCTGGCCAATGGCTGCTGCCTGCCCCGGATTTGAAAGGCGAATGGTCAGCAGCAGAGTTTCTCTGCTCCCAATGTCTGGAGGCAAAGTGTGTATGAAAGGAGAAAACGAGGCTTCCTGAAAAGCAGAAGGATTCTTTTATCATGCCATACTACAACCATTTTTATTTTTGGATCTCTCTTTCAGAGATACATGACAGAATGAAGCTTTTCATACAACCTGATCCCAATTCCTAACACCTCATTTTTAAAACAGCTGTTTCCAACATTGAAAGGAAGACATTCTGAATGCTCAATTATTTTACAACCTGGGAAAGGATGCTGAGCCGACACCTCAGGCTATTGATTACTTTAGCAATTGAGTTTATGGCATGGGAAAGGGAAACAGGCAATATCAAAGAACTTTATTATTTGGGAAAGAGTTTGAGCAAAATTCATCAATTACATTGACAGCCAGCCAATCAGGTGCATGTGTTGTGAAACCAAGGCATGATATTTCATAATAAATATGCCTTGGTTTGGAAGAGGAGCAGAAGGAGGAGAAGAAGGAGAGGAGAAGACGAAAGAGAAGAAGGAGAAGAAGAGGAACAGACGAAGACGGCATTGGTCGTCAGAAAGGCATCATGAACATCGATTGCTAAATCAAACGCCTCCCTGGGACATTCATCCTTGTCATCTGTAACTTTTTCGTAAGCTTTTCCTAAAGACTATATACATTCAGACTTTTCTATCAGTACCTATTTTCTACTATTCTTTGTTCCAGTGGTATTATTATTATTCTTGAAATAAATATCATGCTGCTTTTAACTTTCTATGCTTTGTCTTAATGTCTAGAGTGATTGAATTAAGTTAGATTTCTTTGAGCACCTGGTGTAGCCAGATTTTTGCCATTATTTCTGTGCTGCGAGGTTTATAAGGCTGAGAGTGAGGGCACAACTCAAAAGAAGGGACAGTATGATAAAAAGAAGGTATTCTTGGCTGATAAATGGCCTATAGTCAAGAGTGCTGAGTCTTTGTATGTTTAAATGTATTCTTGTAGACCAAAAGTAATATTTAGGTCTGAGATATCACTAAAACATCGTATGTTGTTCGTGCCGATAATAAGTAAGTCTCTTGAAGTGCTGAGTGACAGGCTGATGTGTGGTTTAAAGTGCTAAGGGTTAATCAACGTGTGTGTGTCATTCATGGGGCACTGTTGTGGTTAGGGTGTGTGTGTTTATCTATGTGTGTGTGTGTGTTCATTTTAAAGTGCAAAAGTAGACCAACCCGATAACGAACCTGACGAGAACATTTACCCTTGAGAAAACAGGTAAAGGGTAAGTAGAGGGAAATACTACGATAATACACTGGTACCGACTTAGATTTTTTATATGAATCTTGTGACCTCTCTTCAGCTTGACAATTGATCTTTGGACTTTGTGTATTTCAGCTTATGCAGCGGCGGACTTCCCCTTCAGAAATGTCTCAGAAAATCGGTGCCCCTTGATTTATTAATTTAGTCAGTTTTCACATTTTATGGAACGTTACGGAGAAGGGCGACAGGACGACTACAATGTAGGTTTAATCATTCTTCCTGACTTTAGTACATTTTTCTGCATGGTTAGATGTTATTTCCTGAAGTTAGGAAAGTGAGGGAATCTTTTGGTATTATTATTTTTATATTGTATTATGACTGGAGTGATGCTATTCATTTTGACATACTCTGTTAATCCTTAAGAGGAAATTGTCTTTTCACATGACCTTTTGGTGGGGTGGACCAGTCAGTCATTTTCTAACTCACTTATTCCTGAACAGGGTTGCGGGGGTCTGCAGGAGCCTATCCCAGCTAGCACAGGGCACAAGGCAGGAGCAAAGCCTGGACAGGGTGCCAGTCCATCAAAAGGCAAACACACACACACACACACACACAGACCCCAACCGCACACCAGGGCCAAGTTAGGATCTCCAATTCACGCAACCTGCATGTCTTTGGACTGTGGGAGGAAAACCATGCTGACACGGGGAGAACTTGCCAAATTCAGGTCTATAGGGAAAACCCGGGATGTGAACCCTGGTCTCCTTACTGCAAGTCAGCAGCACTACCACTGTGCCACCGTGCAGGCAGGGCAAAGCACAGGGTCGTAATTATTATTATTAGCTGTAGTATTCAACATCATCCAGCCTTCTCCGTTAAGGTGTTAAGCTCAGAGATATAATAATAATAATAATAATAATAATAATAATACAAAGGCGCCTTTCTAAGCACTCAAGGTCACCGAACAAACAATAAATAAAAAGCACATTATAAACAGAACAAAAATTACCAGAAAATATAAGAAGTTAAAACCAAACAAAGCCATTGTAATCTTGGAGAAAAAGCCATTTTGAACAGATGGGTTTTAAGTTTACATTTGAAAGTTGAGAATGATTCAGTGTTTCTAAGCTCAGTAGGTAATGAGTTCCAGAGCTTGGGAGCAGAACGGCTGAATGCTCTGGTTAGCCGAGTGAGAGGGACGGTCAGGTGGATGGAGGAAGAGGATCTAAGGTTACGAGAGGGAATGGCAACATGAAGAAGGTCAGACAGATATGGAGGGGCGAAGTTATGAACGGCCTTAAATGTTAACAGCAGAACTTTAAAATCAATTCGAAACTTAATTGGGAGCCAATGAAGCTGCTGCAAGACAGAAGTAATATGGTGAATAGACGCGGCTCGACTTATGATGTGGACAGCAGAATTCTGGACCAGTTGAAGCTTATGGAGAGATTTATTAGAGAGACCAAAGAGGAGTGAATTGCAATAGTCAAGATGAGAAGTAACAAGACTGTGAACAAGGCTGGCAGTGGTATGGGGAGTGCGATTAATATTACGTAGGTAAAAGTAGGCAGACCGGGTGATGTTATTAATGTGAGATTGGAAAGATAGAGTACTGTCGAGGATGACACCCAGACCCTTGACCTGAGGTGAAGGGGAGACAAAGGAGTTATCATTAACAAGTGAAAGATTATCAGCAAGAGGATGTGCCTGTGTTGTTAGGTTTCTTCTCACGTCCCTAAGGTGTGCCTGCCAGGCTTACTAGTGACTTGGTGCAAAGTGATCGTGGGTGTTGGCATGAATGTACACTGGGACTCTTGTGCCAGGTTCCTCCAAGTCTGTAATGGAAAACAAAGGTCCAGGATATTAAATTCTTCAATGTCAGCGTTCATTAGAGTTGGCACCATCCCCAAAGGCAAAGATGTGCACAACAAACCTGTTCCAAAGAAGTTTATCACTCAGTTCATTTCTGGGCAACCATTTTGTCCACATTTCCTCTCTTTATCTAACTGCTTGTTGCTGAATTTAAATCTATGAATCTTCACTTGGACAAAATTAAGGGGGGCTTTTACATGACAATGGCCCGAGGCCACTCACCGGGTCATACAGAAGCTCAGTTGTCTGTGCGGCTGCCTGTCTGCCACACACGGAGCGTTTTGGTTTCAGGCTCTCCAGATGACTGTGCAGACGCTGCCGGTGTGCTTGTCGCTTGGCGTTCTCTTTCTGCCTCAAATTTGTGGAATCCATAATGCTGTAGAGAGAAATGCACACTTGAAGATCTGCATGAACGGATTTCTCTTTTTTGCTGCTTTCAATTCATGTAAAGAAAGTGGGGAGTCAGAATGGATGTGAGCAAAATAAGCAACATGCCATCTATGAAGAATGGGGCGGCATCTCTAGACTTTTGAGATGGCATGGTGTGCTTGTGAGAGAAAATAGAATTTCTAAAATAATAATTCTATATTTAAGACGTCTGTGCCTTGGATGCCATGTTACATACTGGGTAAGCTACAGTAATGCATTTTGATAAGATTTTCAATGAAGGTGTTTTGTGATGATGGTATTTGTGTAGCTACCTTTAATAAGCAATTCCATATCTTAATTTTATGAACATTCCAAACCATTATTCTCCAAGCCAATATTACAGGCTGAAGCCCCCATGACTTGCTGATTTATCTTATCTTTAAGGAAATTTATGGTGCATACTGAAGAATGAAATCCATACCCATTAATCACTGCAGAGCTTCTTGTGTCATCATTCAAGGCAGGATCTCGACCCGGTGGTTCCTTTTTTGGAAGCTTCTCCTCAGCCGCTCCATTAACGTGCTTCTTGTCCTCTGCCATGGGGCGCGGACACGTCAGGTCATTCGTTGTCCCCATTTCACTTCTGCTGCACTTTTTTCTCCTCTTGCTGCTCGGCAAGATCAGTCCTTCCTTGGGCTTCTTGGGATCACAAAATGGCTTTTTTTGACTAAAATTTAACGCATTTGCAGCATTTTCTTTATTTGCCTCCTTAAGTTTCTGAAGCAGAATGCTTTTTCCTGTAAGTAAACTTATACAAGAGGAAAAAACAAAAACAAAATCAGAATATAAAATATATAATTTTAACATCTTGTAATGATATAAGTCAGTGGTTCTCAAACTGTGGGGCGGGCCCCCCTGGGGGGGTGCGAAGTAACAAAAAGGGGGGCGTGAAGATGTGAAAAAAAGAAAACAAGAATCAAAAATATGAAAAACACATCTATTGAAACCAAAACAAGTTAACTTAAACTACATTCTGATATTAGAAAAATAAATATAGAGTTAGATAAATATAAAAGTTAAGTAGGTATAATGAAATATGCATCTATGATATATCATTAATTAAAAAAAGAACAAATTGGTATTAGTGGGCTCCTTTTAAAAAAATGTTAGGGGGTCGCGATTAAAACTGTTATGAAAACTTGGGTCACAAATACTTAAAGGTTGAGAAACGCTGAGGTTGAGGACGGACCCCGACTCACCAAGATCCCGCTCGAGTAATGTGACTTAAGGTGGCTGACCAGTTGTATATGTGAAAGGGGGCAGTAATTAGCGCTGCTGCCACAAAACCCCACCCAGCCACTGTTAATTAAAATATTAGAGTATACAAACTACAATTAAATGTATTTTAGGGAGACTCTGTATAACCCAAAGGTTTGGATAATGTGCGATCACATTTGTCTTTCAGTCACGATCAGGTATACAACATCATGTAAATCGTCATGAGTGACATTAACCCACTCACATGTCCTACTCAGAATGCTGTCATGCAAATCAATAAATGTAACAGTAGAAAAAATAACTTTGTAATACCAGCTTAACAATGAAAACCATGATAGAAATAGAATTCTCAAAGATGACAACCCAAAGAGACAGAGTGACACATATAGCATAGACTCCATAATAATCTACCAGAGGAGTTGCTGATTCAGTTCTACATAGCAGTAGCCGAGTCTGACCTCGGCTCGTCCATCACAGAGCGGTTTAAATCCACAACTAAACAAGATGAGAACAGGCTTCAACGAATGCAACACGTTCACAATGGCTTATGGGTAGTTAGAACACACATGGTACAGCGCTCTGTCGTTACTGTAGTTGAAGCCAAAGTCAAATGAACATGGACACTTCGCTATGGAATTGCACCACTGTTGAACAACATGCCATAGGGACATGTCAGAAGGAGAGAAACCTGCTGAAATTCACCAAAGGATGTTGGCCTGCAGGTCAGTAAGCTGTTTGGGGAGCCATCTTGCACAAACGTTATGGTACCTCAAGTTATCATGTACTACGGCACGTGCAGATCCATAGCCGATATACAAATGTGTAGCTACAGTGGACAGCATAATCCATCGGTTTTCTCTGATGGAGGCATCCACCATGTCAATGTGGGCTTGTGTGCGCGATATTGATGGTCAACCAGATCGAGCTTCATCGGTTACACTTGTTCTTCCAGTTTTAAACCTTTCTACTCAATCAAACGTTTGGTCGAGTTTTTACTTCCACACTGAGCCAACATCCTTTGGGGAATTTCAGCAGGTCACACCGAAACAACTGTTTGACAAAGAAACTGTAAGGGCGTGTGAAGCACAGGATCTCAAGGTTTTTACTGACATGACATAACCCCAGGTGTGGTGAACATCCATCCATTATCCAACACGCTATATCCTAACTACAGGGTCACGGGGGTCTGCTGGAGTCAATCCCAGTCAACACAGGGCGCAAGGCAGAAAACAAACCCCGGGCAGGGCGTCAGCTGTGGTGAACATGCAATATTAAAAAAAAAACAGGAACACAACAATAAATTGAAGTACAAGTAAAAAGCTGGAGAATATCCTACATTGTCTGTGCGGCATGGATGTCACTCGACTCCTCCTCATCTGACGACGATGAAACGCTGCACCTGCTAAAAAAACAACATTGTAAGCTTTAAAATGTGCAATGCATTAATGACTGCAGGAGCCCATGCTGTATACATAAAACTGAGTATACACAATATACATAAACTGTACTTGTTACATATTACTGTTCATATACAGTATATAAAATACAGCATATATTTAGTCTCTCTTTCTCTATCTGTATATATATATATATATATATATATATATATATATATATATATATATATATATATATATATAAACGCACATGACATCTCGACAGGAGGCATATGGGAGACTCTGAAGTCAGCTCGAAGAAGGTTCTGTGGTCTGATGAGATCACATTTGAGATTTTTGGCCATCAGACTAAACGCCATGTTACACGGCATATTATCAAAATCAGACCATTGCCACTGTGAAGTGTGCTGGTGGCCACAAAATGAATTCCACAGAGATTTAATGGTAAATAAAAATGAAATGTTAAAACTTCAAAGTAGGTGCATACTCTATAGAGGCGCGGTATCGTATTGTATCTTATCTTAAATAGTAGCTCAAGGTGGGATGTGTTTGTTTGTCACCTGATTCTACACCTTTGGTCCCAGCTCAACAACATCTTGCACACATATATTAGTCTGTCATAAGGAGACAATAGACTACCATGGAAACAAACATTTTGACAGTGAGGATACCTTTGGGGAGTTTTTTCCTTTTTAATACCATGAATTTTAAGGACAGTGCCACCTGCTGGCTCATCAGCTCACAGCGAGTGGAATCCATATTAGCAGAGAAAAGGACCACAGATTAAAATTACTTACCTGGGCAATGCCAGGTGCTGCTATTAGTATTACTTACATGCATATATACACACACACACACACACACACACACACACACACACACACACACACACACACACACACACATATACACATTAGTCAAAATTATGTTAACACTAATGGATTATTTTTTACCTTGACCACACCTTTCCAGGTTGATGGATAGGTCATGGTGGAGCATTGCCATGGCCTAAACCAGTGGTTTTCAAACTGTGGGGCGGGCCCCCTAGAGGGGCACAAAGTAACAAAAAGGGGGGGGGGGGCGCAAAGATGTGAAAAAAAGAAAACAAGAATCGAAAATATGAAAAATACATCTATTGAAACCAAAACAAATTAACTTAAACTACATTCTGATAATAGAAAAATAAATATAGAGTTAGATAAATGTTGATAAAAGTTAAGTAGGTATACTAAAATATGCGTCTATGATATATCATTAATTAAAAAAGAACAAATTGGTATTAGTGGGCTCCTTTCAAAAAAACGTTAGGGGAGCGCGATTAAAACTTCTGAAAATCTCGGGTCGCAAATACTTAAAGGTTGAGAAACGCTGGGCTAAAACACTCCCCTGATTTGGCGCTTTGTGATTTCTGGTTATGGGGTATGGTGAAGGAGAGTGTGTATAATAGGAACGTTTGTGTTATCAATGACCTGAAGGACAGAATACGGACTGTGGTATCATCTATTCCCTGTGAAATGTGTGTCCCGGCTTTAAATGTTACTGTTGCTCGTTGGTTTTTGGGTGTTGAACATGATGGTGAACAGGTTGAGACATTCCTGTAAATCATCTTGCACATATGAAGTATGTTTTGCGAATAAATTGTTTCTGCCATTCAAATGTATTATATATGTATATCACACACACACACACATATATAAAAATTCAAATAAAAACAAACCCCTTGCCATGCAATACCTAATTTTTAGTAACCTCTTATGTAATCAATGCCGTATATATGAATTATAAGCTAAAAATATTTTACATAAAGTAATGTATAATAAAAAAAAGCTTCATTTTTGGTTATATAAAATATTGAATTTCTCTACATAACAGATTCAATTTCATTTTAACAATTTTTTCTTCTCTGCCCCCCCCCCCCCCCCCACCATGTGCTCATTCAGAATGAGGTATGCACCAGACCCGGACATTCCAAGGCCCCGCTTGATCACCACGTCTTTCTGTTTTACCGCAGACTCCGCACCTTTCTGCTTTGACTTCACGGATTGCCAAGTATTCCTTAGGCTCAGTGCGACTGAACCGACCGGTTGGTTTTGCATTTCGCAGGTCAACGTAGACAGTAGGTCGACGATTTTTCTTTGGTTGACTCAGTTTCTCTCCTTTAATTTGCTCCGTTTCAGAAAATGGAGATTTCAAAGACAACCTGTCTCTGTCATGTGAAACAGAGAAAGGGGAGAACAAAAAGAGGATTAAGAGCTTGAGGATACAAAGGAACAATTTCTTTGTTTGATTTGTGATTTATAATTTTTAACAACATGAAAAATACATTAATTTTTGGAAATGGTTGTTCACTCACAGCCCATCACTAAATTCTTTAAATGGATTCATGCTTGTTATGTTTACTTCAAATAATATGCACAATGACCCATCATTAAAACCATTTCTTAGGTTTGTTTCAAGCCAAAAAAGCAAGAAAGAAAGTGAGATGTTATATTATAGTTTTCAAAATTCAGATGCCATACACGGTCTCATATCATGAAGGCCTGTGAGAGGCTGGTGCTGGACCATATGAGGCATCTTGTGGTAGACCACCTGGACCCACTGCAGTTTGCCTATTGGACAAATATTGGTGTGGAGGACGAAATGATCTCTCTGCTCCAAAAGGCTGGATGATGCCGGCAGCACTGTGAGGAGGATGCTTTGTGATTTCTCCTGTGCCTTCAATACCATCCAGCCATCCTTGTAAGGGTTAACCTCAGAGATCTGCAGGTGGATGAGCTGATGGTGTCCTGACAATGGACTGTCTGTCAGGCAGACCTCAGCTTGTAAGACTCAAGGACTATGTGAGCAACTCTGGAGCACCACAAAGAGCAGGCCTCTCTGCTTCTCTTCACTCTGTACACCTCAGACTATAAATAAAACACCAGGCCATGTCACTTGCAGAAATTCTCAGATCATTCCACACTTATGGGGTAAATTGAAACGGGGGCTGAGACAGAGGAGAGGAGTCAGGGGGAGAACTTTGTTTCTTGGTGAAAGGAGAATGATCTGAAACATGACATCAGCAAAACCAAAGAACTGCTTATTGACTTTCGCCACACCAAAGAGCCTCTATGTCTGGTCACTATTCAGTAAGTGGATGTAGAGGTGGTCCCACACCTACAAGTACTTGGGGGTCCACATTCTTGGAATACAGAAGAACTAAATAAGGACAAAACACACAGTCACATGCTAAATGCTGCTATAAGAAAAAAAAAATCCATGCAATTTTAAGCTTCTAAATCAACCAACAGTGATCTCTCACACATTCAGTTAAATATGGGGATGAAAAGCAAAAAATAATTTTTTATGATGTACGCAATTGCTGGACAAATCAGATCCCACTCCAACACCAGAAGCATCCGCTTCTACTTCAATTGCAGGACTGGGGAACACTAATACCGTCTGTTATAATGGAAAGTTATAAACTCAGTTATGTCACTAAACATTCTTTACATCATCCTCAGTATGTACAGAGTCTGTCAATAATAAAAGAGCTGTCAGCATGGAGAGGAAGAGGAGCATCACAGATCTTGCTTAGACTGAAGCTTTGCTTATCTCCATTGAAAGAAAGAATGCCGTACCTCAAAACCGCATGTTCCTCTGTAAGCAAAGAAGGAAAGAGACCTCTGGTAGTGATCAGGTCTTCATCTAGCTCCATTTGCCCTCCAGACTGCTTTCGACAAAAATCAGTTAACTTCTCCATCAAGTCCCCATGAGCACATTCTCCAGAATGCCCTGTGGATGACAAGCCAACAAGCAGTGAGACTCTCGATATTCTGTCAGTCATTGTCTTCTACTGGAGGGCCAAAGTAGGTCTTCTGGGCAGCATGTTGGTGGCACTCATTAAATAACAGGGTACATCATATAAATCATTTGAAAAAGGTAGAAAAGCTTTAACAACAAGTTAATCAGAATCGGTCAAAATGTAATGAATATTTCACCTCTGTCTAATGCTACACTTCATTTCTAGGTGACTCTCCTGTACATCTTTGGGATATGTTGACGTTGCAGAAATTACGTCAACTTAAAATACGTAATCAACTCTTCTTTACCGTACCTTTAGGGTACTTTATATAGTCCATGTACTCACCAGCTCTAGCCACTCTTCCTCAGTTGTTTTTATTAATTCATCTTGAACTGTAATTAATGAAAAACCTTTCACTCAGGGGTTGTGATATACAAAATAGTAGAAAAGGATAAGGAGACCAATCCAGAGATCAGCATTGTCAGAGAAAGCAAAAGGTCAAAAAAGGGAGACCGTGAACACAAAGCAAATTAAGAAAACAATCAAAAGTCAAGATGAGGAAGCAAGAGTCTAATACCAATAGAAAACAGAATAAAGAATCAAAGCACAAAAACGCAATGAAGGTTTTTTGGTCCACAAAACATAGACTGAGGATGACCTTTTAACCCACTGCATTGTTCGTGACCCTTGTGGCTCCACCCCTAACTACAGCAACATCATCCTAGTCTCCTGGCTTGGCAGGAAACAGATAGCTAATTTTGTGAGTCGGACTTGCGAGACGCATGCGAAAGGCAAAACAAAATATAAACAAAAAAAAATTTTAGAAAAAATGAAGCGACTGAAACCCAGACGAGAAGCAAAAATCTCAGTCAGTCAGGCAAGAAGTAAAAACACCAACATCAATAACACAAGAGAGACTTTTTAAAGGATGTAATTACAGATTGGATAAATCTTGGTACAGACGCTGACCTTTTATCCTGTTGTACTGATGAAGTCAAGGTCATGACCCCAGAGACCACGCCCCTACAAAACACAGGACTCTACCCTAATGATGGTTACGCAAAATGTCTAAGAGAAAAAGGCCATAAGACCATAAAGATTCAGCCCTGATCATGACACCTAACAATGAGTACTCAAAATGGCGACACCTGGTATAAAGAAAATGACGGTGAAAACAGTTCAAAGTAAGTAACAAAATCCAAAACCAGACATTGTAGCAAGGGATTAATGTAAAAAAATGGACTCCTTGCCTATACAAAAACTGAAATGGGAAACTCTTAAGAACACAAACAAACAAATTCTTCATAACATTAGGATTGCACCTCTATTCTGTAATTGGATTTTACCTTCTAGTTAAGACTCCCTGCCTGTTCACAAACGGCAAAATGTGAAAAAGCCCTGGCCCACAATAACAAACACAAGCCCCTTTAATATTCAGGGATTTATTAAGAATTCAAAAAAAAATTTACAAAGGAAAGCAAAGGCAGGAAAAAATAAAAAAGGAGGCAACAGAAAGGGTTTTCCTAAATTGAAGGACAGAAAGCAAACAAATTCAAGTAAAAATGCAAAGATGGCCTCTTATAACGAAAGCCAGAAGTCGCAGGAGATAAACACAATGGCGATGGAGCTCAGATCTTCTGAAACAGCACTGGGGGCTCCACCACACAGAACACAAAGAACATTGGGGGGTTGGGCGAAGGTCAGAATATTTCTTGTTATTTTTTTAGGCACTGAATTTAAAAAAAAATTCCACAAAACACATAGTTTAGCTGTCAATTAGGTTTTTGTGAATATCAATATTTTATTCAATGATAATAAAATTTTAACGCATTTTGCACCACCACCACCACCTGATCAAAGTCCTGCACAGCCACCTGTGACGCTCGAATAAAAGTGGAAACTCCGAATGTCAGCAAGACCCCCCTACATCAAATCTTCTAGGGTAAAGCTTACAAAACAATAAGGGACTACTTAAAGGATAAGTTTGGTATTTTTCAAGTTGAAGCTATTTCTTCACAAACATGGTATATATACTATTGGACGAGAATGGGCATCCCAGCCAGGATGGAGGACGGTTTATTACCTAGATGGGAAGCCAGAACAGCAAAACAGACGGACTGGCTGGCAATATAACTTTGTGACCAGCCGGTATAAAATAATGGATCGACCAGCGGAAGAGAGAAGTCACTTCTCGGCAATAAAGAAAGAAGGGAGTTCCTACCCTGACAGCCCCTTCCATTGGCACCCAGTGACCCACACAGGACTGCAATTCTGGACTCCAACTCCAAACACCCGTGCAGGTGTCTCAGCTGGGTTGCCACACGATGACGACTGTCACCTGCCCTATGGGGGATGGAACTGCTCCCAAGTTCCGGCTTCCACTGGACCATGCACTATTTTATACTGGCTGGGCACAAAGTTATCTTTTCATCCAGCCGGCCAATCCATCTGTTGTTCTGTTTTTCAGCTTCCCATCTGGATAAGAAATCCTCCTCCTTCCCATCCGGGATGCCTGTTCTCATCCTACAATACATCTGACACACAAAATTTTGTTCTAATGTTAAGTGTTTTCTATAAATTAAGAAAAAAAAATACAAAACCATTCCGGCATTTTATAATGAAAGCAATGGGGCTCAACCAGAAAACAAGAGAAACGGGAACCTTATCAGTTACCTGGGTCCTCTGGCAAGACTGGACTTGGCGTTGCATCGCAGGAAGAATGGGCCTTCTCCTTCAAAGCATGCAAAACTTCATCAAGGTCCCATTTATCTAATAACTGAACCACAAATTAAAATAAGCAAACCAAGAATGGAGTGAGAAAAGCTGAAAAACCTTTAGAGTTAAATTTCACCAGAATCACACAATAAGGACTTTTCTGTGTAATAACCATTTTAACAACAAAGCTATCTTTTCATATGGCCTGCTGCAAATACTGCCCAATGACCTTTCCACAACTGAATACGTTTACACAAACTTAAGTCTGCGTTAGGCGCTTTCCCACCAAAGGTACTTTGTTTTCTGGAACAAATTAATTCCTGTACGGTGGAGGCTCTGGGCCACTTGGGGTCCGTGGTCACTTTCATGTTCCCACCATGCAACATGACTGTAACCTTTATACAAAATATGTGACATGTAAAGAAGACTGATGTGGTGCAAAGTGACGTATGTTAGGGAGTTCACATCGGCCCCCATATTGTCTCTGAGTTTTACAGGTAAACTCCCCACCCGACCACCATCAGGAAGCATCAAGAAGACAGCTAAGAGTGATCCAGTGCAAAGTGCAGCGTGATTGGGAGTTCACAGTGGACTCAATCCCACCAACTGATTTTTAAGAAGTGCTAACGACTTCATGGGGGGGGGGATGTCCCCATTTTCAATTCTTCAATGCAGCACATGGAGCAAGGAGGCGGCTCATGAAGAGTGATGCGATGTGAAGTGCTGCTCTCCATCATCACTGATAACTCTCCAAAGTTCAAACTACTAACAGATTTATAAGATGGTGCCAGTGCTTGTGATCAACCAATCAGTATAATTCATTGCCATAGCCCCACCCACGATAGCTCCTGGTTGAAGAAAAAGTACATGCCATGTAGAAGGAGCTAAAACAAGTACCAGGATCTACCTACCAGGAAGTATAACCCCACCAAATGTCATGTGGCAGCCAATCACAGTCACAGTGAAGATGCAAGAAGTGGCACTCACCTGGAGGGATAAAACAGGCAAACCATTGTTTTGATCTGATTCCTTGGACTTGCATCTTCTCTCCGATTCTGACTGAATCACTGAATCCTTGCCTTCAGTGGCTGCTGAACTGGACACTTTGTCCGGTCCTGGATGCTCTTCTTTGCCTTCTAACACGTCACATCTGTCATATGATGTCTGAGCCAATGATGAGAAGTCTTCCTCAATGTTTCTGCAGGGGTCTCCAGAACCATCTTGGCTCCCCTCTGGCGTGAAGCTCACATTCCCTGCTGTCCCCCAAGGACTCAGATCAACAGACCCTCTTGAAATCTCATTGCACGCCGGTGCTTTATCCATGTGAATCTGCAGTGACTGTGCTGAAGTCCCAGACAGCTCAGCCATCATGTCAGCAAGGGGCTGCTCAGAGTTAAGAAGGTCCTGAAGATGAGGACCATTTAAGGTTAATATTTCCTCTTGGTTGAGATCTTTGGTCTTTCCAGTGATCTCAGGTGTCTTAGGAACATCTAAAATGTCCACTGTGTCCTGAAAATAACAACATAACTGACAATTTAAACTTGTAATTGTTATTATGCAAGTTGGTTCTTAATTTTTTCAATTTTGTTAATTGTTCTTTTTCTTCTTGTTTATATTTTACTAGCTGTCCCCCGCGGCTCCTCCCACATAGTAGTGAAACAGGACAAACTTTAAAAATCAACAAACAAAACAGGTATCACTAGTGGAGCCCTGCCCAGCTCCCCACTCCTGACATCACGCTTCCCCTTACTTAACATCCATTAAGTAGTTCTCTTGTAAAAAGTGGACAGACATACAGACGTTGGATTTTCTATATTTTCTATATATATTGTGGGGAACAGCCCGGACACAGACAGGTAGACACGATGGTTTCACCACACACGTCTATTTACATTCATTGAAGTGCACATTCCCAGTGCCGCAGCACCAATCACCCCTTAAGTCCTTGGCCACAACACAATGCCTTCTCCAAGTCTCTGGTCCGCCTCCACTTCTCTTCACCAAGCTTCGTCCTCTTCCACCCGACTCTTGCCCCTGACTGGAGGGAGGCGGCCCCTTTTATACACCCCGGATGGACTCCAGGTGCATCCTAAGGGCTTCTGTAGCCACACCTCTGTGTGGCGGAAGCTCTGGCGGTGTATCCGGAAGTCCTCTGGGTGTCCCCAATCCTCTTCCCCCCAGCACTTCCGGGTGTGGCGGAAGTACTGAGGTCCAGGGCTCCCAAGGCATTGGGGCTCCCCCTGGCGGTCCCCACAGCAACCAGGGAGGATGCCCCCTCATATTCTGGAGGAGGCACAAGCCCTCCTCCGGTCCTCCTGGGCGTCCCGGCACCACAATAATATTATATATATATATATATATATATATATATATATATATATATATATATATATATATACACACACACAGATTTAATCTGGTAATCAGCCTTTTATTTAACTATCTATCAAAGGCAGGTAATAAAATAATTAAACATATTTGCTATCTCTTGCTGTACGTGTACCTTCAGCTCCATTCCTCTGTAATCATTTATGTGTGTGTGAATGTCTCTTAACTGGGGCTCCCTGTCTCGAGTGCGTTCCCATAAATCCTGCTTATTTTCAAGGCGCCTTTCTGTCCATCTTTGAAGGCGACTCTCTTAGCAGGCCTCATACTCCTTCACTCCTCCATGTGTATCTCACACTTGCTCTTTCCCTTTCGTTTCGTCACCAAACGGAGGGCGGAGGCGGAGTGGTGGCTCTGAGGCTAGGGATCTGCACTGGCAGTCGGAAAGGTTGCTGGTTCGAATACCGTAAAATGCCAATAGGGCCTCTGCTCTGTTGGGCCCTTAAGCAAGGCCCTTAACCTGTAATTGCGGAGCGCTTTGAGTAGTGAGAAAAGCGCTATTGTAAATGCAAAGAATTATTATTATTATTATTACCAAAGCCAAACTGACCAATAAAACTGATTAGAGGGAAAGGACACACAGACTTAGTGTTTGGGCCAAAGCTGCCCAATGGTTCAGTATTCCCAAGGTTTGCTGGGATTTGCAGTCCATTTAAGTAGTGCTGCTACAGCTTCGTCTGTAGTTAACCACTAAAGTCTCCAAAACTCACAAAATAATTTCCATTTAACTACTGATGATGAGCCTGCAAATAGGTGGAGCCACAAACTGTAAACCCGTAAATCACAAGGGCCAACCTGTAAACGTAAAGTATGACACACAGGAAGCAGAAATATCACATCTCAATACACAATGGGTGGTCTGAAACTTAAAAACACCCCTTATGAGAAGAGCCTAAGAGTCATAGTGGACTCATCACTATCTACATCAAGATAATTGGCCATTAAAACTGTTTATATGATGTTAGCTTATACAGCACAGTGTGTGGAGTACAAGTCATGGAATTATATAACACAATAGTGAGGCCTCACCTGGAGTTCTGTGTTCAGTTTTGATCTCCACATTACAAAAAAAGACACTCCAGCACTAGAGAAGGTCCGGAGAAGAGCAACTTGGCTGATTCTGGGACTGAGAGGTCCGAGCTATGAGGAGAGACTGAAGGAGTTCAGCCTTTTAATATTTACTTTTTTGGTCAATGCCTTTAAACAAGGTGACTTTTAACATTTGAGATACAACTGGTTGCATTTCTTTTGTTTTCATCTCAGTTGGAGCGACTTGTTCATGGTTGCACAGCATTAGTAGCGAGATTTGAACTCACACTCTCGGGGTTTGAAGTCCAAAGCCTTAACCACAACACCACACTACCTGTCTTTTCAGTTTAAGCAAATGGAGATTAAGAAGTGATGAAAGGAATTACTCCAGTGGATCCTAACACAGAGACACAGTTGGAAACCTGCTAAAGGTAAATTTCGTAAACGTTTTAGATGGTTTATCTTTACACAGACAACCATAGACACATGGAATAAATTACCAAGTGGGGTGGTAAAGAGCACGAAACCCCGGGATCTTCAAATCTCAACTTGATGTTATTTTGGACAATCTTGGTGAATAGGACTGGTGAGCTTGTTAAGTGGAATGGCCTGCTGTCATCAAATTTTGCTAATGGTGTAATGTTTAATTCACCACAAATAAAACAACCAGTCAAACGTAAGGTGACCAAAACCCAAAGGGTGCAGTGGTACAAATGCCATCCACCTCAGCAAAGTGTCTGTGATTATGGGGAGAAACAAAACAATTCATGTTTTGGGAACAAAGCACAAAGAGAAGGAAGACTCACAATTACCTCCAGCAGAGGTGGACTCTTCATGGGCCCAGTAATCAGCGTGGCCGGCTTACGGTGAAATACCTGCACGTCACTCTCTTCATAGTCAGACTGCAGAAAAGGGAATTAAATAATGAATTAATCAATCAAAATTCACATTCATTTCACTTTGCTTGTTACTGAATACCATGAATGGTGCACACACAAAGAAATGAATTAGATAGATAGATAGATAGATAGATAGATAGATAGATAGATAGATAGATAGATAGATAGATAGATAGATAGATAGATAGATAGATAGATAGATAGATAGATAGATAGATAGATAGATATGACAGGCTCCACAAATAATCATGAATAATAGATTTATGAAATACCAACAAGGTCACGATTTTAAAAGAACAAGCACAAAGGCTCAGTTCAGGTTTTCTTCATTTGTTGCATCATGCTAGGTGGCCTACTAGACATTAAAGATTTCTGGTTTGTCTACAAATTTGGAACCTTTTTAAAGCCGAAAACAACCAACTTCAATATGCAAAGACGTATTCTCAGAATGAAATGGTTCTGTGTCAAGCAAGGGGTGTAGGAGGGACCACACCACTTATTCGGTGCTGGTCGACATCAATATGGAGCCCTTAGTGTGTGGCGTGTGTACCCCTCAGTATCCATTAAATAGAAGGGGGAATGGAAAAATCTGGAGCACTGCATTTCTTAACTTACATAAAGTGTCTGGAGTGTGCCAAAGGCTTTAACTTAAGTGGTCGTCTATGTCATCTAATGGATTGACTGGTTCTGAACCCAGTAAAGTGCCATTCAAGAATCAGGTTTTTTAAGAGTGCAGCCAGAATATGCAGACACCCACCTACATACAGCCACACCAACAAAGACCACGTACTGCAAGGATGGCCAACTCCAACTCTGGGGGTCTCAGAAATGTTGATCTGCTCAGGTCCAAAAAAACATTTTGTCAGTGGTCTTCGAAAAAAGAAACTGTCTACTGTGGCTGAATGAGAGCAGCACCAGTAAGCCATGTAATTAAATAACGGGTTTAAATAACAACAGAACTGGCTTCAAATTAAGAAACTGGTTGGAGTTAGCTGGTTATCTATTGGCTCGATTCATACCTCATTTTTCTTTGGCTGCCATTAAAAGAAAAAAGTAACAATTTTTCAAATTTACAGTACCTCCAATTTACAGCCAGTCAAGTCAACTTTATTTACAGAGCACATTTAAAACAGCAGAAGTTGACCAAAGTGCTGTAAAGCTTCCATAAATACACTAATACATACAGAGCCGTTTAACCAGCATCACAGACCCCCGGGCAAAAGTAGTGCGCTGGGGCCCCTAATTCGATAGCAAAACAGAAACATACATAGGCACCAGAAACAGTGTGGGCACCTATGCTTCTGGGGAACCCCGGCCAGTGCCCATTGTTCCCATATGGTAAGACAGCCCTGAATACATATATAGATACAGTAAGTAAACACACCAAAAATAAAAACTCACATACAAGTTTAAAAAGCCAAGGCAAAAAGAGGTTTTCAAGTGGGATTTAAAAGTGACCTAAGTTGGTGCTGACCTAATATAAAAAGACAGACTGTTCCAAAGTTTAGGGGCAGCTACTGTAAAAGCACAACACCCTCTAAGATTAAGTCTAGATCCCAGCACAGAAATTGGTCAATGAGAAGGAAAACAGCAGGATGGAAAACCAGGAGATGAGATGGCCACCCCGATTACTTGCCAGCACAGATAGTAATGCAGAAAAAATCCACCAAGACTTACCAAAGAGCTGTCAGAATCAAGAGAAGGGACACGGGTGTCGATGTTTGTGAAGATGGATTCCCAGTTTGGCTGACCGCTCCGCTGCTCTTGAAGCTGAACACCACTTAGCGCAGAATCCCCCAAGAGGTGCCAGTCTTTGGTAGCCATTTTCTAGGTTTGATCTCTTCAGCTGAAACACATGAAACATCAATGAGAAGAAATCAAGAGAGGACTGATCGACAGTTGGTGTGATTTAATTACGTCAAGTGAGTTAACCTTTCCTCTGCGGCCATTCAGCACTCAAAATTCAGAACTGACCTTTTCCATCAGGACTGTGGGTGGCTAGAGTCCATCTCTATAAGATAAAGAACAGGCCTGACCCTGGGGTCGCCGGTATAAGGCGGTGTCGTATCGTACACACATTCACAATCGAGGATGAGAGTGGGATAACTTTATCAATCCGATGACAACTTAAACAAACACCCTTGTCTAAAACATCACTTTTTTAACTTTACAGAATAAAACTTGGCCAATCGTGTTTCTAGGCATGAAATGAAAAAGGATCAAAAGTTATTCTCCCTCCGATGACACATTAAACTGTCATTTTGTATTTTCTTTTCCACGACCCCAACAAACCTGAAATTGCAGTTTAAAGGAGGGCGACGAATGCCGCGTGCCCGTGTTGCTATAGCAACGCGAAGAAGGACGCGCTCCCGAGTTTGTCTGTTCAGATTCATTTCTTCTAGCCCGCTTTAAAATGAAATTTCCAAAAAAATTACACTTTAATGAGATTTAATTTCAGAGCGGTACCTGGTTCATTATCACTAACGAGTCACTTTTCTGTTTACTTTGCATTAATAACTGCTAATAACGAACAAACACCTTTCAGGATAGCAGCTCTGACAAATAGTTTTGCAATTTGCAGAGACAAGTGCCGTTTAAAACAGTTTTATATCTATAAAATATAAACTTTACTTACGTTTTCCCACGTTTACTTATGCACCTGCTAGATGCTGCAGCGTTTTACGAATAAGCATGAACCGTGTTTATCGTTGCCTTCAAGGATAAAACTACCTTTCGAGACTCGTCTCGCCATTGGCTAGTACTTTAATGACGTTCCTGTTTTCTCCGCCTCCCTTAGGGGTTTTATGGGAAATGTCGTTCCTCGTAAACGCACCAGTCTCTCGAAACCAAGCATTCGGTAACAGAGAAAAGACTACATATCCCAAACGCGACAAGAGCGGGCTCCTTTCTACTACGAAGTCACACAAACGGATGAGTGTGGAGTCGGTTTAAGTTGTTGCCTCGCTAATCAGTTGGGACAGTGGGACTTTTAACGATCTTTAATTCACGCATCTGAGAAGGTAACGTAGACAGAAGGGTTCTTACCATTGTCTTTTTATTACGACTGTTTTCAAGTTTTCTTTTCAGCTGTGGCACTGCAGAGTTTTGGTTTTCTTGTGTGCTTTCTTGACCAGATCGCAACCGGCACGCTCGATTGTGTCCTTAAAAGCGCCATAGAGAGCTGGTTTAAGTTACTGGCGTGATCAAATACACACAGGAAAAACCGGGCACGATCGAGTGAGTGTACACTAAAGTTCGATTGAAAAAAGAAAGAGAAGAGCTGGATAACGTGAAAGGTGTAGAGGAATCGGTGATTGCTGTGGTGCTGTTTACGTTCTGTGTGATCGCAGTTTACGAATAGACAGAAACTTTTGGCAGAGATGGAGATCAGGAATAAGGCGATCCTGGACATTTCTTAAGGAAAACCGCCGTCTGGGCGCAATTTGTGAAGTGAAATGGCCAAACCGCGGACCTGCTGTGCATTTACGCCTATTAGTTAACTAGCATTTTCACCAGATTCACTTACAAATCTCACAGTCCTGTGGTGTAAACGATGCATTTTATAATTGGTATGCAAACAAGACGTCATTGTTGATTTATGATAGAATTTCATCCTGTGCGCGCGCGTGTGTATTTTAAAGGGTTCAGAGCTTGAGTTCCAAATCTGAAGACATCTTGTTAATGCGATTGTTCATCGGTGGTTGTTCAGCATAAAGTCCGAGTTTAGCTAATGGTGTCTCTGATCCCGTCTTCCACGTCATCCTGTATCATTTGTAACATTTTTATTCAAAATTTGGGGAGAGGGTGTGACCTCTAAAAGGGTGACAGCTGTTGACAATGGTCTTCAGAGAAACAAAAGCAGGTGTTTATGAGATTTGGCTTTACACACATGTAGCTTGCATATTTTCCCCATGTGCCTGTGGACTTTACCTTGTCCTTCAGTGTCTTTCCATATCTCACACTTGTACAGGTTATTTTAGCTGGTGACCCCCAAAGGGCACGGCATAAGTATGGGTCTGGACTTAAGTAAGTGGTGATCCATCTACTTGTGCCCCATGCTGCTGGCTGTTCAAAACCTTGTACTGGAATATCAGGTTTGGAAAATGAATAACGGCATCAAGGAATGAGTAAATGTAAGTTACCTCTTCAGCATAATAACGTGAAAGGAGCTTTTCAGGAGCAGATAAGAGGTGAAGAAGTTTGGTACAGAGGGCCCACCACTCCCCCTCACTTATTGGCAGGGTTGTGTAGTTGGTACACAAAAGCTTCCATTCCGACTTCTTGATTTATTGTACCACAGACTCTGACTCTAGCTCCTCAATTTAAGGTCCCATCAACTACAACTCCTCAATCATCGTAACAATGACTCTGACTCCTCAATTTATTGTACTACCAACTCCTACTCCTTTTTTTACTATCGATTTCTACTTCAACTCTTGTATTTATCATACTATCAACTTTGACTCCTCATTTTATTGTAACACTGACTTAGATTTCATCTCTCAATTTTTTGTACTATGATCTCCTACTCCTCTATTTATCGTACCACTGATTTCAATTCTGACTCCTCTGTTTGTCATTCCCACAACTCTAACCCTTTTGTTTATCGTACCATCGATTCTGACTCAAACTCCTCAATTCATCGTACCACCGACTTTGACTCCTTTTTGCAATCACACTCATATATTTTCCACTAGCCGTCCCCTTTGGCTCTGCCCATGTAGTAGTGAAACATGACAGTGAGGGGGTCCCTGTCGGGCTCCCCACTCCTGACATCATGCTTTCCACTCCCCTCGCCCCACAGCCGCTGTCTCGGATTAGCGTGAATATATCGCTCCTGCAAGCAAACTGTGATTCTTAGCACAATGAGAGAAGTCACAAAATCAACCGGAATGTTCAAGCAAATTATAGAAAAAAAAGATCTAAATCCGTGAAGTAGTTCTCTCGTGAAGAGCAGACAGACAGACAGACGGACGCTGGATTTTTATATAGAGATAGAGATGTAGATTGGAAGCACATAACATGCATGACATGGAGAATTTCATCACTACCAACATGAATTATCACCCCAAGGAGATGCGGTCACTCCACCGAAACCCCCTCTTAAACGGTGACACAATGGGGAAACAAATAGTTTTTTTTTTTTTTTTTTTTACCTCCTCTTTGCTCAGCTGCTGCTGCTGTCGTGCCGCGTGATCTGCATCTCGCACGGCGCTTCGAACATTTAAAAGCCAGTACAGCAGCTGTCCTACTCTTTGTCTTTTATTTCTGGCCCCCGGCTGTGGTTAAATCTGTTGGCACAAAGTCTCGTCTCGCAGGACGTGAGTTCTTGATATTTTAGTTTATAGTTTAAAAACAGAATAAGAATCTGAAAATCTAACAACATCACATTAAAGTTCGATAAATTCTGAAAAGCGTGATATCAAACATATACAGTCGACCCTTGATATACGACCGGCCTGACATGCGATCAACTTGGTTTACGACCAAAATTTTTGTTTTGAATTACAACCAACATTACGACCCGAATGTGGTCACGTGTATCCGCTTGTGCGATTGTAAACAAACAGCCGAGAGCGTTCATATGCGTCACTTGGAGCCCAGATACATGTGTTTGTGGACGTAATTTCGGTCAGTGCAGTGATTTATATAATTTATTTCGATAATTGCTAAGGAAGGAAGAGAAGGTAACGAAGGTAAAGAAAGCGATCACAATCGAAACGAAGAAGGAAATTGTGTGGAAATATGAGAGTGGCGTTCGTGTGGCCGATCTCGCTAATATGTACAGCATGTCGAAATCCACCATCTCGACAATTTTACAAAGAAAAGATTTGTATAAGGAGGCTCCTTCCAAACAATAACCACCTTCCATTTCATTCTCCTCCTACTTCCTTCCTGCAAGCCAAACTTAAATGGTGAGTACAGTATGAAATTGCTGTTTCTGGTAGGCTAGGCACGTTTTATAACTTTTTGGTTAGTACATTAGAAAAATTATTGGTGTTTTTGGTAAATTATGCACATTATACAACCCTATTTTATTAAAAAAAAGTTAAGTGTTGCTGTGGGAGGTTCGGAACGCATTTTGGGTATTTCCATTGTTTCTTATGGGGAAAAATAGTCTTGACTTACAACCAACTTGAGTTACAACCAGCCCTCATGAACAAATTGAATTCATAAGTCAAGGGTCCACTGTATACAGTAGAGTCTCGCTTATCCGACATAAACAGGCCGGCAGAACGTCGGATAAGCGAAAATGTCGGATAATGGGAGGTGTTAAGGAAAAGCCTATTAAATGTCAAACTATGTTATAATTTTACACATTACGAGCCTAATACAGTGGAACCTCAGTTCACGAACATCTCTGAACACGTACAAATCGGGTTATGACCAAAAAGTTTGCCAAACTTTTGCCTCTGTGCACGACCACACACTCGGTATGGGAACAAGCCAGTTTCCCTTTCAGTTTGTGCGCGCCAATAATTTCCGCACGTGTTCAGTCTCTCTCTGTGCAGCGTTAGAGAGAGAGCGTGAGACAGAGACACAGACAGACACATGCATGCGCAAGAGAGAGAGACACACACACACACAAAAGAGAGACACACGCGCCCGCACACGCACATGTACACGTACACACACACACGCACATGAGAGACACGCACGCCAGAGAGGGCCAGCCACATACTCCACTGTAATGTTTTACAACAAAACAACAGAAAAATTTAACTGAAAAAATGAACTTAGCAACAAAAAATAGACTACGCTCACGCTCGCAACTTGCAGTTCTTGTTGCCGATTGATGCGTTTTTTTTTTTGTTTTTTTTTTCTTGCGGTGGGACATCGGATAATACAGAATGTTGGATAAGCAAAGGTTGGATAAGCGAGACTCTACTGTATGTAGGTTTTAAAATAAGCCCGATTTAAAGTGTGACAAAAAACGTGACATAAAAAGTCACATAAAGTTGTTGCACAAAATCATTGCACTTTTAGGCTTAGGATTTTCTATATAGAGAGTAGATTTATTTAAAAAGTTACAAAGATTGAGTAACAAACATAAGACAATACTTAAAAAATTTAAAAAAAACAGGATATATTTTTGAGAAAAAGATAGAAGAAAAAAGAGTTAGTTGACTTAGTATACTGTATGTAAATTTGGGAATTTTAACCAATACATTACAATTTACATTTAGTTGGAGTCGTTACATTTTTACCGATGCTGACTCCATTATCCCAATTACTTCCTCTGACACCAAAACCACCACCCTGGTCGTTGGTCAAGAGTCCCGTTTTAAGTTCAATTCAAAAAGGTGCTGTGAAGGGGCTTCCAGTTTGTGGATGGCTTTCATTTCTCAGAGTTATTTCATTAACAATATTTTAGCCAAACATTCGTGCGTTTTACACGTTGTGCGCATGTGACTGGATGGCTTGACATGTCGATGATTAGACACGAGCAATGTGAGAGTTTTTCTTGGAAATTTTTCACATGGTTTTCTGTTGTCCAGTGTGGTCACCATTGGCTCCTGTTATGTTCATTCTCCACAAAAACGTGAGACTGCAAAATTTTCTTGGTCACAATTACAAACTACATGGGGTAAGTAACATTAAAAGTGGAGTTTTCCTTTAAAGTAGGTAAAGGTCTTGTGTTTAAATGAAATTGTATGTGAGATTCTACCTAGCTGGGAAGCTGTGAGCACAAGTTCAAATATGACAAAGAAACCATGTCAGGCAGGTCGTGATTGTGGGTAATGGTGAGAGATTCTGCTTGCAAACCTAAATTGCAAAAAAAAAAAAAAAACCTTAGGTACACTATGGGCTCACCTGGAGTGGCTGGGGGTCCATGAAAATACAGTGAGGCGAATTGAACTTGGATTAGCTGCTTGAAAGATCATGGCACCATCATGACTGGCATGGTGGTGTTTTTGTCAGCAGATCACACTGCAGCGCTTCATGCCACTTGTCTCTCTATTATAAAAAAAAATCCTGGGATGAGACGAGACTTTGTCAGAGAGATAATTTCAAGTCCCGCGAGATGAGACTTTGTGCCAAGAGATTTAACCACAGCTGGGACCGGAAATAAAACGCAAAGAGTAGAAGACAAAGTAGAACGTCGTAAAGAGGTTCAAAAACGTTGGCGTGATACACATGCGGAGCAGGTTAGAGATAATGAAAGTACTAAAATTTGAAAGTCTCAGATTATTGTCTGTGCCACCCTGCATAATGAACAAACAGGGATAGTGCCTTATAGATGTAGGGGTGAAGAGCAGTTACACCATTTGAAGTGACGGCCTTGACCAAAAGCAGTTATGTCATGTGTTTGATTCCCTCAGGGCTGTCGCCTCCAGCTGGGCATTTGAAGCTGCCACCTTCTGCACCAGCACCCATTCACCCAGCTACGTGCCCAGTCCAGACCTACGAGTGTCAAAGATGTCGGAGCTGAGTGATGAGGCAAGTGACATCGAGCAGCCGGATTGGCTAGGTGCAGGTCAGCTGATCAAACCGGATGAGCTTGACACCCCCCTTGATCTTCACACTGCCTCCTCCATCGGCCAGTACAGTGTGGTCCTCGACTGCATTCGCAGGTAATTGTCTTCCTTCCATGCCTTTGATGTCGTCTGAATTCTGCTCAGCTTTTAATGCCGCTTAACCTCTGGACGCCTTCTGTCCCTTGTTGCAGTGGCAAGGAAGATCTGAACAGAAAAAACATGGGCGGCTGGACTCCACTAATGTATGCTGCCTACATTGGGCATCACTCTGTGGTCAACCTCCTGCTGGAAGCGGGTGTCAATGTCAATGTCACTACGGTCAAAGGCCAGACGTCCCTCATGCTGGCAGCCAGCTGTGGCAATGAGAGGATTGCATACTCGCTCCTTCAGGTTGGTAGAAATCCGTAGTTTAGCAGCCCAAATGGGTCATTTTGTACACACTCTGAACTGTTGTTATGCAATATGGACACCTGCCTGACTTCTTCTTCAACTACTGATTGATTATTTATCTGATATGTTTGATTACAAATCCAAGTGTACAGTCGCTGCCATATTCAGTCCAGAGTGCAGGTGAAGTGCTTTGTGGTCCTTTTGCTGGTCACTAGCAGGCCATATTACTTCCGACACAGTGCAGCAGGTTCCATATTTTATCAAAGTGAGCACTGCAAGCCCACGGTGGAGTTCAAGATGTCATCCACTACAGGGCCATGTCACACAGCCCCATGGTTTGCATATTTTTCCCTACATGAAGCCTTACAAGTGAGGTGACCCACTCAAAGTGGCACAGAGAGACATTGATGGACCTTGTGGTATACAGTTTAACAGCATGGCTGCTAGGGGACCATACAACTCTCAACAAATACATTTGCACTCACTGGGCAAATGCTTAGGACCACTGGGTGGGACCTCCTTATGCTCTCAAAACTGCCTCAGTTCTTCATAGCATGGATTCCACAAGACGTTTGAAACATTCCTTTGAGATTCTGGTTCAGGTTGGCATGATTGCATCATGCAATTTGTCAGCTGCCCATTCGTTTTTACCCCATCACAAGGGTGTCCTACTGGAATCAGATCGGTGACCGGGAAGCCCACTGATGAACAATGAGCTTCTTGTCGTATTCATTAAACCAAATGGATACATTGTGGCCATGAAGGGATGCACGTCAGCAACAATACTTAGACAGGCCGTGGCATTCAACTGGTTTTAATGGGCCTAAAGAGTGCCAAGCAGACATTCCCCACATCATTGCATCACCACCAGCGCCAGCCTGGACTGGTGACACACAGCAGGTTGGGGTCATGGATTCATGTTGTTGGCCCAACCATCTGTGGGCCTCAACAGAAACTGAGATTCATCAGGCCAGGCTCTGGTTTTATAGACTTCAGGTGTCCAGTTTTGGTGGGCCTGTGCCCACTGCAGCCTCCGCTTTCTGCTCTTGGCTGACAGGAGTGGAACTTGATGTGGTCTTTTGCTGTTGTAGCCCACCTGCCTCGAGGTTTGACGTGTTGTGCATTCTGAGATGCTTTGCTGCGTGCCACAGTTGTATAGCGTGGCTATCTGAGCTACCGTTGCCTTGCTAAACCAGTCTGGCCATTCTCTTCTGCCCTCTCTCATCAACAAGGCGTTGGAGTTTGTTTTTTTGCGCCACTGTGCGTAAACTCTAAAAGAGTGTTGTACAAGAAAGTCCCAGGAGATCAGCAGGCCCAGAAATACTCAACGGGCACCAACAATCAGGCCCTGGTTGAAATCACTGAGATCACATTTTTTCCCCGTTCTTGTGTTTCATGTGGACATTAGCTGAAGCTCCTGACTCCATGCATTGCGCTACTGACACATGATTGGCTGCTTAGCTTTTGCATGGAAAAGCAGCAGCATACATGTTCCTAATAATTTGTTCAGATCCCTTGAGTGTGGCTTGTTGAGGTGGGTCTAACAGCAGCCTGCAATAGGTATGACGTCACGTAGCCCCCATAACATCACAGAACGGCCACAATGTCAGTCATCAAAAGACCCTGTGAGTCAGATAAACCTCCCACACCTCTACTCTTAACCACAGTGTAACCAGGCATGCAATGGGCACTTCGTGCCTGACGTTGTAGGCGTTGTGACGTGATGTCAGGGCATTACGTGACTGAGCTCACGGGTATTGTGGGCTGCAGTTACACTCTGTTGGGCTTGTTCAGATTTCAACCAATAAGCCACCAGGGGGAAACACTGTTTCCCACACGATACATGAAGTGCATTCAGAAAGCATTCTGAGTGACTCAGTTTTTCCACATTTTGTTACACGACTGCGGTACTCTAAAACGGATTAAATAAATTTTTATAATCATCAGTCTGTTTGACTTTGTGTTGAATGAGCGGTTACTCACAGAGTCCTGAACGAGGCACATTACCAGCACTGTGAGGGAGCATCAGTTACGGCACTCCGGCCATGTGGCGTGATTACCCGAGGGCGATCCAGCTAACAGGATCCTCATTGTTGGGGACCCGAGTGGCTGGACCAGGCCAAGGGGACGCACACGTAACACCTGGCTGCGGCAGATAGAGGGTAATTTCTAGAGGGTTGGATCGGACTGATGTGTCTGCCTGGGGGTTGCCAACTGGGATCCCAAGCTGTTTTGTGGAGTGGTGGGTGCAGCAACGCACTGTACACTGTACTAAATCTGTGCACAACACACCATGATCGGAATGCAAATAAACGTTTTTTACAATTTTTTTGGAAATGTAAAAAATTATAAGCTAAAATATCAAGTGCTCATTTGTTCAGAATATGAGAATTGCTCCAGGGGGGCTGTACAATGGCTGACCCTGCACTCAGGCCTCCAAAGGTCACGCTGAAGGGGATTAACACAGTAATATCAAATCAAAATTATTTTCAAATCTGCTTGATCTAATTTGGGGTTGCAGGGGCCAGAGATTGCCCTGGCAGCACTGGGCATGAGGCAGAAATCAACTGTGTGTTGTCTGCATTCCATTGCAGTGCCCATTCACCCGTAGCCTTGGCAGGTGAGGTGACTCTGTCAGCATTTAAAAATGAGACACTGGTGGGGATTGATCTGGTAGCATTTTGGTTAACTGGTTACACCGTGACCTCTAGGGGGCCACACTGCCCACCCAAATCAACCCTAGACATAACCAGATGATTTCCATACTTCTAGGGCAGGAACCCTGCTAGGTGAGAAGATGATGTAGAGTCATGAAGTGATTAAACTACTGGGTTTGTGGTTTAGGGTCCTATATCTTAGCCACTAGGGGACTGCAGTGCAGTTGGCTCATAAACGGGGACAGTTTTGGGGAACTGATACTGGTGGGTTTTGGATTTATAGCTTTATATTTATTTGCTAAGCAGACACATTTATCCAAAGCATAATCGAATAAACATCAGTTTGGAAACAAGTGTGATGAGATGAGGTTATAAAATTGTTCATCACTAGTGAAGAGTTCAGAACAAAATGCAAGGGAGTTACGAGAACCTGTCAAAGCCATCATCAGTTAGACAGACACTCACCAAACAAGAGAGTCTCCAGACAGTGAGGCAGTTAGCAGGTCAGATGGAGGTGGGCAGCTACACATGAATTGAGATTTGATGCCACGTAGAGTTGGCCTAACCAGATGCTGTTCACCAGTGGACCTCAGCAGCTGACCCATTGACATCTCTGTAGGCAAGTGTCAAAGATCTGAGCTTAATGTGTGGTGCAACAGGGAGCCAATGTAGTGATCGGAAGAGAGGAGTGACATGTGCCCACCTCGGCTGGTTGAACACCAGAGGTGCTGCTGAAATTTGAATCATCTGCAGCTGTTTGGTGACACAGGCAGGTCCTCCTGCCAGCAGAGAGTTGCAGTAATCCAGATGTGAAAAGACCAAAGCCTGGACCAGGAGCCGTGCTGCCAACTCCATCAGATATGGTCTGATCTTGCGGATGTTGTATATGAATGTGCAAGACTGAGAGACAGACGTGTAGTCCTGCCCCTAACCACTAGAAGACCACCATGCCTAAACTTTGTTACTCCATTCCTTAGTAATCGCTAGTTCATTTCCTACAGGACACAAAGCAGTGGAGTCAAGTGTCCCCTGAGGTGCTGTTACTGTGAGTGTCACGCCACAGCTGATTCAGTTAAGAAGATGATCCTGTTGTTTGCATTGTTAGATTGTGTTCATCCCATTACAGAAGCCCCCATTATGATGTGAGAAATGCTCAAAGTATGCTATTTATAAACGTTTCTTCTGTTGTCTCGTGAAAGCAAGGTGCAGAGCTGGAGTTGACCGACGCCAGGGGTTGGACTGCATTGTTCCACTGCACAAGCACAGGACATCAGCAGATGGTCAAGTTTTTTCTGGACAACAATGCTAACGCCAATGTCCGGTGAGTGGACGTCACATGGAGCTGTAGAATGGTGCCAGTAGCAGAGGTCCAGGTCATGGACTATAAGGCTCTTGAGAGCATCCCATGCATGACTTGCTCTTATTCTCCATGTAAGGCTCAGGCAATTTGTTGAGAAATCCAGGAATGCATTCTTGGTTTCCAGTTGTGTATTATTATGGGATGTTTGGCTGACAGCTTCAGGCGTGGTGACGTCTTCTTCTTCTTTCAGCTGCTCTCATTAAGATCGCCATAGCGGTTCATCTTCTTCCATATCTTCCTGTCCTCGTCATCTTGCTCTGTGACCCCCATCAACTGCATGTCCTCTCTCACCACAGCCATAAACCTTCTCTTAGGCCTTCCTCTTTTCCTTTTCCCTGGAAGCTCTATCCTTAGCATCTTTCTCCCAATATACCCAGCATGTCTCCTCTGCACATGTCCAAACCAACTCAGTCTCCCTTCTCTGACTCTCAACCTGAGCTGATCCTCTAATGATCTCATTTCTAATCCTGTCCATCCTCGTCTCCCCCAATGCAAATCTTAGCATCTTTAACTCTGCCACCTCCAGCTCTGTCTCCTGCTTTCTGGTCACTGCCACCGTCTCCAGCCCATATAACATAGCTGGTCTCACTTCTGTCCTGTAGACCTTCCCTTTCACTCTTGCTGATACCCAACTGTCACAGATCACTCCTGACACTCTTCTCCACCCATTCCACCCTGCCTGCAGTCTCTTCTTCACTTCTCTTCCACAATCCCCATTACTCTGTACCGTTGATCCCAAGTATTTTAACTCATCCACCTTCGCCAACTCTACTCCCTCATCTGCACCATTCCACTGACCTCCCTGTCATTCACACACATGTATTCTGTCTTGTTCCTACTGACCTTCATTCCTCTCGTCTCTAGAGCAGATCTCCACCTCTCCAGGGTCTCTTCAAATGTGACTGATATGTTTAATTTATTTATCTAGCCGTTTCCATCCATTATTGAGCCACATAATCCATTTGAGGGTCCTGGGCTGGTGCTTGTCCTGTTCATGTCTGGCTCATGGTAGAAACCCACCCTTGGTGGAAGGCATCTGCAGTGATTTTCTGAGTGGGGTGGAGTTAGATGTGGTGGGTTGGTTCCCAGACATTCCTGGAGGACTAAGGGTTGTCTTTTGCTGTTTTCACACAGGGAGCCCTTTTCCGGTTTTACTCCACTCATGGAGGCCGCCGCTTCTGGCCATGAGATCATCGTGCAGTATCTTCTTGAACATGTAAGTTTTCTCGAGTGTGAACAGACATGTTTTAAAAGAATGAAAAAAATGAATAAAAATTGTTATTATTTTAGGGTGTGAAGGTGGACGAGAGGAATTCCAAAGGAGAGACCGCACGGGCCCTGGCCATGATGTATGGACACACCAAGATCGCCAGCCTCATTGACATGCATGTGGTGCAGAGCCGTCCCAGGCTGGGTATTGAAAAGTGGGCTTTGGTCACGTGGACCCCGGGGCCGTCTCATTTCAGGTCCATGGTGAGGGGGTGTTGGTGGCGTCCAAAGCTTTGGAGGTGAACACACACGGGTGGGCCAGCGACTTGGGGTATGGCCACCGGAGGTGACTGTTAGTGAATGTGTGGACCCCATGGGCACACTTCATAGCAGAAAGCATCAAACCGGCTGCTAATTTTTAGTTTCACGTTTCTTTGTCACTTCTTAAATTTAACACACCCACCGTCAAAGCACATCACAGCCTTTACTGAAAATCAAGTTCATCGCGCAGCGCGTTTCATGGACGCCTCTGCCACCTGTTCACTGCACATGAATCGAGCTGCGGTTTTAATTGTCATCTCCATGTATTTCAGGGCATTTTGATGACCTGAGCTCCTCCGAAGATTCCGACTCCGCTCCACACAGGCCCCGCAGCAGCCGGACCAAAAGCAGGGGGCCGAGCATTCATGACGGACCGCAAGCCATTGCTAAATTCCGAGTGGGCCCGAGTACCAAGCAGTATGGTAACGAAATCCCCTTTGACACTTCTCCATTACGTGGACTCATTTGTCACTTTGTCATTTCTCAAATGAAGATGGAGCTTCTGTTTGCAGGCTGTGTGTTGTAGATAATGACTTTCTGTATTTGTGCAATGTGATGGTGTCACCGTGAGACTTGTGATTTGGTCACTAGAGGGCCACACTCTCTCTCACACAGTCCAATTATTAGAATATTGCTCATAAGTAACCCCCCGGCTTGTGTGGAGTCTTCTTTGGTGATGAAGCAATGCTGCCATCTGGGGGTTGCAGCTAGGGGGCTGAGTTGATTTTTAAAAGATGAAATGAAATGATGCAAAGACCTGTTTGATACGTGGCCTGCCATCTGTTTTGTATGTGAGCCCTGGCAGGTGAGGCCACTTCCTCAGGGTCACATAGCGAGACATTCAGCCTGCCTCATCACTTGTGAGATGTTCCGCCAGCTGTTTTTTTTATTTTAGCATTACACAATGTTTCCAGTCTTTTGTTGCCCCATCCCAACATTTTGGAAACGTCTTGCTGGCATCAAATTTAAAATGAGCAGATATGTTTCCAAAAAATGTCTCACTTTCAGCATTTGCTATGTTGTCTGTTAAATGTAGGTGTACTAGCTCTGCAAATCATGCATTCTGTTTTTATTTCGGTTCTCCAAAACGGACACTTTTTTGGTTGTGCAGTATCTTCTTCTTCTTCTTTTGGCTGCTCCCGTTTGGGGTTGCCACAGTGGATCATCTTCTTCCATATCTTTCTGTCCTCTGTATCTTGTTCTGTTACACCCATCACCTGCATGTCCTCTCTAACCACATCCATTAACCTCCTCTTAGACCTTCCTCTTTTCCTCTTCCCTGGCAGCTCTATCCTTAGCATCCTTCTCCCAATATACCCAGCATCTCTCCTCTGTACATGTCCAATCTAATGCAATCTCACATCTCTGACTTTCTCTCCCAACCGTCCAACTTGAGCTGACCCTCTAATGTCCTCATTTCTAATCCTGTCCGTCCTCGTCACACCCAATGCAGACCTTAGTATCTTTAACTCTGCCACCTCCAGTTCTGTCTCCTGCTTTCTGGTCAGTTCCACCGTCTCCAACCCATGTAACATAGCTGGTCTCACTACCATCCTGTCGACCTTCCCTTTCACTCTTCCTTATACCCGTCTGTCACAAATTACTCCTGACACTCTTCTCCGCCCATTCCACCCTGCCTGCACTCTCTTTTTCACTTCTCTTCCACAATCCCCATTACTCTGTACTGTTGATCCCAAGTATTTAAACTCATCCACCTTCACCAACTCTACTCCTCTCATCCTCACCATTCCACTGACCTCCCCCTCATTTACACACATGTATTCTGTCTTGTTCCTACTGACCTTCATTCCTCTACTCTCTAGAGCATATCTCCACCTTTCCAGGGTCTCCTCAACCTGCTCCCTACTATGGCTACAGATCACAATGTCATCAGCAAATATCATAGTCCTCGGGGACTCCTGTCTAATCTCGTCTGTCAACCTGTCCATCACCATTGCAAATAAGAAAGGGCTCAGAGCCGATCCCTGATGTAATCCCACCTCCACGTTGAATGCATCTGTCACTCCTACCACAGACCTCACCACAGTCACACTTCCCTCGTACATATCCTGTACAACTCTTACATACTTCTCTGCCACTCCCGACTTCCTCATACAATACCACAGCTCCTCTCAGTCACCCTGTCATTTGCTTTCTCCAGGTCCACAAAGACTCAATGCAACTCCTTCTGGCCTTCTCTAAACTTCTCCATCAACATCCTCAGATCAAACATTACATCTGTGGTGCTTTTTCTTGGCATGAAACCATCCTGCTGCTCACTAATCATCACCTCACTTCTTAACCGAGCTTCCACTACTCTTTCCCATAACTTCATGAGGTGGCTCATCAATTTTATCCCCTTATAGTTACTGCAGTCCTGCACATTCCCCTTATTCTTAAATATTGGCCCACCAGTACACTTCTTCTCCACTCTCAGACATCCTCTCACTTTCCAAGATTCCATTAAACAATCTGGTTAAATACTCCATTGCCATCTCTCCTAAACACCTCCATGCTTCCATAGGTATATCATCTGGACCAACGGATTTTCCATTTTTCATCCTCTTCATAGCCGTTCTTACTTCCTCCTTGCTAATCTGTTGCACTTCCTGATTCACTATCTCCACATCATCCAACCTCTTCTCTCTCTCGTTCTCTTCATTCATCAGCCTCTCAAAGTACTCTTTCTAAACTGGCTGGTTCTGCCCCCACTACTGGCCACTGGACAGATCACTCAACCTGCCGGTGCCCCCTTGTACCATAAATCACAGGCCCCCCCACCCACTGTATAAGCAGGACAAGACTTTGCTGCTTGTTCTGGATGCTTCTAGGATGGTCTTTGCATTTTAAACTCTATTTCAGAACTGTAAGGTGTCCATTCCCGTCATCTGTGGATTTCACTGTCTGCTCAGTTCTGCTTCATTTGGTCGTCCAGATGTTTATTTTTGCTATAATGGTGCCTGAAATTCAGCGGTCACCTCACTTGCTTTTTAGACTCTGCTGTGATGCCACCGGGCTATGTGACATTCAGAGATGGCAGTGATCATCCTGGAGGGTTTCGGAACCGTGACGTCACCTCGCCTATCAACGAGCAAGATGTGGACAGCAACAGCAGCCAAGGTAACGCATTGCTTGCTCCCTTAGACCCCTATTTTTCATCTTGATAGGTCAGTTGTCCCAGCGTTTCATGCAGATATTTTTTTAGAAGCTGTCAACATCTGCACTTTAACTCCATGACACAATCCTGATTACCACGGCCCATGGTGTGTTATTCTTGAAGCATCATCGGAGAGGTTATCTGGGGTCCCTGGGCGTTTTAGGGGTTTTGAACATCATACATCTGCTCCCAGTTCCCCCAGCAGTAATCCAAGGATCTGGCCTCTTCATGCAAAGCCACCATGAGGCGTTCTCCACTGTCTCCATGATGGTACTGATAGCTCTTCTCTCCTTTATTCCTGTAATGCCAGAAGTCCTTGCTGAGAGACTTTCATGTGCAAAAGAATTACCAGGAAACATCAAAAAAGGTTTGGGGCAGCCACCTGTATATTATGCCCTGGCTGCAAATGGGTAAATTGTCATAATGTTATTCGCTCAGAGTCCAAAAGAGAACTGATTGAGAGGTGTAAAGATGGTGGCTTTAAAGGCCGGAAATGGAAGTGACGTCATCGGGTCCGGAAGTGACATTCTCATTGGCTGTGGAACCGGAAGTGGCGTCATCGCGGCCAACAGAACTGGAAGTGATGCCATCGGGACAGGAAGTGGCATTGTCATTGACACAGAAAACAGAAGTGACATCATTGGGACCGAAAGCGTGTGGGTTTTCCCGTAGATGGTCTGCAGAGGATTGAGAGAGAAAGTCAGTGCACCTCGCCACCCACTGGTCCTGGCATGGAACTACCATTATTCAGGCCCTTTAGCTGCCTCCAACACGCCACCTTTACAGGCCGACACTTTGCTTTAGAATGGAAGTTGTGGAGGAGGTGTTCATACTTTCCCCTTTTCTTCTCTGAGGCATCTTCTCTCCGTTCTTCTTTTGGGCTTGGAATAAGCTACCAAGAGGTGTGGCAGATAGGAAGACTTCAGGGGCTTTCAAAACTCGACTTGATGTTGAGACAACCTTCCACTAAAGCACTTGGACAGCAGCTGAGAATGTGCTTCAGCGTTCCCTTCCTTGGGCACGAGGACCAGGAGGGTAGGAACTTCCCTTGGTGTGGCTCCATCTGCCACAAGTCGTTCCATGTGAGATTTCTCTTTGTTGCATGCTCCCATCTTGTCCAGGCCCCCCTTTTGTGTGAGAAAGTGTTGCCTGGCTTCAGTCTCAAATGCACTTGGTGCTCATCCTGAGTTGCAAATTTGTCTTCCAAAGTCTGAATAGCCATAGGGTCATATGGAGAACATGCAGTATCTCACAGAATCTGTCCAGGCAGGGGATCAAACTTGGGTCCTCACCACTTCTTGACTATACCATCTGATAACACAATATTGATGCCCGGAGATGAACTGAGGTGCTACACTGTTCCAAATGTCAAGTAAAATGTAAAGTGATGCACCGTATGGCAACTCTAGAACAAAAACAAATTGGTGTTTCAAGAAGAAAGTCGTCCATACAGATCTCTGTCTTGTGTTTGGCCTTTGTAGGTGACAGCCCATTCTTTGAGAACGACATGCCAACAATGAGGAGCAGCAGCAGCAGCAGTGAGGGAATCCCCCAATTGCTTGGTAGGAGCCGAGACGCCTCGCTGGAGAGCAATGAGGTAAATACTCCATTACTGACCTGATTTTACAAAGTGGACATTCTAATCTACAAGGAGGAAGCCAGACAAAAAAAAGTTGAAAACTGCAATAGTTGACAAAAGCAAAATATGTGAGATCTATTGCTTAGACTTTCAAAAAGTCTTTTGCTCCAGTTCCACACTGAAGATTACTTTTGGAACTAGAAACTGCAATAATAATAATAATAATTCATTACATATATATAGCGCTTTTCTCAGTACTCAAAGCGCTATCCACACAGGGAGGAACCAGGAAGCGAACCCACAATCTTCCACAGTCTCCTTACTGCAAAGAAGCAGCACTACCACTGTGCCACCTGTGAGATACTCAGAGGTAACCTGCAAAACCGAATCTCAAGTTGGTTAACCGACAGGACACAAAGAGTGCAGATAAGAGGAGGACGGGGCCATCACATAGGGTTTAGGACAGCACTCCGGTTTAGGCAGTAAATGTTAAGTTTTACACGTAGGAATTTTAAATGTGAGGTTTGAATACACAATGGGAGGTCTGAAAATTTAAAGTATCACCTTATGAGAAGAATTTAGGAATCTTAGCGGACTCAACGCTATCAACTGCCGGACAGTTTTCAGAAGCCATTAAGAAGGCAAACAGAATGTTAGGTTATATAGCGCCTTGATGTGTGGAGCACAAGTCACAGGAGGTTCTGCTCAAGCTTTATAACACACTGGTGAGGCCTCATCTGGAGTACTGGGTGCAGTTTGGGTCTCCAGGCTACAAAAAGGACATAACAGCACTAGAGAAGGTCCAGAGAAGAGCGACGAGGCTGATTCAGGGCTACAGGGGATGAGTTATGAGGAAAGATTTAAAGAGCTGAGTCTTTACAGTTTAAGCCAGGGGTGTCCAACTCTGGTCCTAGTGGGTCTGGAACAAACTACCGAGATGTCATGGAGCTGAAACCAGAACCTTGAGAACCTTTAAGGAGATACTGGGATGGCTTAGCTATGAGCTAAACAAACGAGACTGACCAACCGAATGGCCTCTTCTCTCCCAATGTCTTGTGTTCCAATGTTCTAATACTACTGCTGATTATTCATTAATTCTCCGCTCAAATCATTAACATAATTTGTATTACAAACCAATTATAATTTCCTTCCGACTCATAAGCACAACAGACAAAGAAGCAAAACGCAGTTCAGTTCTTGAGTTCCCGAAACCGTTTTTGTTTTTTTGCAGGATTCAGACCAAGCAAAGCAAACAGTTGGGCGCCGGCAAAATAAGACGTACAACAAAGGGAAGAGTCGCTGCTGTTCTGACAACGTGCAGGCATTCAACAAAACAAAGTCGGAGGGTTACGCTCCCACGGCACAGCTTCCTGCATACACCGGACCCAAGGTAGGTGGTGTGCCATTACAGAGCATCCGACTAATACTGAGAATCAAGACAGAAAAAGCAGGTTCCGTAATGTAAAGTTGGCTTCAAAAGTACACGTCAAGTAACCAAAGGTTTATTAAGCTGCAATGCAGAAACACAGTGTTTGAACTGGTGGTAGCCTTTATGAAGTTGGAGGTGTGACAGTGAAATAAAATATGAATTCAAGACACTCCTCTGTTTTAAGTTTGGAGACATGGATAAAGTGTAACTAAAGTTGGAAGCCATACAGTAAATGGACTACTGATTTCATTCACACCCTTTATTGTTTCACCTCCCTTAACAGGCTGAGTTTCGGAGTTTTTATCCAATCTCGTGTACACTTCATTGTTTGGTCTTAGGGCCGGGTTTATACTTGACGCTCAGAATGCGTACGCGCCCGCATCATGGCTGCCATGCATTCCCAGCGTTCATTCAACACGTCCTCTGAGCACGAAATTAATGCAACGCATGCACGAGTTGCAGTACCAGCAAAAAGTCGGGGGGGGGCGCAGTGTGATAAAAGTCGGAACGTGACGTCAGAGTCTCCATTTACTATCTACCTGTTACAGAAAGATCGATGTGCCTGCTTCAATGTTTGATGAATAGTTCGATGTGGTGAAGCAAAATGCCGACATACAAATACATTCGTGTTGCCTTTATATTCAAGCATCGCATATTCCCCAATGTAATGACACGATACATTTTAAAGGTCTCACATACCATCTTCTGTGCGTCGGAATATATGGCAGCGTATTTGAGCCACTGAGGGAAAAAAAAGTTAAAGAAAAGGTGTATTTTGTGATTAAAGTGCAAATTTAGACTTAAATCTTGAAATGTCCACTTTAATCTCGTAGTTTATTTTATCATTAAAGTAGACTGTCGTGAACGTCATCTTAAAGCTGACCAAATTGTTAATTGCTACGCGCTTCTGGGGCTTCCTCCTGCATTGACAGCAGCAATCGCCACACAGAACACATTACATTTATGATATTCCAGCTCTCTGCACATTTAGAATCCTTAGATTTATACTTGATATCACTTTCATGATGAAATGCATTAAAGTATGTATGTTACATTTTACAGATAAATCGTTAACTTCGTTTAAATAATGAATGCTCCGGTTTCCTTCCAAAGATATGCAGGTTTGGGGATTTGACACCAGTGTGTATGTGTGTGCTTGTGTTCACCTTGCGATGAGCTGATGCCCCATCCAGCGACTGTTTCTGCCTCGTGCCCGATGCTAGCTGGAATGAGCACATCCCTGGATTGATGGATTTACTCATTAAACGTCCATCCTTTCCAGGGATATTGTGGCAAGGTGTCCTCGGAATTTAATGGATGTTTCAGGCAATTCACCACACAGTGAAGCCGAACTTGTTCTCACCGTGATGATATCTCACACTGCCACCTGGTGAAATCTTCCAGATTTACGTAAAGTACGTGCGCAAATATAAACAGTACAACACTTGCGTAGCAGTAGTGTCCACAGGCTCACGTGTCACGTCGCGTTACTTGACACTCAGAATGCTTTCACTCACATATCATGGCTGCCATGCATTCCCAGCGTTCTTTTGATGCATCCTCTCAGCACGTCCTCAAAAAGTAACATGATGTGTGCGTGAGTTGCAGTACTAGCAAAAATATGTGTAAAAAAGGCTCCTGTGCCTTTAAGGCGCTGAAGCATGATAACGTGAAAACCGTGGCGTGTGCAGTGTGCATGCGCGTTTTGTGAGATGTACCTTGTGAAAGCCGGAACTACTGGAGCCGCTGGAGAAAGTTTAAGTTTGTGCGTTGTTGACCAAATGTAAGTGCTTATGTACATAATTAATAGTTAGGTTAATATTTTACGTTTCCACATTGAACTTGTAATTGCAAACACCTTGCGTTGAAAGTGTGAAGTTATAGTGCCACTTATTGGACATTTGTGTATAGCATAGTGAGATAACATGTATATATACTAAATGCCTGTTAGAACCACACATATACCTACTCACCTACCTGTACAGTTGTTCTACTTCATGTGAAATTTGGCATCTCAACATTAAAGCGATTTCTTGAAATGGTTGGATTAGTTCCTGTGTTCTAACCGACACACCACAGCGACTACAGCGTATTGCAAGTCTGCCATAACAATATGGGTGGCGTGTGTGTTCAAATTTTGGTACGTGATGTTTGCTTTGTTGGTTACTACCAACGTGTGTCGGCAGGCCGCAATGCAGCTCTAACAGGATCAATCTGCGTGTTTTGATGTTTGATAAATGGTTTGATGCGGTGAAGCAAATCATCAAACTTAAATGCTGGCATGCAAAAGTATTCATGATGCATTTCTTACATAGGCAAAACAAACGTCACATATTCCCCATTATAATGAAGCAATACTTTTAAAGGTCTCACATACCAGCTTCTGTGTTACTGTTGCCATCTTATTTTTTTATTATTTTTGCACCTTCACAACAGCATCAGAATGTAGATAGTTTTTATCTTTAACATCTTTCTTCCCTCAACTCACAACACATCGAAACCAGACGTTGTTCTCACACTGCCACCTGGTGGAATCCTCCAGGTAAACTTGCAGTACGGGCACAAGTATAGACAGCACACTGCTTGCATTGCGTAGCATTAAGCATATCACCGTCCTCACTTCATTTACACACTCGAATATGACCTACAAAAACTAACCTGGTCTGATGTGGGTGCGTCTGATCCCCTGGCCCTCTTCACTTCAGGTCTGCTGAGATGTGCTTGGTGATATTTTCTCCATCGTTTTATAGGACCTAGCCGAGTTTCTGGACTCCATTGGCCTTTTGAAGTATCTCGCCCTCCTGGAGGATCAAGACATTGACCTGCGGATCTTCCTCACGCTCACCGAGAATGACCTAAAAGAAGTGGGCATCACGTAAGTTTCATTTCCAGTGCTGAGGAATAAGAAACAAGGACATCAGTTACGTTGTGTAGCGCTCCGCACATTACCACTGTTGCCCATTCTCCATGTCCTTATGTTGTGGTTGGTGTCTATAATCGATATTTGTGCCTGTTCTGGGAGTTTTGTGGACATCTATACAGGGATTTTAGAGTCTTTTGACCCAAGGAATCTGACTCTGGTGTCTTTTTCTCTTTAGAAGTTGTTTTGAGAAAGCTGAACTTTTTTTAGCGTTTGGTTAATGGTGCCTCCATTTTTGGAGCAGTCAGGTCAGTTGTTGCTATGGCAATCTTTCCCATAGCCCCCCTGGAGTGTGCGACTCATGACTCCATTGGCGCGACTAGATAAAGGTCCGCGAGTGCATTCCTGAGTCATCCGTGTTTACGGTAGTTAGGGTTAGGGTGTGTGATTCTCGGTTAATTAACTTGTTTTTGGTTTTGAATTTGTGGTTTTAAGTTTCAACTCCTGATTCTTTTCAGTAAAGTAAGTTCGGCACACCGTCGTGTTGTAAACACGTGTCTTGGCAGATTACCAAAGGAGTGGGCGGATGCCATGAGCTGCGATTTTGGTTGTCTGCCCGTCTGACTCTTCGGATCTCACTCGCACTTTGGTCTGATTTCTAAAGTAACTTATGATGGTGTGCTCTGTGAAGGATGCTATATAAAGTCAAGATTCACTGACTGATGGACCGTAAATAAGTAACCGGAACAAATAAACACAGTAACAAAGAAAATGATAAACTTATCGAGCTTTAGCTTCTTTAATTGATAACTTTTTGAAATCACAGCATAACCGTAAATTCAGAAAGTCTTCAGACCTTGTCACTTTTTACACATTTTGTTATGTTGTGTCCAATCATTTAAATTCATTTTTTCCCCCTCATCAAGCAACACTCAATACACCAGAGTGACAAAGTGGAAACCGGATGTTAGAAATATATGCAAATATATTAAAAACTAGCTGTCGCCCGCGGCTCCGCCTGCATAATAGTGAAACAGGACAGTGAGGAGGGTCCTGCCCGGCTCCCCACTACAGACATCCCGCCTCCCCCTCCCCTCGGCCCGCAGCCGCCATCTCGGATTAGCGTGAATATATCGCTCCTGCAAGTGAACTATGATTCTTAGCGCGATGAGAGAAGTCACAAAATCATCTGGGATGTTCAAGCAAATTCTAGAAAAAAACCCGATTTAAATCCATTATGTAGTTCTCTTGTTCGCTAGGCAAGTGGATGTAAGATACGCCCCAAGGCTGGCGTGTCAGTGAGGAGGTCTGCGCCCCCCTCCTCTCGGCCCACTGCATGTTTCTCAGATTCACGCAAATAAATGGGCACCACAAGCGAAATATGATACTTAGCGCAATGAGAGAAGTCGCAAAATCAACCGGAATGTTCAAGCAAATTATAGAAAAAAACCCACTCTAAATCTGTGAAGTAGTTCTCTCGTGAAAAGCGGACAGACAGACAGACAGTTAGACATTGAATTTTTATATAGAGAGAGATAAAAAACTGAAATAGCACCCTGACACAAGTATGCAGACCCTTTACACAGTACTTAGTTGAAGCCCCTTTTGGCAGCCATTCCAGCCATCCAGGGTTTGACGTGACAAGCTTCTCACACACACCTAGATTTGGGGATTTTGTGCCATTCCTCACTGCAGATCCTCACAAACTCTTGTCGAGCTGAAAGGAGAACAGCGGTGGACAGCCGTTTTCAGGTCTCTCCAGAGATGTTTGATTGGGTTCATGTCTGGGCTCCAGCTGGGCCACTCCAGGACTTCCACAGAGTCTGCCCCAAACCCCACCTTTTCAGTCTTTGCTTTGTGTCCTGCTGAAAGGTGAACTCTGTCCCAGTCTGAGGTTCAGAGCACTCAGAGAAGGTTTTTATTCAGGATATCTCTGTTCAGTGCTTGCATGGACTGAGTGTTGGGCAGGGTGGTGGGGTCCAACTGCTGTGGAGCATCTGTTGGCGAAGAATGATTCAGTGATCTTGACTTTGCTAACGATGCTATGATCTTTACAGAGTCATTAGACACTTTGACTGGGGCTCTAGAAAGACTAAGCGAGAAGTCTGAGTGTCTGGGCTTGCGAGTGTTCTGCATAAAAACCAACATCCACGCCTTTAATGACCTCTTGGACACAGCCATCAGCAGTGTGTCTGTTTGCGGAGAGAGTGTTGACCTTATCGAGAGGTTTAGTTACCTCGGCAGTGACATTCATGGCTCTGGTGACTTTTCCTATGAAGTCAGTAGATGGATTGGGAGAGCATGGGGGGGTCATGAGGTTGCTGGAAAGGAGTGTGTGGTGCTTCAGATATCTCGGCAAAAGGATGAAGGTCCAAGTCTTTAGAGTCCTGGTGCTTCCTGTCTTGCTATACGGTTGTGGGACATGGACGCTATCCAGTGACCTGAGACGAAGACTGGACTCCTTAGGTACTGTGTCTTTTCAGATAATCCTTGGGTACTGCTGGTTTGACTTTGTGTTGCTCATGGAGTCCCATGGAGTACGGTACTACGGCCATGTGGCGTGATTACCCGAGGGTGATCCGGCTCACAGGACCCGAGAGGCTGGACCAGGCCAATGGGAACGCCCACATAACACTTGGCTGCAGCAGATAGATGGGCATTTCCAGTGCGTGGGACTGGACTGCGTGTCTGCCTGGGGAGGTTGTCAACCAGAATTCCAAGCTGTTTTGGCGTGTGTTGGGTGCAGCAACGCACCGTACCAGTGGATGCTCACCACCCTGCACTTTGCTCCATTCGTTCAGCTTCCCTCAAGCCTGACTTGTCTCCCAGTCCCTGTCGCTGCCACCACTAAGCTTCACCACTGGAATGATGCTCTTGTGCAGATGAGCGGTGCCTGGCTTCCTCCAGATGTAACACTTGCAGTTGACGCCAGACCGTTCAATCTTGGTTTCCTCAGGCCAGTCTCACAGCCTGAGAGTCCTTTAGGCTCCTTTTTTGCAAACTCCAAGCTGGCTTTCATGTGTTGTCTGGCCACTCTGCCCAGATTAGTGGAGTGTTGGAGTGGTGGCTGTCCTTCTAGAAGTTTCTCTCATTTCCATGCAGGTTCTCTGGAGTGACCACTGCGTTCTTGGTCAGCTAGGCCCTTCAAACCCCCAATCCCCCCGATTGTTCAGTTTGGCAGGGCAGTCAGCTCTACAAAGAGCTGTGCTCATTCAGAACTTCTTCCATTTTACTATTATGGAGGCCACTGTGCTCTTGGGAGCCTTCAATGTTGCAGAATTGTTTGTAGCACCGCGATACATTCCTGTCTCTGAGCTCTGCAGGCAATTCCTTCGACCTCATGGCTTGCTGTTTGCTCAACTGTGGGACCTTCTATAGCCAGTTGTGTGTGTGCCTTACCTAATCAACTGAATTGATCATAGGTGGACTCCAAACATCTCAGTGATGATCAGTAGAACGGGATGCACCTGAGCCAAATTTCAAGTGTCATAGCAAAAGTCCTGGATACTGGTATCAATTAGATACTTCAGTTTAATAAATTTCTAAAATCCTGTTTGTCATTCTGTGGTGTGGACTGCAACGTAAGAAAATGTGAAGAAGTGAAGGGTCAGAATACCTTCTGTAGCCACTGAAGCTGCATCTTACCGGTTGCAGACACAAGGTGGCGTACTGATATGGCACAGAGGGAGAAATCAGAAAGCATTTGCAGTGCCAGCAACTTCTAAAAGCGTGCGCCCCTCCCCCGCCCGGCACTCCGCTATATGCTGACTCTGCGTCAGGGGCTGCCAGGCCAGCTGGAAAACGGGAACAGCGAGACTTGAGCGCCGCCGGCCGCCATGAAAGCAGCAAGGCCTGAGTTTGCTCTTACATGCTAAGAAAGAAAAAAAAAAAAAAACAAAACCCAAACTTAGTTGTGCCATACTGGTGTGCCATGATGGGTCTCTGGATGAAGCACTATGTGGCCCAAATCCACTGAAAAAAAGTCTGAGCAAAAGACCCCAAAGATGTGGAGCCCTCAACTCCAGCGGTCTGCTTCAAGTGGCTGCTGAGATTTCTGTAGTTTCCTCACATCCCCCGTGTATGCCAGTTTGTCAATCAGAAATGTGCAAACACGTTTGGGTGGGAGCTAGATGGTTTTAGATGCACTTCTCATATATCTGCCATTAATGCTTAGAAAGTAGAGTGCGTTCCAACAGAAACTGCAATGGTGCGGTATGTCATTATTTTATATAGTGCCTTTTGTAACAGAGAGGACTGAGAGATGGGCCGATGAATTGGTACAGCAGTTTTGTGGACCTTGTGCCAGTGCGGGTTGCTTGTTAGTTGGGTACTGTGTGTCTGAAAGGGCATAAGTTATGAACTGACCGAGGTAAATTTTAGGATTGTAATTACGTGTCAGCCACTGTTGGTGGTCAGTTCTTCCTTGCATGTCTGGTCAATGTGCAACATGTTGGCACTCTCTGGCATCATAATCAGTGAGTATACAGTCACAGTACACCCCATAATGTATATTTGTTTCTTTTATGACATACACTGTGTGGACTGGGATGCTCCTCTAGATGATTGAGTTCAGGTGTTTCCTTGTTAACAGATGCATAAAGTCAGGCATTCGGCCGTGCAATCTCCATCGACACACACTGGCAGTGCGGAAGAGCTTGGTGACTTCACAGTCACAAAAAGGTCTTTTTACATCCCGAGACCTCCAGGTAGCTCTTGCCACTGCTGATGCCAAAGAACACGTGTCTACCATTAGAAAGACTCTGCACAAATTAAATCTACATGGGAGTTGTGATAGGAGGAAGCCAGAAGGAACATCTGAGCAAGTCTAAAGTTTAACCATGAACACCTAATCAAAGACCAGGACGTCTGATATGCTCTGGTCAGAGATCCCAATAATAGAGCTATTTGGCCATAGTAATAGAAGACATATTCGGTGAAAACCAAAGATGGCTTTTGACCAGAAGAACCACCTGGTACCAACTGTAAAGCATGATGGTGGAAATGTTCTGGCTTGTGGCTGCTTTGCAGCATCAGGGCCTGGGCAGCTCAACATCATGAATTCCACTAGGAATTCTTCATTGTACCAGAGGGCGCTTGAGGATAATGTGAGAACATCTGTCAGATGGTTGAAGTTCAACTGAAAACGGCCCTTGTAATATGACAGTGACCCCCAATATACTGGTAAATCCAGCAACGGATGGCCAAAAAGAAAGAAATGGAGAGTTCTGGAATGGCTACAGTGGTGTGAAAAACTATTTGCCCCCTTCCTGATTTCTTATTCCTTTGCATGTTTGTCACACAAAATGTTTCTGATCATCAAACACATTTAACCATTAGTCAAATATAACACAAGTAAACACAAAATGCAGTTTTTAAATGATGGTTTTTATTATTTAGGGAGAAAAAAAATCCAAACCTACATGGCCCTGTGTGAAAAAGTAATTGCCCCCTTGTTAAAAAATAACCTAACTGTGGTGTATCACACCTGAGTTCAATTTCCGTAGCCACCCCCAGGCCTGATTACTGCCACACCTGTTTCAATCAAGAAATCACTTAAATAGGAGCTGCCTGACACAGAGAAGTAGACCAAAAGCACCTCAAAAGCTAGACATCATGCCAAGATCCAAAGAAATTCAGGAACAAATGAGAACAGAAGTAATTGAGATCTATCAGTCTGGTAAAGGTTATAAAGCCATTTCTAAAGCTTTGGGACTCCAGCGAACCACAGTGAGAGCCATTATCCACAAATGGCAAAAACATGGAACAGTGGTGAACCTTCCTAGGAGTGGCCGGCCGACCAAAATTACCCCAAGAGCGCAGAGACGACTCATCCGAGAGGTCACAAAAGACCCCAGGACAACGTCTAAAGAACTGCAGGCCTCACTTGCCTCAATTAAGGTCAGTGTTCACGACTCCACCATAAGAAAGAGACTGGGCAAAAACGGCCTGCATGGCAGATTTCCAAGACGCAAACCACTGTTAAGCAAAAAGAACATTAGGGCTCGTCTCAATTTTGCTAAGAAACATCTCAATGATTGCCAAGACTTTTGGGAAAATACCTTGTGGACTGATGAGTCAAAAGTTGAACTTTTTGGAAGGCAAATGTCCCGTTACATCTGGCGTAAAAGGAACACAGCATTTCAGAAAAAGAACATCATACCAACAGTAAAATATGGTGGTGGTAGTGTGATGGTCTGGGGTTGTTTTCCTGCTTCAGGACCTGGAAGGCTTGCTGTGATAGATGGAACCATGAATTCTACTGTCTACCAAAAAATCCTGAAGGAGAATGTCCGGCCATCTGTTTGTCAACTCAAGCTGAAGCGATCTTGGGTGCTGCAACAGGACAATGACCCAAAACACACCAGCAAATCCACCTCTGAATGGCTGAAGAAAAACAAAATGAAGACTTTGGAGTGGCCTAGTCAAAGTCCTGACCTGAATCCAATTGAGATGCTATGGCATGACCTTAAAAAGGCGGTTCATGCTAGAAAACCCTCAAATAAAGCTGAATTACAACAATTTTGCAAAGATGAGTGGGCCAAAATTCCTCCAGAGCGCTGTAAAAGACTCATTGCAAGTTATCGCAAACACTTGATTGCAGTTATTGCTGCTAAGGGTGGCCCAACCAGTTATTAGGTTCAGGGGGCAATTACTTTTTCACACAGGGCCATGTAGGTTTGGATTTTTTTTTCTCCCTAAATAATAAAAACCACCATTTACAAACTGCATTTTGTGTTTACTTGTGTTATATTTGACTAATGGTTAAATGTGTTTGATGATCAGAAACATTTTGTGTGACAAACATGCAAAAGAATAAGAAATCAGGAAGGGGGCAAATAGTTTTTCACACCACTGTAAGTCAAAGCCTGGGTCTGAATCCCATGGTGGGATTTGAAATGAGCTGTGCATGCAGGACACCCGTCAAACATCACACGACTGATAGAATCCTGAACGGTGGAGTGGGAAAATCTTTCTCCCAGTCTAATTCAGAGATGGCTAGACAGTTCTAGAAAATGAGGGGGCAATACCAGCCATTAGATCCAAGAGGTGGTCTTACTTTTTCCACAGATGGACATGGCATATTTCTTCATTTTTCATTGAATAAATTCTAACTGTCAAATTTGAATTGTTTTGTCCATCATCTTTCTCTGAAGACATTGCACAAAGGAACATCCAATATTGATATGCCTACTTATATTAAATAAGGAAAAAATTATTTCATGGGGTGCACTTACTTTTTCACAGACTTGTGATTAGTCAGACTACAGTAAACTCCTGCACATGTTGATGGGTGAGGCCAATAGAAGAAAATAAAAACGTGAAAATAAAGAAACTGAAATTCAGGCCAATCCTGTACCTCTGTGCTGCTAATGGAGACTGAGTTCTCGTTTCTTCCCTGTAGACTTTTTGGGCCTAAACGTAAGATGACCTCCGCAATAGCCCGGTGGCACAGCAGTGCACGACCTCCCAGTGACGGCCTCGAGCAGGCCTACGCTGACCAGCTGGAAGCAAAGATGCAGGAAATGGCCATCCAGCTTCACAAGGTAATAATGCCGTCAAATGCCGTCTGCCGCAGTCATTTGGGCACTCTAATGGTTCACAATAATTTCAAAAACCGTAAGTAACTGCAGGACTTGATGGGCTCTCTCTTTGACAGAAATGCGAGGAGGTGGAAATGTTACAGAGCCAGGTGTCTCAGGAGAGGGAGCTGCGCACAGTGGTGGAGGGCTGCCTGATGGAGGACAAGATGGCGTGGAGAAGGTTTCAAGACCAGGTGGAAGACACACAAGGGCTGGCCAAGGAGGCATTAATAGCGCTGGATAAAGTCCAGTAAGTGTCGGTCAATGAGGGACTGGCACCCCCATTATGGTTTGATGTGACTGGCACAGTCTCTGTCCCAGGGCCATCTTAACAGTATTATAGGCCCCCGGGCAAAGCAGTGCACTGGGGACCCTCCCTACACAACCACTCGGCAGTCACAACATACATAGATATGCTCGTGCCCAGCGTGCCCATGCGTTAAGACGGCCCTGCTCTGTCCACATGATCTTGCACGGGATTAAGATGGTTCCATGATGGCTGAATAAATGAATAGAGGGATACAGAACATTAAGAAAGAATGAAACCAAACAGTCTGATACCTTCAGCTGTGGACTTTGATGGTCCAAACATGATTTACAGCATATTTATTGAATTTGGATAATAACCGTGAGAAAAAAGTGAAAAGTCAAAAATGGGAGCAGGAGTCGAAAAACCATAGAATCAAAAAAATGACAAAAAGAATTAAAGGCTCGGAAAGAGGTAGCATTTTGAATCCGCAAGTTCGGATAGGAAGTGACTGTGTCCAGTTCGGGAGGGTATTGGTGGCGTCGTTGCTTTATGCAGATATTGACGTCCCCGTGCTTCGTCTGACTGTGACCTTCGGTGCACAATCGAGAGTGAAGTGGCTGTGATGAGGACTGGCACCTCCAAGTCTGAGGTCATGTCTCTCTCTCTCTCTCTCTCTCTGTCTCTCGGAAAAGAGGGGATTGTTTTCTCCAGGTGGGGTTGGGGGACAATTTCCATTAGTGGAGGAGTTGAAGTATTTCAGGATCTTGTTCTTGAATTATGGAAAAAGGGAACAGGAGATCGATAATTGGATTGGAGTGGCATCGGCTGTTCTGTTGGTGCTGTGCCGGTCCAAGGTGGTGAAACAGGAACTGAGTCTACAGACAAAGCTCTCCGTTTACCAGCAGATCTCCACCTCTGACCTCACCCTTGCATAATGGATGAAAGAATGAGATTGTGAATACGAGCGACAGAAATGAGGTGGCTGGGCCGACACTCTGTGGTAGTGGGGGAAACTGAGCAATTCGTGAGAGCCTCCAAATCCTCCAGATCAAGAGAGGCCTGCTTTGGTGGTTTAGGCAAGTCGTAAGGATGACTCTGCAGCAGACCCAGAACATGCTGGAGAGATTATTTCTCTCAGGTGGCTTGGGAATGCCCGAGAATTCCCCAGGAAGAGGTGGAAGCTGCAGCTGTGGGCAGGGAGATCTGGGCTGGCTGGCTTGGCCTACTGCCACTTCAACCCTCACCACAAAAAGTTTCAGAAAATGAGATGAGACTTTGTGATGACTTTTTAAAACTGTTGCATTGCTGACAAAGGTCATGACCCCTGAGGACACACCCCTAATAATGTGGAAAGGTTCCTAACGATAAGGGCCATAAAATGCCATGAAGTTTAAAAGCAATAACATGACAGCAGAAATGATCCAAATACATTTATAGAATTGAAACCAAGTCATGAATCAACAAACTAACTATAGATTAGAATTTTGATTTATAAAAAATCTGCAAAATGAGTCCAAGAACTCATAAAAGTGGTGAAGGATTTCCCATTAAAAGTTTTGCCCAAAATTGAATTTGCACACAAAGCTGAATTTAAGCAACACGATTTCAGCCAAAATGAACTTGCAGTGACAAAATCCATGCAAAAATGAATTTGCACTGAAAATTCATGTGAAATTGAATTTGCAGGGACAGAATTTCAGCCAAGTTGAATTTACAGTGAAAACAATTCTCATGAAATTGAATTTCTAGAGATACAATTTGAGCAAAGATTGAATTTACAACAAATCCTCCATGTTTTTCTTCACAAAAACATTTGTAAAAGAAAATCCATTTCGCTTCAAGAGAAAATTGAGCTACTCCCGCGAGAAGAAAGGCGTCTGGTTTCTCCATGGGAGCAATTTCATACATTAACTAGCCATGTGCGCCCAACTACGTTGCGCGTGTTAAAGTTGTCTGTGAATGGCTCCCTGTTTAAACGCGGCTGCCAGTCGTGAACTGGGCCCTTCGTCGCTCAGCATTATGATTTTTTATAAGGGAAACAACATTACAAAACAAAACCCTTGGACATTGATTCAATAGGAACGGCCTACTCGGAATCATTGTCCGAATAGTAATTATGTGGTGGTGGAGGAGCATTTCTGCTTCTCTCCGTTCACAGTCCGTCTCGTTTTCATGACGCTGTTGTTTCCTTTCACGATCTCTTCTCAACCTTTCTCCAGTCTCGCAGGTTGCTTTGTGGCAATCCAAAGAGTAAGGCAATATACATGGAGCAATGGTTATAAAAGGGGGACACATAGGTATCCAGGCTCTTTAAAGCATAAATAGGGATCACTTCACTGACATGTGAGCAAGCCAGGGTACAACTGTGAGACGCGCAGCACTCGCCGGCTACAACGTAACAATAATAATTTCCGGATCGTGCTGTTACGTTGTTATTCATTTTACCCACTGTCTTTCTTTCATTCATATGTTACGTAGGCACGTACCTTTTATCTTCAGCAATCTCATTCTCTAACCAGGCCTCAGGAGCTAACCAGCGTAACACTGTCCACCACCCCTTTCGTTATTCCGGCAAATTGTTGACATCCATGAGTAACAACAACGCACTAAACTGGAAGGTGGTCTACGCATGCGTGGAATTCGTGGACAAACAAAGATCAAGATCCAAATGAAGATTATATATAAAGATTAGTTAATTTAAAGCACAACAATTTGTTTAGTTTGATTGTCTGTGTTTTGAGGTGTGACAGGAGTACTACAGTCTTCAGTACTATAAGCCTGGAGGAGATTCTTAATGCAATGCCTATGTTTTAGCTGTCTCTCTACTGCCATCTAGTGCTTCTTCTTCTAATTCATTTGTGGACAAACAAAGATCAAGATCCAAATGAAGATTATATATAGAGATTCTGAATGGGTCTGCCTGTCATTTAGTATTTAAATAAAGATGCGTAGTAAAAAAACAAATCACTGGAAGTGTGCATGTCCTCAACTGGGATAAGGTGGTTGCTAAGTAACAGTGGGGGGGAGGGGTGGGATTCGGCATTGGTAACTTTCCATGTGGTGAGTTTTCTTGTGACGAAAACCCCGAAATGTGCACAAAGTTGTGTTTTACTGTATCTCTGTATGGAAAATCTGCAGAATGTTTTATTTTTGAATAACGTGCTGCATTCCTCCGCAACAATTTGAACGAGAGACATAAATTGAATTGATTTTACCGGTGTGGTTTCGATCACTTGCTTAAAACAGCCACAGAAAAGAACTCGGGTGAATATACAAGTGTGAGTGAAGCTTTACGTTAGCGATATTCCTTGTTTTCCACCCAAAAAAAACTGTAAAACCCCAAGAAATTCTTTAGTGAGTTTCTCATTTCGCAATTATGAAATCGCCGACAATATGTGTTTTGGTGTCAGTTGAACTCCCTGCCTCAGACTGCATGTGGTTTGAAAGTTACCCATTTCATTCGTCACTAGTGACGGTGCTTTGCATTATTGAAGTGTATACCAGGGGTGTCGAACTCCGGGCCTGGAGGCTACAGGTTTTCATTCGAACCCTTTTCCTAATCAGTGAGTAGTTTTCACTGCTAATTAACTCCTTTTCCCTTCATTTCAATAGCCCTGTTTTTAAGGATTCAGTCCTCAGAATTGATTTGTTTCTTCTTTAAATGGCAGCCAAACAGAAATGAGACGTGAAACGAGCCAACAGATGACCAGCTAAACTGGGATTTCAAACTCCAACCAATTTCACTCCAACCAGTCTCTTAATGAGAAGCTGATTCTTGCTGTTAATTAAGCCCATTATTTAATTCAATGGCTTGTTGCTGCTCTCATTCTGCCACAGCAGACATTTCCAAATCTGTTGATTTTTCTGTTTTTTCTGTCATATGGTGACTTGTTTGATGTCTCATTATTGTTTGGCTACTAATTAAGGAAAAAGACAAATAACGGCCCGAGTCAAGTTAATTAAAACTAAAGCAAAAGAAGTTAATTAGCAGTAAAAACGGCTCACTAATGAAGAAGATGGTTAGAATGAAAACCTGCAGCCACTGCGGCCCTCCAGGACCGGAGTTCGACACCTGTGGTATAGACGATGAGACAGATGTTCTGATACGGTCAGGGCTGCCGTACCAATAGGGAAGTAACGATATTACAACTTGGCCTTATTCAAGGCTCGTGTTTTTTTAATACGTGACATTCTGGAATTTTAGAAATGGTGTAAAATTGGCTTCACTCTCAACCGAAAACCTTGTAGAAGCTTGTAGAGAGAACCAGTCTATTTAGATGTTATGAATTTAACTTGTCCCTTATGTTAATGAAGAATCTTTAAAGTTTTTGAAGATCCCTTTGTAATGTCGTGTGGAGAATCTGACTTGTTGTATGCTTGCCAGGCTCGTTCAGTGCTCTTCATTCTTTTCCCCCTTTGTCAGAACGTGCCAGACGGAATTCCTTAACCGGCTCAAGAAGGACATCTCCTGTTGGCAACCATCAGGTGGTGAGGTGAAATCCAAGATGCAGACAGAGGAGAAAGGTCAGTGCAGCATCGGCACTTGTCCAGTTAGTTTGCATGTAGATTTGATTTAATAGGATTTATTTCTCTTTTATGAATTTTGCCCTATTGTCTTTTAATCCTATCTTTATGACTGTTTTTCACACTGTACAGAGCAGAGTCTTGTCCTTTGCAAGGAAGTTTTGGCTTCCTCTTGAAATCTGCTCTGACACAAGACATATGGTTTAGGACAAAAGGGGGCACAACTCCTCTGTTATCCCCGGGTGCTCCTTTGCTAGTTGGTAAACGTTAAGACAAAATATTGTGGCCTGGTGCAGGGGTGTCCCGTTTAATATCCAAACAAAAAATTAAACAAAAACTACCCTCCTTTGGCGTCTTTGTCCTGTGTTTGGGCTACAAAAGGGTATTAAAAATAGATATGGCTCCTTGCTGCCAGTCAGGGTCAGTCTGCTCGCCAAAATGATGCCTCCTTCCTGAGAGTCACTTGCCCTCACTGGGCAGTTTCTCTGTACTGCGGGGAGAGAAGAAGATGACGGTGTTATCGATAGCGCCCCCTCCTGGCCTGGTGGGTTGTTAGATACCTCGATAAGGAAAGCCTCCAACGTGTATGCGTGACAATGTATATTCTAAAATAACACAGCTACCATTTTGTTCAACTGTACATTAAGGTAACAAATTCATGAGAGAAGTTAATCAAATTAATTTCATAGTTTGTAGTTTACAAAATGTCTCATGGACTGAAACCATAGCATGCACTTTCTTACTTTGTATTTTTAATAAAGTCAGTCCTGGGTGTGGAACCGTGAATGACAGATAAGGACTAATCAATTATTTTTTCTAATATATTCTTTTATAATACGCTACACTGGCTGTTCGTTTGCCTGTCCAGGATTTTAAATCACCTGTAGCTCGCAAACCGTTTGAACTATTGACCTGAAATTTGGTACACATATACTATGTGACATCCGCTTTCGGGGTGATGATTGACCTCCAAGGTTATTCCTCTTTTTATTTTCATTTTATTTTATTGTAGAAGCAACTCTCGGCAGCGATCAGCTGGGCGGCCGTGCGGCGCATGTGTATGAGCGCCGTTCTCATCCCTACCACTTTCGCCGTCACTTCCCCTACCTCTTCATATCTTAAATCATTCTTGAGGCAGATTGAAGACTTTTAAGTGCCAGCTTAAGTGAAAAATTAAGGAAAATATACTAAGTAATTGCAACACAAAAACTGACTTAATCAGTTTTAATTAATGCAAAAAGATGCCGATGAAAGAAGAGAAGAAGCGGGCCGCTAGGGTGGAGGAAAGAAGAGCTGCTCAGGAAGCAGCAAACACATCAACCTCTGAGCAAACGAATGATAAACGTACAGAGAAAGAGGAGGAAAACTAGGAATTCTCAAGTCAAGGGTATTCACTGCATGTTATCGTGCAGTGCGCCATTACTGGTTAATAAATATTATGGGTTAAGTTGTAAAGGATCCATACATTTCCTGGCTTTATTTATTGTTTCAAAAATGCTAACTTATCATAAATTTGTCACAACTAGATCCTAATCACTAAAGAGCTTCAAAAACACTTTCCAAAATGCCCACGTTGTATTATTTTGCTATTACCATCAAAACTACCCTTACTGTATGTGCTTTCATGTAGGGCTCTAGATGTATTTTCTGGGGAAAAGTAAGCTCACCATGTTAGTTACCGGATTGGTCTGTTCTCACATGTTACGATGAACCCACACATACATAGATATACATATACACACAGACCTCCAACCACATACGTGGCGTATGAATGATGTATACACAGCCCACCACTCTCTAGCATTTTAAGAGACTTACTTATCTTTGGTATGAACAGCGTACAATGTCGTAGATTTATCTTGGACCTAAATATTACTTTGGTCTCCAAGAATATATTTAAACATACAAAGGCTTAATATCCTTGGCGATAGGCCATTTATCAACCAATGATGTCTTACTTTTACCGTACTGTTCCTTCTATTGGATGGAGCTCTCGTCCTCAGCCTGATAAACCCCGCAGGTCAGAGCGTATGGCAACTGCTTACTGCTCCGGGTGCTCTTAATATTTACTTTATTTTTTCAATCATTCTAGATATAAAGACAAAGTATAGAAGTTTAAAAGCAACCTGCTATTTATTAAAGAACTAGACAAAGAGCCCGTTTCGACAACGTAAGATGAAACGGTCACGAGTGGAATAGTATAATATATAATAAGTATAAGCACCACAAACCTGAAATAGGTGTATTGAATGAATGCGTAATTAGGCCTGGAGCTGTAGTCGATAATCACCTTTCAGGCCTCTAGAGCTTTAATCGAAGTCACGTTTCTCTTTGAATTTTCATGGCCGTAGTCGCCTTTCTCTTTGAATTTTCGCGGCCGTAAATCCGCCGCCTGCCGCGATGTCGGTCTCGTAAAGTTTTTCGGGCAGCTGCACAGAAGGCGACTGTGCATTCGGCTTCGGACATGCGCAGAAGGCGACGTGCGCATTCTGCACCACAAACCTGATATAGGTGTATTGAATGAATGCATAATTAGGCCTCGAGCTGTAGTCGAAATCGCCTTTCAGACCTCTAGAGCTTTAATCGAAGTCGCCTTTCTCTTTGAATTTTCACGGCCGTAAATCCGCCGCCTGCTGCAATGTTGGTCTCGTAAGGTTTTTTGGGCAGCTGCGCAGAAGGCGACTGCGCATTCGGCTTTGGACAGACGTGAGTGAGTGAGTGAGTGAAGAGACTGGCGAATTATGTATTCAGATAATACCAGTAGAAGAAAGTATAAAAGAAAATATAGATAGCAAAGTCTGGATATATATATATATAGGGTTTAGAGAAAGCTTACAAAGAATGCCAAGGATTGGAGGTTGTCCTGGGTGGCTTTTTATCTAGTGATCAAAGTTATTTGTAAGATGCCTTCACCAGCTTTCCGATGAAATGGCCGCACGTCTCTCTGTCTCCTTTTCTGACATCGCCTTTTCCCTCTTCTAATGTCCATTTTGTCATCGCTCTTTTTGGTCCTTCAGACCAAGCCATATTTATATTAAAGTTCCACGTGGGGCTTCAGGACATGTGATATTGCACACATTTGATTGGCTGGCTGGCTGGCTGGCTGTCTGTATGATGGATGTCTTTGCTCAGAAGTTTAGATCTTTTAAGTACCTCCGAAGTCCTTACTTTCCCAAGCTGTAAACTAATTTGGTAATTTCAAGTCCTATACCATCCATCTGTTTGCAGGTTATAAAGTAATCAATTAGGTTGAGGCATCACAGCCATTTCCTGGGCTTCTGCTTCATTTACACAGATTTTTTAAGGTCATTGACTACTGGTACAATTCAGGAAAAGAAGATGCTTTGATGTTAATTGCCCCCTGAAAGTGTCCTGTATTTCAGTTCATCTTGTTTGTTTGAGCAAAAAAATAACATATACGCAGCTACAATTTAAAATTGAAGATCTGCCACTCCAGGACACTACACCACTAGAAAGGGGGTATACCACCGGACCCTGACTAAAATAACAGGAAACACAGAATCCTTATAAAAAGATATATTTCCTCAGAATGCTCTGTCACACAAAAGAAGCTCCACTGAGCATGAGAGGCAACAAGATGTTCTCTAAAAACAACAAGGCAATCCAAAGCAAACGCGATGCCAGCATAGAATGCAGATACAAAGTGAAAAATCCAGTAACTCGCACAAGTGCGGCAAACCGCAAGAACTCGCCAGCTCCCTAGTGCATTTGAAATGAAGTGCCAGGAACTGTGAGAGACCCTGTGCTTATACAGAGTGGAGGGCAGTTCCTGGAGGTGATTGGCCGGTGTGCCCCACCTTTTGGAGGACCACTCACAAAACATACGGAACATAACAGAGGCGAAGAAAAAGTTCATTTTGGCTCATTTTTCTTCCACATGCCGAACATCTGCCCAGCCCCCTGAAGGCCCAAAACATTTGACCGTCATACTGGTTGACCTCCTTGTCCAGTCAGGGGTTTCCATTGTTGCTCCCAGCAATCACTGGCACCCATAAACCTGACATTACTTTCGTTCTCCCACCGTGTGAAAAGTGAATGACTTTTTCACGTCCTTTCCAGCCTTTTAAGATAAGCGAATGGTTGTGTTCAATGCTCCATCTAAACGGTGTGTTTCTTGTTGGTTTGGACTGCACTTCTGTCTGTTTAGTGCCACCCACTGTGCCCAAACTTTACCTCACTGAACAGCTCACATCTTGTCTACTCCAAGCGTTTGTCGTGTCATTTAAATCCACACCGAACATCTGTTTTTGAATTTGAATGCCCTGCCTCTCCTCCTAGAATGCCTTGCTTAGGGTGAGTGGTGATTGCAATTGGTGTGTATGTGAGTGGGCACACTGTCGGACTGGCGCCCTATCCAGGGCTTCCAGAATTAGATTTCGTGGGTTTGACGATCTTATGTTATATCAGATTATCGTTAAAATCTCAGATGCAACATCGGAAATCCCCTAGTGTGGCCGCCATGTTTACAGGTCTTGTCCATCGTTTCATCCCAGATGAATAGACACCCCTGCTGGCCTGTAATACCCACCACGAAAAGGTACATAAGCGGTGTGACCAGCGATGAGTGAGATGCAAAGGCCGTTGGGTACTTTTCAAAAGGATCACGGCGGTGCCACGTTTGTTGTGTGCTTTTTTACAGTTGGCAAAGGATGGAAGGAGGACCTCAAGTCGCAGGGTCTATCGGAGCTGGTGACCACACTGGAACAATGCCATGCTGAGACGAGTAAGTGTGACCCGATCCTGGCGTCTTTTGAGTTGAATTTCACTTGTTCTGTGTCCAGGACTCTTGCTGGTTGTGGGTTTCAATTGTCACCGTACTCGCCATGTTTCTTTTGCTTTAGGGAAAGCTCTCCTGCTGGTAACAAGAAACCTTGACAGATTACAAGATGTGGACAAGGGGGCCAGGGAGTGGGCCGAGTCCTAGCACCATATCGCAGGCAAGTGTTTTTTCTGTTCTATAATTTCATTGGTCATTTCAAACCAACTCACAGGAGCCAATGCTATTGTACACTGGCAAGACTGGCACACAAAGAGCTGAGTCAGTGACTTAGAGCTATCTGTAGGAACTCCACGTTATGGGGACAGCATGACTGATGCCATATTAGCTTACGGTGTGGACTATGGCGCTACTGGGGTTTGAACCTACAAACATGGAGGTAATAGCTTTACTCACGAAACACCCTCACTGAGCAAATTAGTAAGAACGCTTATCCTACTACTGTGCAGGGCATCCTTTTCCTCTTAAAACATGGCATGAATTTCACAAGATGGTGGAAAAAATTCTTTGGAGATTTTGGTCCATATTGACACGATTGCAACATCCGCAGGTATGTCAGCTGCACATTCATGATGTGAATCTCCTGCTCTTCCACATCCCAAACGTGTTCTACTGGATTCAGATCAGGTGACTAGAAAGGTCACTGAAGACCACTGAACTCATTGCCATGTTCACGAGACCAGTTTGAGATGACTTTTGCTTTATGACGTGGTGCATTATCATGCTGAATGTCGCCATTAGAAGATTGTGACCATGAAAAGGTGTATATGGTCAGCAACAATACTCAAATAAGGCAATGATTGGTTGGTATTAACTCTTTTAGGGCGGATGTCGACTTTTCTTGACAGGAGGGGTTGACGGAGCATGTCGACAAAAGTCGACATCCAGGGGTAGAGGACGACGAAACTCACCGTTACGTCACAGGCATTCCCTCTCTGCTTGGAGGACTGTTAGACTCACTGACTCGGCATCTAATCCTTGCGTGTGCGCGAGTTACGAAATGTAAACAAAGGAAAGATGGCATCGACATCTCACGAGGGAGCGAAGCGAGTGCAGAAAACAAAATACTCAGGTGACTGACTTGGCCTTTCAAGAATTTTCCACTTCTTTGCTTTAATAAACTCCTGGGTTGCTTTGGCTGTATGTTTTGGGTCATTGTCTATCTGTATCATGAATCAATTTGACGTCATTTAGCTGGATTTGAGCAGACAGTATGTCTCTGAACACCTCAGAATTCATTCGGCTGCTTCTGTCCTGTGTCACATCATCAATAAACACTAGTGTCCCAGTGCCACTGGCAGCCATGCACGCCCAAGCCATCACACTGTCTCCCTCCACTGTGTTTTACAGATGATGTGGTATGCTTTGGATAATGAGCTGTTCCACGCCTTCTCCATACTTTTTTCTTGCCATCATTCTGGTAGAGGTTGATCTTGGTTTCATCTGTCCAAAGAATGTTTTTCCAGAACTATGCTGGCTTTTTTAGATGTTCTTTAGCAAAGTCCAATCTAGCCTTTCTATTCTTGAGGCTTATGAGTGGCTTGCACCTTGCAGTGCACCCTCTGTATTTACTTTCATGCCGTCTTCTCTTTATGGTAGACTTGGATATCGATACGCCTACCCCCTGGAGAGTGTTGTTCACTTGGTTGGCTGTTGTGAAGGGGTTTCTCATCACCATGGAAATGATTCTGCGATCATCCACCACTGTTGTCTTCTGTGGACGTCCAGGTCTTTTTGCGTTGCTGAGTTCACCAGTGCTTGCTTTCTTTCTCAGGATGAACCAAACTGTAGATTTTGCCACTCGTAATATTGTAGCAATTTCTCGGATGGGTTTTATCTGTTTTCGCAGCTTAAGGATGGCTTCTTTCACCTGCATGGAGAGCTCCTTTGACCGCATGTTGTCTGTTCACAGCAAAATCTTCCACATGCAAGCACCACACCTCAAATTAACTCCAGGCCTTTTATCTGCTTAATTGATAACGACATAACGACGGACTTGCCCACAGCTGCCCATGAAATAGCCTTTGAGTCAATTGTCCAATTACTTTTGAGCCCCTGAAATGAAGGGATTGTGTTCAAAAAATGCTTTAGTTGCCTCACATTTTTATGAAATCGTTTTGTTCACCCCACTGAATTAAAGCTGAAAGTCTGCACTTCAACTGCATCTGAGTTGTTTAATTTAAAATTCATTGTGGTAATGTACAGAACCAAAATTAGAAAAAAGTTGTCTCTGTCCAAATATTTATGGACCGAACTTTACCTATCTATCTATAGTGCCTTTCTATCTATCTATAGTGCCTTTCTATCTATCTATCTATCTATAGTGCCTTTCTATTTATCTATCTCTTTCTATCTATCTATCTATCATATACAGTATATAAATATATAAATAATTTCTTTTTCAGATAATAAGAAACTTTTGACGGAGGGTGAATGTGCCACCCTGAACAAGCTCACCACTAGGGGGTGCTGGAGATTCCTGGCCATGTGCTCCGATGAGTGGCTGACAGAAGAGCGGCCCACCAGCGTCCAGTCCATCCCATCTTGAAGACGAGTGTCTGTGTGGGACACCTCAGAGCAGCAGGTTGTCCTCTTGAGCCTCTGTGATGGGGGCAAGAAGAGACGGCTTTAGAGAAAGAGAAAGAGGGGAGCTGAGAAGCCAGTAAAAGTGACGGAATAAGGAACACAACTCGGGATTAAGGAGGAAGAGGAGGTTATGCCAAGGCACAAATACCTCAGATGGGAAAAACTACAGTGACGTGCAGACCCTCAAGTGAGGACAAGGCTGACAGTGGCCGTTGCGCCCCCCCAAAAAAATCTCATCACTGTGGTTGTTTTTTTAATTTATTTCTCTTGTACACTTGGGCAAGCCGTGCCAAAGAGCTGAACAGACGGTGATGAAGGCCGCATGTGGAGCACACACAAGAGCTTCCCCAATCCCCCAAGCTGCTCCACACGTCGGCCCCCTTGGTCAAAGTCCTCTTGTGTCAGCTCTGTAGACCCCTTTTTTCTGATAGGCTGCAATTTTTATCTTGAAATTGTTACACTTCTCTGAATAGAAAGGGCGAAAAAAATGAATTGCTGCTGCGTGATTGTCAATAAAAACCTTTTAAAATGTGGCCTTATGCTGAAAACACTGAATTCTTGTATTTAATCAATTAAAAAAACATCTTTTTATGATAAATCTACCTGGAAGTTAAAGAGGGGGCTTTTCCTCAAATTGGGTTTGATTTTGTTACGTGTATTTTATATTATGAGAGCAAAAAGGGTGGCGTGATAATGCAGGGTGGATGCAGTGTCCTGGGTTCGAGTTCCACTCCCGGTCCTCGTCCACCGTGTAGTGTCCGCACTTTCTCCACGCCTGTGCACCTTGTTGTCAGTGGTACCCTTCATTTTCGTAATCTTAGCGGGTCGGAGGCAGACACCCGTGTGCTCCCATGAACACTCAGTCATGTAATGTGACGGACCCCGCAACTCGCTGCACTCGGTCTGCAACTCACTCTGATAAAATCAAACGGGATTCATTTTGTCGTTCATCGTAGCGGTGAGATGTGTGTGCATGAGAGTCGTACCCGTTAACCCTTTGTACAGCTCCGGCTCTATCAGGCAGCACGCTCATTGGAGAACTGTGCTGGAAAGTCATCACACGGTCACTGAATGTGATATGCCCAGTGACTTTCAGTCGTGTGGTGTAACATGGCCTGGCGATGAGATCGGCGACTCGTTCATCAAGTCCGACATACTCCATGATTAGACCTCATGTAACGTGACGTCAGCTTTATGCTCCACGGAGATTGTAAGTTAGACCATTGTATGTGAATGGAGAACACGGTGAAGATGTCCATCAGACCAACAGCTGCTCTTTGGTGGAGTTGGAACTGCTTGATGGGGCATCAGATGATAAAATGTCATGGGGGGGGCCACTGACATTCAATGTGCACCTCTGGTTGACTCTCCATGAAAGACCCCCCATAATGCACCCTGACTTGCAATGAACTGGCAGCCTCTTCAACTTTCATGTCTGCCTTGTACCCAGTGGGTGTCAGTGTGGTACAGCGCAAATCAAAAAGCTGGGCGAGTCAAGGCGGCTACAGTCCTCTGGGGGGCGCCGGCGCTAATCATGCCATACACTTGTGAAGCTTGTTGTGAACATTTCTAAGGCAGCTAATGGATTTTATTTCTTTATTTTTTTTGCCATATTCACATTATGTAACGTCACCCAAATGTTAAAAAGTCTTCACCGCCTTATTATTAGACGACATTGAATCCCAATGGATTAAATTTGGCATTTTTGACGCTGATCATTGGGGAAAAAAAAATGTCAAAGTGAAATCCGAGCTCTGCAAAGTGGTTGGAATTAATTATAAATGTAAAACACCTCAGTATTCACCCTCTTTATTCTGACACCCCTAAATCTTCACTGATGTAGTCAGTTGGTTTTAGACACCATTTCCATTATTATTCTGTACTAGGGGGCTCTGCTGGCTTCGCTTGCCAACCCCCAGGCGGGCGCTACACGCAAGTCACTTCACGGTTCTGCCGCTCGCGCATGGGGAGGCGGATTTAAACAATTTAAACAGATTGTTATTTTCATGGGAATTGTTACATATTCATAATAGACCTATTTTACATTACAGCGAGTAATTAACAATCATAAAAAAATAGTAAAACGTAATAAATTGAAAGTAAATTATGTTACATTAGAGGTATTTGTTATACAGTGGTGTGAAAAACTATTTGCCCCCTTCCTGATTTCTTATTCTTTTGCATGTTTGTCACACAAAATGTTTCTGATCATCAAACACATTTAACCATTAGTCAAATATAACACAAGTAAACACAAAATGCAGTTTGTAAATGGTGGTTTTTATTATTTAGGGAGAAAAAAAAATCCAAACCTACATGGCCCTGTGTGAAAAAGTAATTGCCCCCTGAACCTAATAACTGCTTGGGCCACCCTTAGCAGCAATAACTGCAATCAAGCGTTTGCGATAACTTGCAATGAGTCTTTTACAGCGCTCTGGAGGAATTTTGGCCCACTCATCTTTGCAAAATTGTTGTAATTCAGCTTTATTTGAGGGTTTTCTAGCATGAACCGCCTTTTTAAGGTCATGCCATAGCATCTCAATTGGATTCAGGTCAGGACTTTGACTAGGCCACTCCAAAGTCTTCATTTTGTTTTTCTTCAGCCATTCAGAGGTGGATTTGCTGGTGTGTTTTGGGTCATTGTCCTGTTGCAGCACCCAAGATCGCTTCAGCTCGAGTTGACGAACAGATGGCCGGACATTCTCCTTCAGGATTTTTTGGTAGACAGTAGAATTCATGGTTCCATCTATCACAGCAAGCCTTCCAGGTCCTGAAGCAGCAAAACAACCCCAGACCATCACACTACCACCACCATATTTTACTGTTGGTATGATGTTCTTTTTCTGAAATGCTGTGTTCCTTTTACGCCAGATGTAACGGGACATTTGCCTTCCAAAAAGTTCAACTTTTGACTCATCAGTCCACAAGGTATTTTCCCAAAAGTCTTGGCAATCATTGAGATGTTTCTTAGCAAAATTGAGACGAGCCCTAATGTTCTTTTTGCTTAACAGTGGTTTGCGTTTTGGAAATCTGCCATGCAGGCCTTTTTTGCCCAGTCTCTTTCTTATGGTGGAGTCGTGAACACTGACCTTAATTGAGGCAAGTGAGGCCTGCAGTTCTTTAGACGTTGTCCTGGGGTCTTTTGTGACCTCTCGGATGAGTCGTCTCTGCGCTCTTGGGGTAATTTTGGTCGGCCGGCCACTCCTGGGAAGGTTCACCAGTGTTCCATGTTTTTGCCATTTGTGGATAATGGCTCTCACTGTGGTTCGCTGGAGTCCCAAAGCTTTAGAAATGGCTTTATAACCTTTACCAGACTGATAGATCTCAGTTACTTCTGTTCTCATTTGTTCCTGAATTTCTTTGGATCTTGGCATGATGTCTAGCTTTTGAGGTGCTTTTGGTCTACTTCTCTGTGTCAGGCAGCTCCTATTTAAGTGATTTCTTGATTGAAACAGGTGTGGCAATAATCAGGCCTGGGGGTGGCTACGGAAATTGAACTCAGGTGTGATACACCACAGTTAGGTTATTTTTTAACAAGGGGGCAATTACTTTTTCACACAGGGCCATGTAGGTTTGGATTTTTTTTTCTCCCTAAATAATAAAAACCATCATTTAAAAACTGCATTTTGTGTTTACTTGTGTTATATTTGACTAATGGTTAAATGTGTTTGATGATCAGAAACATTTTGTGTGACAAACATGCAAAAGAATAAGAAATCAGGAAGGGGGCAAATAGTTTTTCACACCACTGTATGTTTTCATTCTATTTGGCTTTGAAATTAACACACAAATACTTTTTAAACTTACACTTTTACTGTAAAACTTCAGTAAAAACAATTTTTCAATTAACTTTTCGTCAATATCGCTTTGATTCCGTGTTTGGACTTTCATCGTGACAACGTAACGTATAACTGCCCGTGAGTGAATTTTGTTTCTTTCTCTCTAACAAATAAACCGACTTTTTCGAATGTTTGTCCCTGTGATTTGTTAATTGTCATAGCAAAAGCTCTTCTAACGGGAAACTGTAAACGTTTTAATACGAATGGCATATCAAGATCTCCTTTGGTGTCTAATGTCATTAGTGAAGATGGACTACATTACTTTTCTGGTCGCCTGTTAAAATTTGACAGGTCAGAATTGTTCAACCATTTTTGAATACAACTAATCTTGTCCTATTGCATAGCCCATTACTCAGACATAAATTACACAATTACATTACGATACATCCTTCTTTCTAGAGTAATTCGGCCGGTGGTAGACCAGACAGTGTTAACGGTTGTAGATATTCTACACGATATTGTAAGTTGAAGTTTTTATCTTCTGCACCATCACCACCAACTGTTTCAGCAGAGTCTATTGATACGCATTTAACCAATTTGCCGTGTAACCGATCGACAATTTTGGCGTTAATTCGTTTGACTTCATCGTTTCTCGGTGCTAGGATTGCCTGTGTACTCATTTTTTCTGTTGATAATCCTTTGTGATGAAATTTTACAATAACATTTGGACATAACAAGTCTTCTTTAATTGGGAACTTAAAGTGAGGAAAACGTAAAAAGTCATAAGAGCCGAGAGTGCAGGAACTGTGTCTGATAAAAGCATTCACAAGACTGAGAGGTGAGAGGACCGCGGGTGTGGGCCGTTAACAGGAAATGGTTGAGAGGAGCGCGGGACTTGAAAACATGTCTTGATAATAGTCTCGTCTTGTGATTTTCTTTTATAATAGAGAGACAAGAAGCATATGTACCGGTATGCCGTTCCTTTGTGAGGCTCAATCGCACAGCCAAGCAGAAAAGAGAGCGCTGCATGCAATCCCGTAACAGAAACCTCTAAGTAAAGCGAAAATTTCACAAAACAGATTTAGAAAACACAGGAAAATGATCACACTTATTTTCTCATTCAAGGTGGCCAATATTGACGTTTAACTCTTCTTTTACCAAAGTTGAACTCCAGAAGATTACTTACACCTCTAAACGCGGGTTAGTATTCTGCCTTAACCGGGTTATTCATCTTAACCTGATTACGTGTGTGCAGGGAAACGCAATGAGTATGAAGTGGCAGCCACCTGTGGCCCCGCCCTCCCAGGCTGGCACTGATCTGATTGACAGAGCCAGCTAATTTGGCCCCGCCTCCCAGAGCGCCACAGTTCTGCTTGATTAAAAGCTGTGACCTGTGCTGTCCTGAGCACCTCAACTGACAGAAAAGTTTTATCTCCTACGAACCCCCCGACCGCCAACACTAAGCTATAAGTTCAAGTGACGCCCGCATGCAGATGACATTTAAATAGAGTAGAGTTGCAGACGCCCCCCCCCCCCCCAACTCTGCTCCATTCACAAGCCAAACGAATTGCAAGCATTCAAAGTGGCCTTTGCATTACACATCAGTCTTGTTACACAACACCAGCCACTTCGAGGTGTGTCCCCCACGTCACTCTCATAAAGCAGTTAGGACCACCACCGAGTGGGCATATTGTGTAGCGACAGGGTCACATAGTGCAGTCGGCCACTGGCACAGCCACCTCTGAGCTTTTGTTGTGGACACCATGTGACATAAACATGCACTCTGATTGGCTGTTCAGTGGCTCTCCTGAATTGCACAACTTACAATGTGTTCACAGTCACATGCCATTGAAGAACGGTCTTTCAATACGTTTGGCAGGTTTTAGACTCTGGCAGTAAGGTTGCTTACTCTGTCACCACATGAAAATAAGGACATAACAGAAAAGATGTGACAACACCAAATCTAAAGTGGCATTCACAAACCCACCCAATCCAAATTTAAGTTTTGTTGAGCTGCAGCCTACCTTAGCAGCAGTAGAGCCAAGGCAGGAAACAATCCTTGATCAGGCGCCAGTTCATTTCAGGACTGAAGTTCCTCCACCATGACCCCCACTCAGCTGAGGCCCATTTCACCTGTCATCCTAACATAGACACAAAATAATGACCAGACACAGGGAGAACACACAAAGTTCAGACAGGCAGCGCTGCGCTGAGATATGAGCCAAAGACCACAGTGACACCCATTTTTCAGAAAGAAGAACTTTGTTCCAAAATACAGTGGCTACCTGGCCAATTTTGAATGCTTGCTGTGAATTTGGAAGCAGAACAAGTTCTTGCCCAGTTTTATCAGGATGAGAAGATAAATATTTATTTTTCTGTCATTCTATCTACAGTTCACTGGATTGAACTCTCAACGCTATAATTTCTCTGAAGCAGCGGCTCGCAAACTCTATTTGTGGCTTCAGGCTTTTCTTCTGACCATCTTCTGGTTTTTTTTTTAAAGGGGGGTCCTACAAGAAGTAAGCAGGCTGTTATTTCATAGTTTCTGTGTTTTGAGGTCGATGGAGAAATTGCAACACTATGTTTGGTACATTTTTATTAAAATACACCTGCCATTGGTCTACAATACATGGGGATCATTTAGTGTTTGGTTACTGACTTGGTTTTTAACATTTTTGTCATCATCATCATGATTTTTGTTCATATGTTGTGTTTTTTTTATACATTTTCGTTTATTTAATGAGCAGATGCTTTTATCCAAAGTGACTTACAAAAGAGGCCAACATAATCAAGTAAACATCAGTCTGGGGGACTGTTTGGGAACAAGTGTGACAGGACAAGGGGACAAAACTGATCATGACAAGAGAAGAGCTCAGAACAAAATACCAGAGAGGTACGATTCCTACGTTACACCAGCTAGGAGTTACACAAGAAAAGAGATTTGATACCAGGCAGAGATGGCATCACCAGAGGTCGTCCATCAGCAAACCCGAGGGGGTGAGAAGGAACACAGGACCTCACAAATGTCTCCATGGAAGGAGTAATCAAACCACTGCAGGGGATACTCTGAAGGGTAGAAGTAGACTGAGATATCTTATAATAATAATAAATAGATAGATAGATATGAAAGGCACTATATAGATAGATAGATAGATAGATATGAAAGGCACTATATAATAAATAGATAGATAGATAGATAGATAGATAGATAGATAGATAGATAGATAGATAGATAGATATGAAAGGCACTATATGATAGATAGATAGATAGATAGATATGAAAGGCACTATATAATAGATATATAGATATGAAAGGCACTATATAATAGATAGATAGATAGATAGATAGATAGATAGATAGATAGATAGATAGATAGATAGATATGAAAGGCACTATATAATAGATAGATCGATATGAAAGGCACTATATAATAGATAGATAGATAGATATGAAAGGCGATAGATAGATAGATATGAAAGGCACTATATAATAGATAGATATGAAAGGCACTATATAATAGATAGATAGATAGATATGAAAGGCACTATATAATAGATAGATAGATATGAAAGGCACTATATAATAGATAGATAGATAGATAGATATGAAAGGCACTATATAATAGATAGATATGAAAGGCACTATATAATAGATAGATATGAAAGGCACTATATGATAGATAGATAGATAGATAGATAGATAGATAGATAGATAGATAGATAGATAGATAGATAGATAGATAGATAGATAGATATGAAAGGCACTGTATGATAGATAGATAGATCTCATCCCCAAAGGATAATCTGGCTTTTAACAGAAGCTCTTTAAAAAATAAATACATAATAGATAGATAAATAAATAACCACATATACTTTGAAAGAAAATAAAGTTCTGACTTGGCCATTGCAATCCCAGGTGTATTGCTGTTGGTATAAAGGACCCCTGTCACGTTTCTTGACACACTTCTGCTGAATTATCTGTTGGCTGAAAGTCCTCAGTGTTGGTGTGTCACATTAGAGGATGTGCAGCTTTGTTCATAATGCCACTCGGTTTTGTTTTAATTTTCACCTCCTCTCCTACTTCCAGTGTGTCTCAAAACTGACCAACTGACCCTTCTTAACTAGCTTGTTGATTCGGTGGTCTTCTCTTGAAGTGATTTTACCGGCCCAGCACATCACAGTGGCCATCACAGCGTTACGGAAGATGTCAAGGATGTCACTTCCCAAATTAAAGGCCCACAGTCTCCTAAGGAAGAAGAGCCGGCTCTTCAGATCAGAAATAATATAACAGGGGTCTTTGGTGACCAACAATGGACAAAAGCAAAGAGTAGTTTTGGGTGGAGTATTAAGAGTGTCAGGAGTAATTTGTGACTGGCGGGTATCAGCAAGAGTGAAAGGGAAGGTCTACAGGACGGTAGTGAGACCAGCTATGTTATATGGGCTGGAGACGGTGGCACTGACCAGAAAGCAGGAGACAGAGCTGGAGGTGACAGAGTTAAAGATGCTAAGATTTGCATTGGGTGTGACGAGGACAGACAGGATTAGAAATGAGGACATTAGAGGGTCAGCTCGAGTTGGACGGTTGGGAGACAAAGTCAGAGAGGCGAGATTGCGTTGGTTTGGACATCTGCAGAGGAGACATGCTGGGTATAATGGGAATAAGGGTGCTAAGGATACAGCTGATAGGCAAGGGGAGGAGAGGAAGGCCTAAGAGAAGGTTTATGGATGTGGTGAGAGAGGACATGCAGGTGATGGGTGTGACAGAGCAAGATGACAAGGACAGGAAGATATGGAAGAAGATGATCCGCTGTGGAAACCCCTAACAGGAGCAGCTGAAAGAAGAAGAAGAACATTTTCTTGTGAGTGCTATGTTGGATGGACTGGCATCCTGAGCAGGATGGAGGCAGGTTCCTTGCCAGGACTGGAGGCCTGCTTGGAAAGGCAGAAGGTGGATGCTCACTGGAGATATGTCTCTTCCACCCCCTGGAACTCATGCACATGATGGTGGCATCCTGGTACTCCCATATGGATACCTACAGGGCAGGCTGGAAAGTGCATTCCCTTGGGGATCTTAGGTGCCACCAGGGGGAGCTGCAAGGGATCAATATGACATCTTGGAGGGGCTTCCACCTGTGCAATGCTGTGGCACCAGAAGTACTCCTGGGTCCAACATAACAGACACAGAGATTCCTGCAGGAGAGGTCAGACCCTGGGAAGACAGTGCATGGGAGGTGTAGAAGGAGACAAGAGAACATATTGTATTACAGAGTTGTGGAAAAGGATTTGGAGGTCTGTGAAGGGATTGTAACATAAAACCCAGGATAGTGCTGTGTAGTCGTGTCTCAGGGCTTAGGGGCACAGTGGCACCCCCTGCTGGTCGCAGACTATCTGTTACCAGTCCCAGTGGCAACAGTCCCAAGGCAACAACCGGACTGGTAGGTGATGGCACAAGCACACCCATCATTGGGATGAAAGATGAAATGTAAGCACCAGGTGAAAACCCCATATTGGCGCACATAGAATGCGTACAGTCCACTAAGCTGGGAGGTTACAATGCTAAGCCTAGTGCCACCATGCCACCCGATATTGGGTTTTACATGCTTCTCAAATGTAACTATAGCTTTAATTCAGATACACGCTTTTCAGCTTTAGTAACTTGCCTCCCTCATCAATTAGTCATCAATTTTCAAATCTGCACAATTCAATTCAGCCTTGTAGGTGGCTGGGATAACAATGGCTTCAAGGCAGGAACCAACCCTGGATAGGACACCCCTGACAGTGGGCCTTAACAGAAGGGCGAGTGTCAAGTCTGCAAACTCAAAGCTTGGGAACCCTTGCATCAGTAGATGAAAAAAATATAAATCAATAAAATAATACCAGTGTGCTCACTCCAAGTAACGTCCCTTTAACAGCCCCTCCATGAACCTGTGCCTGTCCGCTTCAGTTACCTCTCCCACACGTGTGTGGATCAGAACACATCAACTGGCAAAGGCTTTGTTGAAATCCCATAACCGGGGGGCTTCCACATACATCAAGCAAACAAAGACATGACCTGAGGCTCCTCTAAATTTGATTTAAAGAGACAGCAGCCCAGCTGGAGGCTGTATAGGAGGCACATCCACATTGCCAAAAAAAAAACAAACTGGCAGACTTTGATTACCATAAATGGAGGGGGCACCGGCTTGGCACCTCACACTTTGATTCGCACACCTATCATCTGCAAGTTACTTTGGATAAAGGCCTTTGTTAAATGAATGTAAGGGTAATACAATATAATTTTCAGAATATTAGCCACATGGACTAAAATTGCCAATTAAAACACTGGAGTCGGGGGCAATGTCAACAATAAGCATGGCGGGTTTGTAAATAATGCACTACTATATTTGTTTAAAAAGCACAACATTTTGTAATTTTCAAAAAATAAATAAAAATAATCACCTGCCTGGACAATGTTTTACTTTCTTTTGGCCCTCCTAAAGGCCACTGACTAGAAGAAAATCCAAAAAATGTTAGCAGCACTTTGAGTTCAAAGGTTTTTATAAACCTCTGCCATCTCTTATCGACAGCCCAACACCAAAAGGTCCCTCAGATAACACACTTCAGTCCTGCGGCTGACACATTTCATTCCCTCTGCCTTGTTTCTGCTTTTGTCGGTGGTATTGATCTCTGCTAGTGGCCCATCCTTTTGTATGCATTTCGCTCCGCCCCTCCTTTTCAATTTGTCTCCATCTTACTCCGCCCCAGTCACACCTTCGCTTCGCATTTTGCTCCACCTTAGCTCCTTCTTCACTTTGTATTTTGCTCCGCCCTAGCTCCTCCTTCACTTTGTATTTTGCTCCGCCCTAGCTCCTCCTTCACTTTGTATTTTGCTCCGCCCTAGCTCCTCCTTCACTTTGTATTTTGCTCCGCCCTAGCTCCTCCTTCACTTTGTATTTTGCTCCGCCCTAGCTCCTCCTTCACTTTGTATTTTGCTCCGCCCTAGCTCCTCTGTCACTTTGTATTTTGCTCCGCCTTAGCTCCTTCTTCGCTTCACATTTTGCTCCGCCTTAGCTCCTCCTTCACTTCGCAGTTTGCTCTGCCCTAGCTCCTCCTTCAATTCGCATTTTGCTCTGCCCTAGCTCCTCCTTCGCTTCGCAGTTTGCTCTGCCCTAGCTCCTCCGTCACTTTGTATTTTGCTCCGTCCTAGCTCCTCCTTTACTTCGCATTTTGCTCCGCCCTAGCTCCTCCTTTGCTTTGCATTTTGCTCCGCCCTAGCTCCTCCTTTGCTTCGCATTTTGCTCTGCCCTAGCTCCTCCTTCAATTCGCATTTTGCTCTGCCCTAGCTCCTCCTTCAATTCGCATTTTGCTCTGCCCTAGCTCCTCCTTCGCTTCGCAGTTTGCTCTGCCCTAGCTAATCCTTCACTTCGCATTTTGCTCTGCCCTAGTTCCTCCTTCGCTTTGTATTTTGCTCCGCCCTAGCTCCTCCTTCACGTTGTATTTTGCTCCGCCCCAGTCACACCTTCGCTTCGCATTTTGCTCCGCCCTAGCTCCTCCTTTACTTTGCATTTTGCTCTGCCCTAGTTCCTCCTTCACTTTGTATTTTGCTCCGCCCTAGCTCCTCCTTCACTTTGTATTTTGCTCCGCCCTAGCTCCTCCTTCGCTTCGCATTTTGCTCCACCCTAGCTTCTCCATTTGCCTGCAGGTTGCCCCTGGCCTCTCTTCTCCGAGTCTGTTGCTATGCAACATTAATTATGCTTTAGTCACATGCTGAGACAAACTCAGAAAAAGCGGGAATCTGAAGCTTACGGCATATCATATGGCTTCTAGTTGTATAGCATGTCAAATTTGACGATGTAGTTGTTGATCTCATCGTCTGAGTGTGTCAGTTTACACGATGTGACAAATTACCGTGAATGCTTTCTAGCACAGTTTCATATTTGAAAGTATAGCAACGTATAGTGGACAGAGCAGGTGCTGTATGAAAGGATAACAGGTACAGCGAGTTCCGCTTAAATCTTGCCCCTGAATTTTTCCATTCTGTCGTAGTACTTAAAACACGAAACTTAAGCCAGACGAGCTTCTCTCCTGTTTGCGAGGTCCAACACACTTGCGTTTCTTATTATTAACTCCGCCAAGGACGGTCCTAAGCCCGGCTGCAAAAGGAGGAAGGTGGTCGCCCTGCCGAGGTGGCCAGAACCGGGGAAACTAGGCACGAAACCAGTGGATAATCGAAACTCAAGTATGGCGATTCATGCTATCGCATCCGGGGCAGCCGATGCGCCAGTGTCGAGGAGCCAGGGTACTGGTGTGAAGTGGGCTACTGGCCGAAGACCCAAACTCTGCACGCCGAAAATAGAACTTCGCATCGGCGCATGGAACGTACGAACTGGTCACCACGTCGGACAAAAAGAAATCATCGCGAAGGAATTGACAACCAGCAAAATTACCATCACAGCAATATCGGAATTACGAATCACAGGATCAGGGATGATGGTTGTCCAACCACCGGCCATCGACGATCAAATGACACTTTTCTACTCAGGTGGAGACAAAAGAGAGGCAGGTGTTGGATTTATGGTTACCAGTCACGCGGCCAGGAGTGTGATCGCATTCCAACCAATATCCGACCGCCTAGCAGTCCTCACCATTAAAGGCACTATCAAAACCCACATTATTTCTGTCTACGCTCCAACGGAGACCTGTCAGGATCCAGTCAAAGATGATTTCTACAATCAACTACAACAAACGCTGGATTCCCTCCCACAGACTGATGTGATCCTCCTGGCTGGTGATTTTAATGCGCACATCGGCACAGATCGAACGGGATGGGAAAACTCGATGGGTCAATTTGGACATGGACATATTAATGACAATGGATTGTGTCTTCTATCCATCGCCAGTGCCAACGACCTCCTTGTGGGAAACAGCCACTTCCAGCATCCTCTGAAACACCAACTCACATGGCGAAACCCAGCTGGCAAGGATTCTGCAGTTTTGGACTACATTTTGGTCAACTCCCGGTTTCGATCGTCGCTCAAGGACGTCCGGGCGATGCGCGGTCCAGACTGTGGATCGGACCATTACCTTGTACGGGCCAAGCTCAAACTTCGACTGCAACGGGCCAAATGCAAATCACGTCCTCCAATCAAGCTGGAGTGGACAAGTCTCCTAGACCCTGTCCGAAAGGCCAAATTCCAACTCCAGCTATTCAATCGCTTTGGAGCATTGGCACAATCAGAGGATGTCAACGTCAAAGAAAGACCAATTTCGAACACCATTATGGACTGCGCCAAAGAAATGTGTCCACAAATTCGCCATCGAACACAGCCATGGATATCTGATAAATGCTTGGATATGGTAAACGAACGAAAGCTAGTCAAACTGTCCAATTTTGAACGATATCGGCAGCTCAACAGAGAAATCCGTCATCAGATGAAAAAAGAGCGAGAGGCCTACTGGAACCAAGTGGCGGCCGACCTGGAACAGGCAGCCTCCAAACACGAGTACCACACGCTCTACCGAACTCTTCAACGACTGAGTGGAAAGGCCAAGTCAACAAATGACAACATCCAAAATGCCGATGGAACCTTCGTTCGATCACCAACAGAGCGCCTTCAACGATGGAAACAATTCTTTGAGGAGCTCCACAATCACACCCCACCACAAGGCGCACCTTTGGAACCACCAAGCATCGACCCGCCAGAGGTCCAAATGTCTGATGCTGAGCCAACTATGGAAGAGGTCCGGACCGCTGTTCAAACACTGAAAAATGGAAGGGCACCAGGACAGGACCAAGTCACGGCCGAAGCGATCAAGGCTGGTGGGGACCCATTACTCCACCGATTGCTCCTGCTCATCCGAACCATCTGGCGTACTGAATTAATACCACAATCATGGAAAAAGGCCACCATCGTGCCAATTCACAAAAAAGGCGACAATCAAGACTGCAAGAACTATCGAGGCATCAGCTTGCTCTCCATTGACGGAAAGGTCTTCATGAAGATCATACAATTAAGGCTGCAGCGGCACCGCGAACAGACCAGTTGGGAGGAGCAAGCCGGATTCAGGCCAAACCGCAGCTGCAGTGACCAGATCTTCACCCTCCGTGAACTGATGGAGGAAAGAATCCGATGCGGGAAAAGAGCAGTCATTGTCTTCATTGACTTTCGATCTGCCTTTGACTGCGTCCACTGGCCAGCACTGTGGAAAGCACTGGAGACCGAACTTGTGCCTCAGAAAGTCATCAAACTCCTCCAGGAAAGCTACGCTGGGTCCTCCAGCCAAGTACGCATCCGTAATGAATTATCCGATGAGTTTACCATCCGAACTGGAGTCCGCCAGGGAGATGTTGTTTCTCCACTGCTTTTTAACGTCGTAGTCGACGCCATCATGAGAAAGGTCTTCGAAGGCAGACGAGGACTCCAGTATGGTGAGGATGGCTTCCTGACTGATCTTATGTTCGCAGACGATAGTGGCATCCTGGCCGGCGACGACGCGGAGGCCACGGATATCCTCTGCAACATCGGCAACATCGCCCAGCCATATGGATTGAAAATAAACATAGACAAGACGAAAGTGCTGACAACAGGCGGATTGCAGACAAATGTGCAACTCGATGGTGTGCAGATCGAGCAGGTCCAAAAATTCAAATACCTTGGGTCGCTGGTCCAGGAGAAGAAAGTGGCGTCCACAGTAGAGGTCCACAGTCGAATTGGTCAAGCAACCGCGGCATTTGCTTCCCTAAAGTGGTGCCTGTGGAAGCAAACCAACATTTCCAACAAGACCAAAATTCGACTCTTCAAAACTCTGATTTTGCCAATTCTCCTCTATGGATCCGAGACGTGGACACTGCTCAAGCAAGACCTCAACAAACTTGAGGTCTTCCAAATGCGATGCCTGCGACAAATCCTACGAATTTCACTCCGAGACCGAATACGAAATGAGGAAATCCGTCGCCAGGGTGATCAACAGCCAACAATCGAGGAGCAAATTCAGCAACGACGACTACAATGGTTTGGTCACGTCTGCAGAATGGAAGGCAGCCGGTTACCACACAAACTCCTCTGGTGCGATCGACCCACCCAGTGGAGAATCCAAAGAACGGCACCAAAGAAAACATGGCTCAAGCAGGTCGAAGACGATATCAGAAACCGTCGACTCAGCCTCGACGAGGCTAGAACAGCCACCATGGATCGCCTTGCATGGAAATGCCTGCAAAATGAAATCCGACAACCATTGGCACCCACAGCAGTGTACGGGCTTAGGACCAGGTCCAGACCAAAGGCCAGCTAGGGACCAAAGAAGAAAGAAAAAAGAACACACTTGCGTTTCTTATTCCTCATTGCTGCAGTATATGTACAGGTAGTCGTCGACTTACGACCACGTTTGGTTCTGATGGACCAGTCACGAGTTGATGTGGATGTAAGATGGACCAGTATATGTATTCAAACCTGACCGAATCTATAGTACTGTATCATAAATCCCTTAAGTCATATTGTTTGCTTTACAGGGTGAGCCAAAAAGAAGTACCACATTTCAAATATTTATTCACAAGAAAGGGTATACAAAATAGATTTTTTTTCACTATGTTCTAAAAATGTCTTCAAGGTGGTGGCCATCATTAGCGAAACACTCTTAGAGACGACTTCTGAACGCTCGCATGACTTGTTCGGCCATTTCAAGGGGAATAGTAGAGATTTCACGGCAAATAGCGTCCTCGAGGGCTTCAAGGTCTTGAAGTTGTTGTGTGTGTATACCTTCGACTTGAGAGATCCCCACAAGAAGAAATCAATTGGAGCGTGATCAGGCGAACGTGAAGGCCACCTGAGCTTCCCTGGAAACATCTGCAAAACATACATGGATCACCGCGCAGGCCGTATGCGCCGTTACTCCGTCCTGTTGACACCAGACATCCACCACATCCAATACTTCCAGTTGGGGCCACAAAAAGTTCTCTAGCATTTCACATTAATGTTCTGAAGTGATGGTGACCGTTGCCCCCCCCCCCTCAAAAAAAGTAAGGGCCTACAATGCCAATTGTAATTATAATTCTTTGCATTTATATAGCGCTTTTCTCACTACTCAAAGCGCTCAGCAATTGCAGGTTAAGGGCCTTGCTTAAGGACCCAACAAGAGCAGAGTCCCTATTGGCATTTTACAGGATTCGAACCGGCAACCTTCTGATGGCCAGTGCAGATCCCTAACCTCAGAGCCACCACTCCACCGTTGTACATCAAACTGTAACGCGCTCACTGTGCAGGGGTCTCTGATGAAGTTTACAAGGGTTGGTTTTAGCCCAAAAGCGAAAGTTTTGCTTATTTACACAATCATTCAAATGGAAATGTGCCTCGTTGCTGTACATGACGATGGCATCTCGATGAACGGTTTGAAGAATGTTGGTGCACAACACTCTACGGCTCTCCCAGTGAGTTCCTGCACTACCATCATTTTGTATTGATGGAAATTAAGGTCCTCATACAAAATCCTCCTCAAAGACGTGTTGGAAATGCCTAAGGCAGACGCAGGTTCGTGTGCTGAACGTCTAGGAGGCTGCAAAATTGATGTCCTTACAAGTTGGATGTTCGTACAGTCTGAGGATGGGCTGGAGATTTTCTGTTCAGTATTGTACCCGTCTGTCTAAATTTAGCCAACCACCGAAGATTTGTTTTCTGATTTGGGACACCACTGTTAGGAGGAACGCTGAAGAAAATTTGGAAGGCGCGTTGCGTGGTGATGATGGATTTGTTGTTTTTGAAGAACGCTTTGACAGCGAAAGCACGGTGTGCACCGGACCAAGGCATGTTGGCGACTGAACACTACAAGGGATCACCAATCAAGGGAACCCACTCAGCTGCCTCTACCTCGCGCAATAACCTTGAGAGATGTTTTACTTCATTTTGGCTCACCCTGTATATCCTTTTTTTATCATAATTCTTACCACATTGTATAGATTTTTTATCATGTATATCCTTTTTTTATCATAATTCTTACCACATTGTATAGATTTTTTATCATTTTCTATCAAATATTTTTTACTTTATTATTTCGTTTTGTTATTACTGTTGCTCGCAAGGGTGCCGAACCTTGAACAGCTTCGCAAATCATTTCTTTGTCTGTATTAGGTTACGTCAGCAGTGTGAGCCTCTCCCAGTGTTCATTGTGTTAACCCAGAGAGGAGGACTTGTACTGGTTTCTGTTTTAACATTTCAACCTGAGAATAATAAACATTAACAGATAAATGAGTTCAGTGTGGTTTCATTACCACTTTGTCGTGGTTCCCACAAAAGCTTCGGAGGTTAACAGGATTCAAAGCCAAAGTGCAGCAGTACAGCGCGTGTAGCGGACACCGGTTACAATTGGATAATTTAAAGTCACATGCGATCGTATTCGCTTTCATTCCTCCTCATACTGCTTGATCAACATCATTTCTGTTTCAAGATAAATTGCCTTTTTTCCTGTAACTGTAAGACAAATGTAACTGAATGTAGTCGAAACCGCTGCAGGTAAAAAACCGGGATTGAGATGAATGATTCACAGCATATGGAGCTGGCCTGGCAAAAACTGTTGATTGCCTTTGGGACGTGGTATTGGTTGTAAGTCGAAAGTCGTAAGACGCATAGGCCGTAAGTCAATGACTTTCTGTATTGTACTTCTAGGCTCACTGGAGTGCTCACTGGAGGTCAGCTCTCACATACACCCAGAGAGCAGCCCAATGACTTAAAACAAAATCATTCAATTTTGTCAGGGCGTATCACAGACCGGAGGGACTGAGTTGCTGGGGATGCTAAACTATGCAACTGCTTGTCATGGGAGTGCGTCCTGACTGCCTCCAACTCGCTAGTCATGTTATGTGAAGGGGGGCAGCTGATAACTTCCTTACATCTGCCGAGTTCAGAATTCTGTATGTAAAATTCTATTTATGTAAAAATGGTTAACCCCAAGTTGTACTCGGGGTGTCTTATCTGAAAGAGATATAGAGCGTTAAACCCAAATAACACTCAGGACAGCATTCTGTTTACAAAGCTAATTTCACGTTTCTCCAAATTTCTAGGTGATACAATCAATCTTAAATTATTTGTGTTCAGCTTGAAACTGTCTATCATAATCGGCAAAATATTTTCAAGGAAGCAAAACTTTTGAAAAAATGTATTGCCCGTTGTAATTAGGAGAAAAGGCTGAATCATGGTCAGAAATAAAGGCACCAGGTCAGAATACCAGAGATGGTCAAAATTATGTTCATCAGCCCCCAATACTTAATGTAGTCAAAGTCTAAAGAAATACCGCATTTACGCGTGTACCACGCGCACATTTTTTACCCGTAAATTAGCATTAGAAAATCAGGTGCGCGTCATACACGAGGAAATTTTTTTCTGTAATGTTTACTTCTTCTGCTTGGGCTCTCACTCTCTCTCGCTCTATCTGTCTCACTCTCTCTCGTGCTCTCTCTCTCTCGCTCGCTCGTGCTCTCTCACGCTCTCTCTCTATCTCTCTTGCTCTCTCTCTCTCTCACTCGCTCTCTCTCTCTCTCTCGCTCTCTTTCTCACGCTCTCTCTCTCTCTCACTCGCTCTCTCTCTCTCTCTCTCTCTCTCACTCGTGCACTCTCTCTCGCTCGCGCAACAGAAGAAAGAAAAACTTGCGTCATGCAACAAAAACAAAAGGGCATTTCGCGGAAAACGTGCCCTAAATGCTTCTTATACAAACACAACGTGCGTCGTACACAAATTTTTTTTCGCGATTTTCTTTGTAAAAGTTAGGGTGCACGTCTTAAACAAGGGTGCGTGGTACACGAGTAAATACGGTATTATCCATAACTATTCCATAAGATGTCATTTGGATTAAAGAAAATATCATAAAACTAGGAGCCATCTTAAAAGGGGCAGGTGTGGTCAGGAACCATGTGACTAGCAGCAACCCTGGATGGGACACCATTCCATCACAGAGCCAACTCTTGAACTTACACTGGGACCAGTTTGATAGACTCCAGTTTACCCAGAAAAAAGTCTACACAAACCTGGGAACAATGTGTAAAATGTATTAAGTTCTTTAAATATCCTGTCATTTTCTAACCTACTTAATTTTGACTGGGGTCGCTGGCATAGGCTACAAGGCAGGAACAGACCCTAGACAGAGCACCAGTCCATTGCAGCGGGAACACACACACACACATCCATACACCATACACCATACACACACTAGAGCCAAGTGTGTGCAAACACCCTCCTAATTGTATATCTATCTTATTTAAGTGTACATTATTTATTTTTGTATACTATTTATGCATTTTTTTTCTTGTCTAATTTTAATTGGTTCTTCTTGGCAGGTAACTACTTCTTTAACATCTTGTAACACACTTTGAGATAAATCCTTTGTTTGAAAATGTGCTACACAAATAAGTGTTGTTGCTGATAGAAGGTATCCAGGCTAACCACCACACCACCATGCCTCCTATTAAACAAACACCTTGAAATTTTTTTAAATCGTTATAAAAGCACAGCTGCATACTTCAAGCATGATGAAATAAAGACACAGCATCATGACCAATTATGACAGAAGCCCACCTAGAAGCACAAGTCTATGAAAAAGAAAACCCTCAGCCACCGTGATGCCCAGGGCTGACATCAGGCACTGGGAATTTGATCACCTCTCATGCTAAGTCCACAAAGCCCTGCGGACTTTCACATTTCAATATCGAAGTCATTGTATTCTTCAGATCTGGAAATTATTATCCAGGTTCACAGGAAACAGACCACAGGTCAGCCGTGTTTAAACTTGACCTTGTCTTTAATCTTCCAATAAAGAAAGTAAATAGACTTTAGATACACCAGATTAAAATAGCACTGGGGAGGAAGGCTGTGCGCTTACCATATTTATTTTTAACTTCACTTTTTAACAGCATTAAAAAGCATAGCTGAGTATCTAAAATTAACACTGAAATGCAAACAAATTATAATTTAACTACAAAAAATAAAAAAGTGCAAATTATGTAAATAAAACACAAAACATTCATTAAAAAAGATTCTGAATATTCTTTCTTAAACAAATAATGGCTCACTGACAAGTCCATTTCAGGACACACTTTCATTTTTCAAACCAAAGCAGGACCACAGGGGGCCGAGCCTATGCAGGCATAATGGGAAGCAGAAGGGACACACACACACACACACACACACACCCATAAAGCGACTTCAGCCACATTTAGGACGTGCAAGTAAACTGGAAAACCCCAAGGGAGGCCTACACAAACACAGGGAGAATGTGAAAACGCCATGCGGACAACAACCAGGATGGCGGGGCGAACCACTGTGCATCGAGCCATCCACTGGATGAAACGTGTAATAAATAATTTAATGAAGAAGAACAGGAGGTAACTGGGAAACTGAAGTCCATTTGTGATCACAATTTTTATGTTATCTTGGGTTCCAACCCGAGTGGCAGTGACACTACACGCTGTACTGTCATGCCACATGACGCATTTTACTGCAAAAACTTTAAAGCCCAGTATTTGAATGATATTTAAATTAGGAAGAAGAGCCCCAAAGAGAATGAGCATAAGGTGTACATTGCTACAGGCCTCATCTTGTATACTGTCCCTTTTTAACTGAAGATTACAGAGAATTTGTGAAAAGATGAGTATAATGAAATTAGTAAAACTCCAACGAAAAACATTGCAAAGCATGCAGGGTAAAGCAGACAAGTTCAATTATGCGTACTTTTATCACTTGCTGTTGGAAATTACACGGTGTATAAAACAGTGTGAAGCCAGTTCCCAGAGCCTGACATTTTAGGTCACTTAAGAACTTCAGATGTTCTCAGATTGGTTGTCTTGGCGCGGCTCGCATGATCAGGCAAAACAGACTAAACGTAGGGATGCAACGTTCACTTGTTTGAAGGTGAAATCTTGCAGTTCTGGAAGTGATCGCTACCAACATCACGGAGATCGACCCCTGTGACATTGGCAGGGCTGGCACACGTTATATTATTGTAATTGTAGACCACAGAATGAGAGTCGTCTCCCTCCATTAGCATCTCCTGAAAGCGGGGGACTACCGTGACTTTTTTAAGGCTGTAATTCCAGAGCATCCAAGCAGTGCAGTCACATACCCATGAGTTTCCGTTGAGCCACAGTTGTTCCAAGCTGTCTGGCATCTGCTGAGAGAAACTGGAGAGGTTGTTTCCACTCACATTGAGATATTTAAATTTCTCAAGGGTGAGAAAAGTTCCATTCTGTATAGATGCCAGCTTATTAAAAGAAAGATCTAACCATGAAAGACGCTTAAGGGACGAAAGGGTATCTGATGCAATATGCTGAAGCTGGTTGGAGGACAACCAAAGGTACCTGAGGTTCTGCAGGCTGAGGAACATCTGAGAGGTGAGAGATGACAGTTTATTACATCTCATGTCAAGCTCTTCAAGGCTTACTAGGTCTCCGAAACTCTGCTTTTCGATCACAGATATGTCATTGTTTTGGAGGAAGAGTCGATGAAGGCCCGTGAGGCCTGAAAGTGTTTGAGACTTTATTCTGGTCAGGCAGCTGTTGTCAAGGTGGAGACTGTGAAGATTGGTCAAACCTTTGAAAACAAGTTCTGGAAGATTCCGAAAACAATTCCCAGACAGGCTCATCACAGCCAAATTGGCAAGACCAAGGAAAGAACCAACACGGATATCCTGAATCTGGTTGTGGTCAAGAGCTAAAACCTCTAAATGGCTGAGCCCTTCAAAAGTCTTCTCTATCAGCATTTTAATCTTATTGTAACTAAGCCTCAACTCTTCCAGAAACTGCAGATCCCGGAATGTCCTTGGACGTAGACTGGTAATAGAGTTGTTGGAAAGCCGCAGAACATGGAGGCTTGGCAGACCGGTGAAGGTCTCTTCATAGAGACTGGGCATCCGATTGTTTGACAGATCTAACCATCGAAGAGATTTCATGCCCAGAAAAGCATGAGGAGCCACCGTGTTAATTTGGTTTTGACTCAAGTACAGTTTTTGTAGCTTCTGCAATCTGGGGAAAATGGTGGCCTTTACGGTTTTTAATAGATTACCCGTGAGGTCCAACTCTTTCAGCTCCATTAGTCCCTGAAATTGCTTTATTTGAAGGTATGCCAGTCTGTTACCGGCTAGATTGAGCTCCCTGAGGTTCTGCAGGTCCTGAAGGCTTGGTTCGGGGAGCACCACTAAGGAGTTCCAGCCTAAATTAAGCAGCCATAAGCTGGACAGACCTGATAAGAGGCCATCTTCAATGCGAGAAAGTTGATTGCTCTGAAGGCTAAGAGAAATCAGGTTGGGTGTGTGGAAGAAGAGATTTGTTGGGAGTGAACACAGCAAATTATGCTCCAAATGCAAGTGTGCAAGTGTTCCAAGCCCATGGAATACGTCCACATCCAAACTTGACAGTTGTCCACTTTGTAAGTTTAGGAAGTTTAGGTGAGGCATGCTGTTGAAAGCAGAGGATGGGATGGATGTGAAATTGTTGTTGTCTAGCCATAAGGAGTGGACGGTACTGGGGATGTCAGCTGGAATGATCGACAGGTTCTGTGAACTGCAGTACACGTTGAGCTCCAGGCTGAACTCATCGAGAACACAAGAACAGATGGCCGGGCAAACTTGATGATGCTCCTCTCCTTCTAAATGTGGCTTTGGAAAAGCAGTGGACACTGCGAGCACCAGGCTGGAGATCAGGAAAATGCCGTTCATCTCTACTGAATAAAAAGAACATGGGTTAGTATCAGAAAATCAAAGACCTCAGAATTAACTACAGAGATGTCCAGGATCGATAAAGAATATTCCATCTTCTAACTACAGGAAAAATGGAACAATTACGCCATTCATACTATAAACATAGAGAAAAGGCAAATAAGATTTTAGCTCAACAAACACATAAAAATGAAGTACAAAACAGAATAACAGACATTAAAAATGCAGATAGGATCAAAATGTTGTGAACTTAAAGTAATAAGTAATACAGTTTTGGAATATTATTAGCCTCTATACACATCAGAGTGTAATGAAGAAGAAGGCCATGTTAATATATTTCTCATTAAATGAAAAGTGCTACAACTCGGCGTGCTGCTTATAAAGGAACTGGATGAACCACAAAGGCTCGTGGAAATTCAAGATGTTATAAATTCCTTACAAAGCAGAAAAACAAAGATCTCCTGACATACAGGGTTATCCTGAGCTCCCACTCAAGGCTCCTATCTTTTCAAATAGCAGACCACAGTCTCTCGGGCACAATTAGACAATGAACATACTTCAGAAGGACAGTGCCACCAGACACTACCTGCCACAATGCTGGAACTGAGTTTGCAAGTGTACAATTAACCAAAAATGTCTACTTTGTTGAGTTCCTTCACTCTTTTCTTCTGAAACTAGTCATTTAGCCCGTTACAATAACCGCCGCTAGAACAGTAGTGCATAAACATTAGTAGGAACAGTCTATATTAAATGGCAAGGGAATTTGACCTCATTCTTTTTGTTGGTCGTATTTTTCTTTCTTTCAGCCTTTCTCTTGTTGATGTTTACTTGCTGATCTGACCGTTCTTCGTGGGCTGCCGCCGTGTATTGTGTGTCTTTAATTTTCTGTGACAGTAATACTGTCTTGTACGTCCGCTGGCTTGTACGTCCGTAATATACCTTTAATTTTCTCTGGCGGTAATACAGGCGTGCGCGTCGGTAATATACCTTTAATCTCCTCTGACAGTAATACTGGCTTGTATGTGGCTGTAATATGCGTCACTTAATTGTGTACCTTTAGTTTCCTCTCGCAGTAATACTGGTTTGTATTTCCGTAAAACGCCTGTAACTTTCTCTGACGGTAATATCGTACATCTCACCGTGCCCCGCGCATGCGCACTTCACCAGAAGACACACACACACGGACACCTGGACGCACAAAGGGATTTTATTAAAGAGGATTGCAGTCACTGATCTCTTGTTATATGATCAGCAGAAAACCTATCCTTTCTAAACACCAAGCGTGGAAGGACTTTTAAATTGTGGTACACTCATAACGCTGTTCTTGAGGTAGATTGCATGACATGGCTACCTTACATTGGCTTTACTCATCTTGAGCACTTCTGAAGTCATACAATTGACACTGCTGTCACTGTCCTGCTCCTCTGACAGACTGAGGAGATCATTCCTCTCCCACACTATGCAGCTCTTCAATTCCACCCGGGGGGGGGGGGGGTTAAACGTTAATATTATACAAAGTTATTGTCCGTCTGTTATACCTGCACTGTTATCACTCTTTAATTTAATATTGTTCTTTATCAGTATGCTGCTGCTGGAGTATGTGAATTTCCCCTTGGGATTAATAAAGTATCTATCTATAGTGCCTTTCATATCTATCTATCTATCATATAGTGCCTTTCATATCTATCTATCCATCTATCTATCATATAGTGCCTGTCATATCTATCCATCTATCTATCATATAGTACCTGTCATATCCATCTATCTATCATATAGTGCCTGTCATATCCATCTATCTATCATTAACAAGCTTAATTTATGCAGCATGAGCACAAAGGGATTTGATTGTCTTAAACAGCAGAACCAATCAAAGATGATTTTGGTACGTGCTGACATTGTAAAGTCCCCTCAAGTTAGCTTTACTCAAAATATTTTAAGCCTAAAAGATGATATTTGAGGTATGTTTTCTTTACACAGCTACCTTAAATTGACTGAACTCAAAATTAATGATTTTTAGCCTTAAGTATTAATTTAAAATGCAACTGACAAAATGTTATTAGATGTCATATTAACTAGGTTATGTTTAATCAAAGCAAAAAAAAAAAAAAATTGGCATGAGACCATTTGTGTGAACATTCAGAGGTCACATAGCAATGCTGCCAGGTGGGCAAGTTACTATGAAGGAATATTACAGGCAAAAATTAAATACATAAAAAACATAAATACACAAGTAAATAAACAAAATCTGTGATAACAAACGAATAAAAACACAGCGACATGGGAGTATAAATAATTAAATGTCAGTCAGTCATTTTTCAACCCGCTATATCCTAACACATGGTCACGGGGGTCTGCTGGAGCCAATTCCAGCCAGCACCCTAGGCAGGGTGCCATCCCACTGCAGATAATTAAATGTTTCAACAAATATGTTTTTTGTTGCTTTATATATTGTCATGCATGTGTGCCTGAGATCATCTTCCTGTCTGTCCACTCAGGGACAGGAGAGGGCACTGAAGCTAGCTACATCTTCTATTTATCTGTAGTTTGGAGAAGAAATCCAAGGAGGACACTTAACCAAGCCCATGGTACCCCAAGCAGGTTCCACCCCTTCCGGATGGAAACCATATAAGCAGACAATCCCCAGAAGGTGATGTCTCATTCTGACATGAACTTCACAAAGGAGAGTTTCAGAGTGATGGGACCCTTTGGTCTAAACCGTAGATTCACAGCCATTATTTGTGTTATGCCCTCACGCACTCTTTTTTGATTTTTGCTTTGGTGTTATGCAGGGTTTCCTGGCCGCTGCCCCAATACTCCTTTTTGAATACTTGTGGTCTCTCCATCTGGTCACTGCATTTATTTATTCCTTCATTTGTTTATTTCAGTGACACCACAGGCAACATGAAATACACAATGAAATGAAATCTGTCATTTATGTCTGTTGAGAGGCTGGGCTCTGGCAAGTACAGCGTAGTTGACTGAATTTGAATCAGCATCTTTTCAGTTGTGCATTTTGCACTCGTTTTTCATTTATGTTCTTTTTTCCGTTATAATTAAACAAGGCTACTGGGGGTGGTATCCCAAAATTTCTTCCTGCTCCTGACTGCTTCCTTACCGCCGGTCAACAAGCATATAAATAAATAAGCAACAAAAAGCATTTCTTGACACATTTAATCATTTTTGCTCACATATCATTTCGTTATTACATATTCATTATCACATTTAGCAATGAATTTATTTGTTTAATTTTGTTCAAAATATTCCTCCACTGCCCCCCACCCAATTGCTGTATTATAAATTTTATAACAAGGAAAATTGGGCTTAAGCTGTTTTCTTGGCCAAAATAAAGTCTTAATGGTAGAAATATGCATCAAGAGAAAATTCTCCCAATCCAGGTGGTTTGTCATGTAGTGGCTATGGTAATGCACTATTAGCGCATGCTCCCAACCTCCTCCTCTCTCCTTTTGAGAAAACGTCACAAAGACTTTCGGACATTTTATGAAGTGCGATGGGCTGTTTGACAGAAAACGTACATATTGAACAAGTTGGAAATGAACAATCAAGACCTAAAGATGACAAAAATGTAATTGAAGGGAACAGCCGTAAATGCTAAAGATATCTTCAACTAACAAAGATGTATTGCCTAATGTGAATTTCCTCTTGGGATTAATAAAGTATCTATCTATCTAATGTGTCAACTGGTGTGCAGATGGACACACTAACTAACTATGAAAGTAGCTTTAGGGTGGTTGATGTTCAACACTTTAACAAACCTGGTGCAGAACATACATCACAAAAGCATCCTTTTCTGTTCCATGTGACGACAGGAGTAGTTATATCATGTAGTGTAATAAAATTATTTAGTCACCCTGTGGTCATAAGGGGGAGGAGGTTAATCCAAAATTGTCACATCCACAGTCTACTCAAAGACTATTTCAACTTGGACATCCTTAAGATAGGAAAGATCTGATTCAGCTTCCCTTACAAACCTTCCTCCTTTAAAGGCTTCTATAAAGCCTCAGTCACACTCCTCCAATGCTACAAACCACCATGCAGTTGCTTTATTAGATGCATCAAGATAGTTGCGCTTAAATGTTTTACATGATCTCCAGATGTGAATGAAAATGTAACACCAAGAACAGTGCGCACGGTTAGGAGGGGCACAACAAACTGCAAGAAAATCTATCCAAAACAGCGTTTGCTCTATGAGCACTTTTGGTTTAGAGAGGAGTTGAGCTTTGTTTAAAGTTTGTAATGTCTGTCTACTCACTTAGCAGGCTGCCTGAAGTGAAAGCTTTTGCTCAACTTGAAGGATCATTATTTACATGTACAATGAATAACATATACCAAAGTACGAGTATGATACCTTGGCTTGCCATTCTCATATACACTCTCATAGAATAAAGCAGAATTGTCTTACCTGTGTGCACAACCGTCTTAGCTACAGCCTGTCGATTTCTGACTGGATGATTACAGGTATGAGTGTCGGACACATTCCATAAAGTCACCTCTCTCTCTCTATCGCTCTCTCTCCAAAAGCAAACCCAGTGCGTCACAAAGTCAACAGGTTAACCTTTGCATTTCTATGCTGAAACAATTTCACATAAAACGTTTTATTTTTCTTTACACCAATCTACCACCAAAAAAGCAAGCCAGCAGCAAGCCTACAAGGTCATCATATGTACATGACAACAGGTTCAAGTTACAATCGGTACATTTTAATACACTACTTTAACATGAGATGTTTCGCATTTTTGCTATGACAGACAGACAGACAGACAGACAGACAGACAGATAGATAGATAGATAGATAGATAGATATGTAAGGTGCTAGATAGATAGATAGATAGATAGATAGATAGATAGATAGATAGATAGATAGATAGATAGATAGATAGATAGATAGATAGATAGATAGATAGATAGATAGATAGATAGATAGATAGATAGATAGATAGATAGATCTTTATTTGACTCCAGGGGTAAATTTGGATTTTTACAGACACTATTTACATTTTTAATCAGTCTAAATTATGTTAACACTAATGGATTATTTTTATCTCAACCACACCTTTCCAGGTCGATGGATAGGCCGTGGTAGACCATTGCCATGGCCTCCACACGCCCCGGATTTGACACTCTGTGATTTCTGGGTATGGGGTGTGGTGAAGGAGAGCGTGTATAGCAGGAAAGTTTGTGATATCAATGACCTGAAGGACCAAATACGGACTGTGGTATCATCTATTCACCACGAAATGTGTTTCCGGGCTTTAAATGCTACTGTTGCTCGTTGCTTATTGTGTGTTGAACATGATGGCAAACAGATTGAGACATTCTTGCAAATCATCTTGCACATATGAAGTATGTTTTGTGAATAAATTGTTTCCGGCATTCAGATATTAACATAATTTTGACTCATCCTGTATATATATATATATACTGCATATAAATAATAGGGTGGAGTAGTGGCTCTGAGGCTAAGGATCTGCGCTGGTATCCCGAACGTTACCGGTTCGAATCCCTGTCACTGCCAAAAGAGATCCTACTCTGCTGGGCCCTTGAGCAAGACCCTTAACCTGTAATTGCTCCAGGGGTGCTGTACAATGGCTGATCCTGCACTCTGACCCCAAGGGGGATGCGCAAAACTAACAAATTCCTAATACAAGAAATTGTATAAGGCAAAATAAAGAACAAAAAAAATGTGTATATATACATATAAATATTTATTACACCAGAATTTCTAAAAAGAAACAAAAATGTCTGACTTGGCAGTTACAGTCCCAGTGAGGAGTTATGCTGGTGTGTTGCCTTTTATTAATAAAGAAGCCCCGTCACATTTCTTGACACACTTCTGGTGAATGATTTGTTGGCTGAAAGTCTACAGTGTTAGTGTGTCAGAGAGAGGACGTGCAGCATTGTTCATAATGGCACTGTTTTTTTTTTTTTTAATTCTCTCTTTTGCTATAACCTCCGTTTGGTCCCCAGAGAGATGCCCTGCTGTTGAAAAACTTTTTCAGCAATGCTAGAATTGAGAATGTGGTACTTTAGTGTAGTAAAGATATGCTGTAATATATACCAGCAGCAAGTGTGTATGTACAATGCTGGTCCTTACCTTTCACCCACTGGTTTTGGGACAGGTTCTGGCTATGACTGGAAATTGAGAAGTGCTTTCAAGACTGAAGCCAGGGACTGTCAAGAATTTCAACATTGTGGTTATTATTATTGTGATTCATTACTCAACGCTTTCTACCTCTTTGTTATGAATTCACGATAGTTGATTATATTTGATGGCATTTCAGTGAGATAACCATTTCACCATTTTGTTACTGGTTCTCACATTGCCACTTTGTGTTTTTTCTCCACTTTGCTGTAGACCTTTAACTGCCCATTGTATTCCACATGGCAGTGATGCATGATTAATCCATCAATTCCATTTTAAGATGGTAGTATGGAAACAACGATATCATAGGTTTGGGAAACTTAAAAAAAAAACAAAACATCGACTTCCAAAAAGACTTTTGGTTAAGACAAGCTCTTTCACATTTAGATTTTGACTTTTGGAAATGTTCCTTGACATCTCTTTATGATTCAGTGTTGTCTTTAATGCTGCCTGGTAGTCTGACAATGTTTCAACCTGCTTCTATTACCTCACCTCTCCTCACACTTCGTGGAAACCTTTACTAATAAAACACTTCACTACAGGAAGCACTTCTTTAGACAAAGAGTAACGAGAATTTGGACAAAACTGGTCATGGAGTTGAAGTGCATACCTTAACAAGCTTTAAAAAGTACCTGGATGAACCAAACAAAATGACACATGGACTGAATGACACTATATCTGGAGGCAATAAGAACAATTCAAAAAGATCTGCACAAGTTTCACAGTTGGGTCAACACTTGGAAAATGCACTTTAATGTAGAAAAGTGCAAAGTGGGCAACAGGAACATCAATTAAGAATATAAGATGGGAAACTCTGAGCTACAGGAAACAACCTCTGAAAAGGATTTAGGGGTTTACATTGACACAACACTTTCATTGTCCAAACAATATGTAGGAATGATTAAGAAGGCAAATAAAATGTTAGGTTATAGCATAAAAACTGTTCAATATAAATCAAGGGACATTATGCTTAGAATGCACCAGTGAGACATCTGGAATACTGTGGGCAGTTCTGGTTACCACTCTGTGCAAGGACCTAATCCAGGTCTTCAAAAATTCCCAAAAGAATTGTTACAAGTAGATCCAGCAGATTTCTTTTAACTTAAGGGTGACTCACGTACTTAAGGACATCAACAGGGCCGTCTTAATGCATGGGCAATTTGGGCAGTTGCCCGGGGGGCCCCATGGGCATAGGGGTTTCATGTGACTTGCTGAGCGGTTGTGTAGGTAGGGGCCCCAGTGCACTGTTTTGCCTGGGAGCCTATAATGCTATTAAGACAGCCCAGGACATCAGGGGAAATTATGGATAAGTGCATTTAGGACTAAAGCCAGGAGTTTATTGAAGAGTTCTGGGAATCTGGACCAAATTACCAAGACATAGAGTTGAAGCAGAACCCTTGACAACCTTCAAGAAGTAACTGGATAAAATATTGGGACAGCTTAGCTATTAGCTAAACAAGCAAGCAACAAATGGACACAACGGTCTCGTCTTGTTTGTCAAAATTCTTACATTCTTAGTGTGTCACAATAAAAACCTAGTTGCACAACAATGAATACAGGAAACTTCCACAGATTTGAAAAATCTTTTAAAAGCATTATTTTGTTTAGGCAAAATTGACTTCTGGAGTCTTAGTAAAAGTGTAAAACCTCTAATAAGACATGCTGTGTTATGTCACTAGAGCTGCCAGAGGATTGAGTACACAAGGCCTGATGAGCATCTCTTAGTGGGCAGTTACAGAGACGTAGCTTCCCTCCCAGCAGCTCTGTGCAAACAGCAAGGACTAAGGACTTTCTGAAAAGAAACAATTCAACCTTTACTACACATTAATTATCACACTAGGGAGTAGAAATACTGAGACTCTGTAATTAAAAAACTGTAGAGAAATGTTGAGCAAACCCAAATACATTCTCCAGGACAATGCGGCATACAGAAACGCACACAATCGAGGGGAATCGGGGCAGGGCCTTCCTGGAAATGCATGCACTTGTAGTCAATGATGAGCACATTCTGGAATACCCCAGATAACACAGCCAGGAGTACAGGCCCATCCTTAGCAAAAACAGAAAGGTATGTCAGGAGGCCTCTTACACTTCTGTCAATACATGTTGTCAGCAACATGGAATAGTGGCTAAGCAGGTGGGACCAAACTCACAAGGTCATTGCTTCAACACTGCCCTTAACTACATGTGTGATCTTCACCAAGTCCTTTATCTTGTCTGTTCCCCAGTGTTTAAAAAAGAAAATAAAAGTATATAGTTATACTGTGAATCTGCATTTTAAACTGCCTTGTAGTGGTGGGCTGTATAGCATAAAAAATTGTCCATCAATGGATTTAAAGTCACAATCACTTACACTATTTACTAGTGTCCCTAAATTCACTATTTAAACTTGATTTATAGAGGCTGTCCAGTTGTTTCATAGTGAATTAAATTATTTCTAGATATATCTAAATTACGATTTTGCTCATCATATTTAGGCCAAATATTTAATTAACATGTGTCGAATTTGAACATATCATAATGACATTTAAAGATCCATTCAAACAACTACCTATTCATTTATGACAGCAAGTAAATTAATGTATTTGTAATTCATTTGAAAATTCTTGAGATACAGTTAGGTCCAAAAATATTTGGACAGAGACAACTTTGTTCAAATTTTGGTTCTGTACATTACCACAATGAATTTTAAATGAAACAACTCAGATGCAGTTGAAGTGTAGACTTTCAGCTTTAATTCAGTGGGGTGAACAAAACGATTGCATAAAAATGGGAGGCAACTAAAGCATTTTTTGAACACAATCCCTTCACTTCAGGGGCTCAAAAGTAACTGGACAAATTAAATAACTGGAAATCAAATGTTCATTTCTAATACTTGGTTGAAAACCCTTTGCTGGCAATGACAGCCTGAAGTCTTGAACTCCTGGACATCACCAGATGCTGGTTTCCTCCTTTTTAATGCTCTGCCAGGCCTTTACTGCAGCGGCTTTCAGTTGCTGTTTGTTTGTGGGCCTTTGTGTCTGAAGTTTAGTCTTCAACAAGTGAAATGCCTGCTCAGTTGGGTTAAGATCAGGTGACTGACTTGGCCATTCAAGAATTTTCCACTTCTTTGCTTTAATAAACTCCTGGGTTGCTTTGGCTGTATGTTTTGAGTCATTGTCCATCTGTATCATGAAACGCCGCCCAATCAATTTGACTGCATTTAGCTGGATTTGAGCAGACAGTATGTCTCTGAACACCACAGAATTCATTCGGCTGCTTCTGTCCTGTGTCACATCATCAATAAACACTAGTGTCCCAGTGCCACTGGCAGCCATGCACGCCCAAGCCATCACACTGCCTCCCTCCACCGTGTTTTACAGATGATGTGGTATGCTTTGGATAATGAGCTGTTCCACGCCTTCTCCATACTTTTTTCTTGCCATCATTCTGGTAGAGGTTGATCTTGGTTTCATTTGTCCAAAGAATGTTTTTCCAGAACTGTGCTGGCTTTTTTTAGATGTTCTTTAGCAAAGTCCAATCTAGCCTTTCTATTCTTGAGGCTTATGAGTGGCTTGCACCTTGCAGTGCACCCTCTGTATTTACTTTCATGCAGTCTTCTCTTTATGGTAGACTTGGATATCGATACGCCTACCCCCTGGAGAGTGTTGTTCACTTGGTTGGCTGTTGTGAATGGGTTTCTCTTCACCATGGAAATGATTCTGCGATCATCCACCACTGTTGTCTTCCGTGGACGTCCAGGTCTTTTTGCGTTGCTGAGTTCACCAGTGCTTCCTTTCTTTCTCAGGATGGACCAAACTGTAGATTTTGCCACTCGTAATATTGTAGCAATTTCTCGGATGGGTTTTTTCTGTTTTCGCAGCTTAAGGATGGCTTCTTTCACCTGCATGGAGAACTCCTTTGACCACATGTTGTCTATTCACAGCAAAATCTTCCACATGCAAGCACCACACCTCAAATCAACTCCAGGCCTTTTATCTGCTTAATTGATAATGACATAACGACGGACTTGCCCACACCTGCCCATGAAATAGCCTTTGAGTCAATTGTCCAATTACTTTTGAGCCCCTGAAATGAAGGGATTGTGTTAAAAAATGCTTTAGTTGCCTCACATTTTTATGCAATCGTTTTGTTCACCCCACTGAATTAAAGCTGAAAGTCTGCACTTCAACTGCATCGGAGTTGTTTCATTTAAAATTCATTGCGGTAATGTACAGAACCAAAAAATTTGAAAAAAGTTGCCTCTGTCCAAATATTTATGGACCTAACTGTATTTGTAATGGGCAAGAATTGAGATACTACCAGAATATTTGAATATTTCTTCCATCATTTACAGATGTCAATTCATTATTTCACTTTATTTTAAACTCTGTAATAGTTATTGTCACCGTAGAGAAATTGCCAAATGATAGTCAGGCTTGCCATCAAGCTTAAGTCTCAACTTGATATCCCCTTAGAAACACAGCAAATAATGTTACTCTAATTACAAAGATTATTTCACTTCTTCTAAATTCATTTTATTCTTTAATAAAATTCTTCTTCTTTGGTCATCAGCTCACTGGGTTAATTTCAAATATCATGGCTAACTGAAGGATCATGTCATGTTTCTGTTTTTAAATTCTTCCTCCCTGATCCTTTTAAATGTATTCTCAAGCAGCTTTATCTGTTACAATTTCTCCTGCCTCCATTTCTTTCTCTGTTCTCAAAATGCCTTTTTCTTTGCTCTTGATGTGACATCTTTTTCAGTGCCACTTGCATTGTTTATTTGTCATACTTCAAAATTCCATTCTATTTATACATTTCAGTTTGATACTATATTGCAACTTTCTTTACTTTGAAAAGCACTTTGTAATGGAGATTTATAAAACAGTCACAAATTAATGAGGATACAATAAAAAATGCTTCCTCTGCTATGATGTGTGTACACAACGTGCTCCAAAACATACAAGGCAAACAGAATGATAGAATGAACTTCTCAGAGGCTCAGTTCTCGGGACTGCCTCAAACTGGATCTGCGCCAGCTGCAGAGACCTGTCCAACGCCACACTGATAACGCGCTCTACTTTTCCTGGGAATTAATCTGATCTGGACAGCCAGGAACACAATTTGACACTGTCTGCATTGTTTCTGTACCTTTATATGAAGTTTAAAGAATAAGACAGCAAAAGTTTCATGTGAGCAGATTTACAGATATTTTCATAGATAGATAGATAGATAGATAGATAGATAGATAGATAGATAGATAGATAGATAGATAGATAGATAGATAGATAGATAGATAGATAGATAGATAGATAGATAGATAGATAGATAGATAGATAGATAGATAGATAGATAGATAGATAGATAGATAGATAGATAGATAGATCTTTATTTGACTCCAGGGGTAAATTTGGATTTTATCATTCCTAACCAGCTGATCAAAAAACTCTATGCACTAGGACTTGCTCCGTTCATATGCAACTGGTTACTGGATTTTCTCACCAACTGCCCCGTCTGTCAGGATGGGCAAACACACATCCTCCACCCTAACCCTGAGCACTGGTGTGCCTCAAGGATGTGTACTAAGTCCCCTTCTCTATGCACTCTTCACCCATGACTGTCAACCCATCCACCAATCAAACATTATTGTTAAATTTGCGGATGATACAACTGTCATGGGGCTTGTAACAGACAACAGTGAAGCTGCATATAGGGAAGAGGTTCAGAATCTGACAGAATGGTGCAACACCAACAACCTGGTCTTAAATACCAAAAAGACCAAAGAAGTTATTCTGGACTTTAGGACCACTAAAAAGACCAATCACAGTCCGATAACAATCAATGCAGATGCTGTGGAGAGAGTTTCCAGCTTTAAGTTTCTAGGAGTCAACATCTCAGAGGACCTGTCCTGGGCTGACAACAACTTGGCCATAATAGGCAAAGCACAACAACACCTCTATTTTCTCAGGAAGCTAAGGAGAGCTGACCTCCCCCAGAAGCTGCTGGTTAATTTCTATAGATGCACTATAGAGAGCATTTTAACTAACTGCATGATGGCCTGCAGGTACAACAGCTGCACCAAGGCTGCTAAAGAAGCCCTGAACATGTGCAATAAGCTATAATGGTAATGTGCAATATACTAATGTAATACAATATACTGTAGAATATGTAATGTACTATTAATTAACAGGTGCAATAACAATTTATGCTGCTGTACTTTGAGCAATAATAATAATTTGCTCTGGTTACTTGATCACTTAACACTGTATATGACATATTTGGAATTATTTGACTTTTCTTTAAATGCACCTCGGGGCTGTCACAAAAAGTAATTTCGTTGTGTTACACAATGACAATAAAGTGCTTGAACTTGAAGTTTAAGAACAATTCAGATTTGTCAATTTTTATGGAAATACATGCAGTTTAATGTCTTAATGTTTCATGAAATCAAGGCATAGAATACTTAACAATGGCAAATAAAAATAACATCAAGGAATCATTAAGTGTACAAAATGTTATTCAACTTTTTGATTCATCAAAGTAGCCCACTTCTGCTGATATAACAGCCAAACTGTGGCAATCCATTTGATTCAGAATGCCAGTCACTCTGTGAAAGTCACCAACTCTGCTGCTTCCAGCAAAATAATCCCAGACCATCACACTTCCTCCTCCATGTTTGACAGCTGGTGTCTCACACTGAGGAACCATCCTTTCACCAGCTCGACCCAGTGTGATGAAGTGAAGATTTCAAATTTGGATTCTTCGATCCATAAGACTTTCTTCCTGTCTGCAGTAGTCCACAGTAGGTATTTCAACATCCTATTGTGTCCTTTAAGGAATGGTTTTCTTACAGTTGCTTGCCCTCTCAAACCTGCATCACAAAGTCTCCTCTTCACAGTAGAAACTGACACTTGCTTTTTCGACCTGCACTATTCAGCAGTGCTTGAAGCCATTGTGCTTTGAAGTGCCTGTGATCACACAAGCTGGTGACCTCCAAAAACTTGTCTTCTGATCGGGCTGTGACTTTGGCTCCGCCAGATCTCTTCCTATCAGAGTTTTTTCCAGTTTCCAAATGCGTTGGATTGTGTAGGACACCACTGGACTCACTGACACTTTGATTTGTTTTTTGCAATTTCTCCAAATGAAAGGCCTGCACTTCTAAGGGTAATAATGATGTCTCGTTTCATTTGTTAATTGTCATTTTCTTGCTAATATCACTGATATTTACAACTTTCTACAGTGTCATAATGTCTAAGTAGGTCTTCATAGGGTGTAGGAACACAGTCTGTTCCAACTCTGTTTTAAGACAGACAGAGCTTTTTTAAGTGATCAACAGAAGTTGGGACACCGGTGCAAATTGTTAGCTTCAACTTGCAAGACGTAACCTACATTAATTGTTGCAGAACATTGGTAGGTTGTAACCTATTAGTTGTTTCCTGAAGAAGGCTCATTTTCAATATTCTGAAATTTCCTTTTTCGGTTTTTGCTAATCTAAACTTTAAATTTAAACCTCTGGCAGTTTACTGCTTACCTTTTCACCATTTTTGAACATTCGTTGTATTTCAACCAATTAAATTTGAAGAAAAACTGGAAAAATTTAGGTGTTCTAAAATTTTGACCGGTAGTGTACACACAAACACATACACACATACATACTGGCACAGAACTGCACTTGATTACCAAGCACTTTCACTGCCTGAGTTGAGTTGCATGTCATCTTCCTGTTCATGTAGGTTTTCTTCAGGTATTCAGGTTTTATGCCCATAGATACTGCTGGGTAAAGCCCTACCTTCCTAAATCTGAAAAAAGAAAATGTCAAAATTGGAAGAAAAAGTGATCTTTATATGATGTTTGTATTTATTTTTAAAACCTTCACATTTGTGATAGGCTATACAAATAGTGTTTACAAATAGTACTATAACCCGTTTATTTTAAGTACCTGAATTATGCATTACAGTGCCCAAGGGAGTTGGAGTCTACTTGTAAGTATTAGGTGTGAGGAAGGTGCCTAGTACAAATGAGGTGCCAGCCCAGTGCAGGGCACAGCAACACTGAATAGGATAAAGTCCCCAATACAGCCCATCATGTACATCTTTGCAGTGTGGGGGGAAACTGCAGTTGGGAAGAAACCTGAGGACATGCCTACTCTACTTATACTGGGAATTAATGTCTCAGCAGAGCTATCCACTTTAATAACATCAAGCATCCCCTAAGGTAATGTATATAATTTACTGTATATTTCAAAAAAATACACAAGATGTATCAATTTTTTTGTTGAGGGAACTGGAATGTAATCTTAGAAGCAGTGTCCATTACAGGACACACCCAAAAAACAGGGAATGCTGTGCTAATGTGACAGAACTTGTGATGCAAAGAAAATCCACATAAAAGTAGCGAGAATGAGGAAACACAACACCATACACTTAAAGCAAATCAGCCCTGAACTGAAATGGGTATCAAGCAGAGCTGTATACATGTAAGAGACAATACTAACAAATTCAGTTTGGAGTAACATGGAATGTTTGCTGTTTTTGATATTGATTTAACCTTTGGTTAACAGATTGTCTCACTATTAAAACCAGCTCTCTCTCAATTTTGGATTTGCAAAAATAATGCAGTTTCTTAACATGCAGGAAAAGGAAAGTTGTACATTTTCAATTAGTAAAATTGACAGTTGTAATGCTTTATTATAGTCAGGCTGTTCAACTATGGCTCTACAATTAATTCCAAAACACTGCAGCAAAATTAATAAGAAAAACTAGAAAGTAGTCATAGTAGTTGTTGTATTGTCATATATACAGAAAACAGTAAAATCTTGCATGTCCTACCAGAATGTTACACATTGTCACTTTCAAACATCATTATAAATAAGAATAACATTAAACAACTTAATTTGAATTATTAGAAAATACAAATCAACTGACCTGATGTACTCCTTACTCCTGTTTCTATGCTCCCGTTACCTGAAATCTTATAAAAAAAAACCCCTGAGAATTACAAGCTTATCAGTTCCTACACCACTGCCATAGCTTCTGGTTAGGTTTATATGAAGTCCTAAATGGCTTACCCCATATACTGTACCTTACACAATTCTACTACCACAAGGTTCAGGTTTTCTTTGTGTGTGTCTTTTACTAAAACTTTCCCATTCTTGCTTGATTAATTCATTACTCATCACCTTGGAACACATCCTTAAAGGAAATGTGTTATCACTAATGACAGACCCAGTGTCATATCTTCAATGTATTCAGGTTTATTGAGATTTCTGTGAACATAATGCATTTTTTATTACACGCTAGCTTGTGTTTTTTTTCCTGTATACAAATACTGTATTTGTTAACATAAGGGCCTGTATAACATATACAATCTGGGCCTGTAAATAGAAGAGTACTATATACAAAATAAATTGAACTTAAAAAAAAACATAAAAAGTGTACTGTACAGAAATGTGTCATCTGGGAGACAGAAACAAGAAAAAAAGAGGGAAATGACTGGCCTACATAAACAATGACAAGTATGAGGTATGAATGAGAGTTTAATTATAAAAGAAGATCAAAAGAAAATATGAAGACATTATGATCCTCCACCAACCGAGTGTACATTAAAGTCGTAGTTATAAAGTATGTTTAAGAATGGCATTAAAAACTCCTCAATATTCCCTGAGGTTAATTTATTTTGTGTTTAAAGTGGTAAAGTGAAACATTAAAACAAAGAGTATTTTAAATTAGCATCAAAATTAGAGTTAAATTACTTACAGAAAACCAAGTACAATAGAATGGTCAATAACAAACTAAAAGGTAAAGTTAACTTTTTTCTTTTTATTTACATATATATAAAAATCATACATATAGCTCTGAGAGCTGTAAGTACCATTCTGCACTCTGTGATTTTTGCACATTTTCACATTGGACCGTTTTTCTTTCCAACAATTAACACTGGTCTGTGTGATATGAAGGAAGCTGAGTGTATGATCTTGAGTTCACATGATTTCTGGCTCCACAAAAACATGGCAATAGAATATGATTGGCAGTGGAAGCACCTATTATGCTGGGTGTGGTATAACATGTCACACTGCTGGAAAAGATGGTTTCTGCATGTCGATGTGAAAGTCCCCTTGCGTCAAACCAGTTCCAACAGCTTTAGAAGCCCTGATACACAGTCTTATTAAGTCCTTAAAATGCAAAATGATCCGTCCTGCTTTACTCCAGAAACAAAAATCAATATTTAAATGACTCCACCTTGTTTATGGAGACTGAACTTCTCACGTGTATTCACAGAGATGTCCACAGCCAGCTGGGCACTGAGACTTCGTTCTTAGCCATTTCATAATATGTTCCAAATGACCCCCATGACTGCAGCCCTGGCACCACACAAACAGGCCCTTAACCACATGATGACACACAGCACAAATGCTGGCACACTGGTGACACCTGCAAAACAAAACACTGCTTCATACTCAGAACATGAGCACCATCTTCGCTCTTTGTGCATATTGTACAGACAAACCTGCATGTTTTCCCAAATTACACATTTCTATGTGATTGTTATTTATAGTTTAGTTCAGTACTGATCAGATGTGGACAGGTGTCCCATCCTGGGTTATTTGGCACCCATCCTGGTGCTACGAAGGCTCCGGACTCTCACAACCCTAAATTAGATTAAGCAGGTTTGTGAAAGTTATATTATTATGTTGGATGCTGCTGCTACACATTTGATGTTTAACTTGCATGCATACTGGACAGTGTTAATATTTATCATAAAAGATATAGTATAAAAAAGTATAAAGTATAAAAGATAGCCCACATGTTGCTATTAGGTTTCTAATGAGTTAAGTCAGTAAACACCAGCTCTCACACAATCTCACCTGTCACAGATCCATCCTTTATTACTCATAGGCCTCTTACAGTTGCTACAGTTGATGTGGAGTGTAGTTGAGGCCTGATTCAGGCAGTTTATGGCACTGCAGGTGCTGAGCTTGATTACCTCATTTGAAACATTCCAGAGTTCAAACCGTTGCAGAAGGTCAACATATGAGGTGTATAAATGCTCCTGAAGAAAAAGGAAAAAGCTTCCAAGAAACCATATTGCAAATGGGGGTGGAACCAGGACTAATTTCTTCAGATCCTGCTACTCCCTAATGAAGTGTAAAGTACTATACTTCTTATAATTGTTTACTCAGCGCATGCCAAATGTCAAAAACACACAATAAAAAATATTGTCACATACACCCTTTGCTTTAGAAAAGAGTCTATTTTTTATAATGGTCACTACAAAATTCAAAGCATCTTCTAAGCAAGAAGGTAAATTTTTTGCTTGCTAGGGTCTGCTGATGAAATGCACAGAAAAACGGGTGTGACTATGATAACTTCTACAGTAGACTGGGTTTAAACCAGGGTTTTTTTTTTTAACTGCAATTGTAAAATATTTATAAAACATTATAACTTTTTTGCAGGCAACAAGTGCCAGAAATGCATAAACAATTTCTCATTTTTGTTTCATAATTTCTAATAATGGTAATGTGTGCCAGTAATAATGCCAGTGTTATTTGGTGCAGATTATTTTTCATGGGTATCACAACTTTGTGTTTCTGGTTTTAAAGAGTGCCATCATTTTGCATGTCTGGTCACTATGATATGTGTGCCACATGACCTGTGCAACTATGGTGGCCATGTAACTAAATTAGTGTCCTAAGTATTTAACAAGATAGGGAGAGACCATGAGAGAGACTTAGTTCTTAGTTCTCATTTTCTGGATAAAATTTGGTTTTGATTAGTTACTATAATTTACTAAATCTTTCTAACTTTAACAACTTTTGTCTGACTGTTTACTCCAATTGCCTTGGCAATATGTAACAATCCTTATGCTTAACCAAACAATGTCTCTTTTGTCTAAAACTTCCTTGATGGGCTCAACAAGGTGGAATTCTTAGGTGACTTATTAGTGCAATTGCTTTTGTTAAGTGTATACAAGCCTGAATAAAAGATTTCATTTGTCGAATTTAGACCATAATTTACAAACATGCTAGAAAAATGCATTAAAAACCACAACGATAACTCTTAAAATGCCAACAAAGCTCTCGTTACCTGTGTCAGCTCATCAATCTCCTTGCGAATCCGATCTCCCAAGACTATGAGCATGGATACAGCCATCTGCACATCACCCTGTTCTGCATAGTACTGCAGAATCTCATGCACTACAGGGCTAAAGAAGCTGGGAGACAAGTTGCTATCATACTGAGGATGGGCAATGGATATGAGGGAAAAGGACTCAATGGGAGTCAGTGACACTGTCTCCGCCTCATTTCCACTAACATGGGGTGAATCAGCTTTGTCCTGCAGGTGCTCAGGTGCAGAAGGGTTGTCTACTATTTCATGCCGCAGGGGAAATGCCTCTTGTGGTAAAACATACTCTGCATCCTCTGTTGATGAAAAGACGTACACATAAGTCAAAATTTCATAGCACATATACTGATCTAACTATAAACAAAATTAATATGATTCTGATGTTAAAAAATGACATTTCCTTAAATTATTAAATGTAACTGTATCTGACACAAGGAAGCAGAAGTACTTTTAATAAGCAGAAACTTCTTTATCTGTAATTTCATTGTCTCCAAATGAAGTACTTGTGTTACACATACACTTTATGGCTTCATAAATACAAACATAATGTTTGTTCTACTGTATATGATACCACATGCTGTCTCACAGTACACACTAAGACTAATATACTTTCATTTATTTGACACTATGCATCCTCTCTGCAATCCATTTTTACACTGGTGCAGACATTTCTGGTATTCCTTTTTTTCTGGGTCTCTTTAAGACAATCTCTCAAATAGGAATTCCATACCTTGAATATAATTAACTACCAGAGTCACAGAGGTAACTGTGAGATAACTGGGTGTTTTTTTTCCTTCCAAAATGTCACAATGTTAGTAGTTTTCTTGCTAGGTTTGAAAAATATAAACTTCTTAATGGGCTGTTGAAAACAGGACACTGAAATAAACAAAGAAATCAGTGTACATATAATAGGAATGGTACACAAGAGGGTAATGAATGGTGTAGAGAGGAAGACAGCAAAGCAAACCACATATTTTGGCCATCTTAGGCACTGGACCTCAAGTGATCTAAATATTCAGGGTAGATCCTTGAATAATGCATTAGACAACATTCTCCACCACAATCACTGAACATCAGATAATGGTGTTTCTTAATAAAGAATGCTGTCATATTACTTAAACATATTTCATGACGCTTACAGAATCCGTACTATGACACTTTCAAGCTGATCCGTCTGTTTATTTTGCCTAAACATCCTATTATGACAATTTACAATAGCATTTTCCTTCCATTTTAGTCAGTTATCTATCTATATACAAATACAAAAATAGTAGGGCCAAAAAGAAAGGGAATTTAGTGTATATATTGACTGCCTGTTGTCTGACCTCCTGATGTCTTTTATATTTTACATAATACCTTTATCTAAGACCACTTAATAAGATCAATACATGTAACCGAGTTCTACTGTTAAATAGTCATTATCCAACCCGCTATATCCTAACACAGAGTCACGGGGGTCTGCTGGAGCCAATCCCAGCCAACACAGGGCGCAAGGCAGGAACAAACCCTGGGCAGGGCGCCAGCCCACAGCAGGGCACACACACCCACACACCAAGCACACACCAGGGACAATTTAGGATGGCCAATGCACCTAATCTGCATGTCTTTGGACTGTGGGAGAAAACCGGAGCACCCAGAAGAAACTCACAGGAACACGGGGAGAACATGCAAACTCCACGCAGGGAGGACCCGGGAAGCGAACCCAGGTCTCCTTACTGTGAGGCATTGTTAAATAGATTATTATTATTACCTTTTTTACAGCTGGAGTATTATTACTTTGATAGTTTGGATTTGTCATTATACATGAACAAAGTTAGCAAAAGCAATGGAAGGAAACAGCTTTAAGCATACAGATAAGCTGTATCTAACCATACATTTAAGATAAACTGTATCCAACCAAACATTTTCTTTTGTCCTCCCATTATACTCAATGTAGTTTGTGCAGTTGACTTCTCATCACTGGAAGCAGTGTGCTCCAACGTTTTTGCCATTTAAGAAAAAATGCATCTATTCAGCATTAACAGGGCACTGTGGGAGCAAAACACACCTTGTACTTTTGCCAAAGTGAACATTTGTTTTTTTTCTTTTCTTTAATGGCTGGTCCTCAACCTTCTCTTTGCAGTCTCCCGTTTTGCTCACTGAAGACACATTCAACCCAAAGGAGTCAACTATTACTTTGTTTCTTTTAGTATTTACTTTGAAAAAGACTGTACACTGCACTGTATATGTAATGTATACCTATAGCACATGTGGCCTATCATCGTATTTTCAACCCTGGTATATTTAACTAATATATTATATTCTCCTCATTCCACACTATTTCACATTCATGCAGGGTTACTTTAAACATAATGGTCACTTAGTATTAGACACAATTGTGTGTGTTTTGTTGTTTGTAACAAAGGATATGTTAAAACAATAAAGAAAGGTGTCCATTCCACAGTACATAGTTTGAAATATCTGACGGTTCCACTCTAAAGCACACTGACCTGTTGGATTATCATGCTCCATTGTGTACAAATCATCATCATCCAGATCTGCCTCTCCAAAGAGATAATCAGCCGGACCTTCACTGCCTTCAGTCTCCTCATTCTCTAGAAGAAGAGATTATTCATAGTTTATCGCACTTTTAGTATTCATCTGGCTGACATTATTCTTTATGGTAGGTTAAAAATATCTTTATCTGAAATTCATCAACACATTAGGTACATATATGAAGCTACTTTTCCAGCTTTTAGTTTAATGAGTACAGATGGTTATATTTTATCCTTCTTTTGCATTTGTTTTTGGAGGAAATGTGCTTTATTTTGTCAACACACAGATTTTGGAAATACTTCATGGACTTAAAAGCCTATAAGCCCACTTAGAATATATGACATTATAAAATCTAGTAATGGCTACCATCATTATTGTTCATTAGAGAGTTTGTTAAGTCCAGATGAATGTTATCAGGCCGATTCTCTCCCTTTGAGCGATCCAGCCTGCTTTCACTTCCAAGCCCGACTGTAATATCCTTCATGTTGAAGCTGCAAAAGAATCAATGATAAACAAAAATCATTTCAAAACAGTCAGGTGGGCATGCTGTCAAAGCTACACTAAATTAAATGTTGTACATTTTCACATCTTCGTAATATAACATTCTCAATCTAAGAATCACAGGGCCTGGAAAGTATCCAAGCAGTAGTGAGTGCCAAGCAGGAACTAACTGTGGATGGGACACCAGTCTACCACAAGGCCCATTCATGCACACATTAACATTCACACCCCAATTCATCTAACATAGTTTTTGGGGAGGAAGAATGAAGGACCCAGTGTAAGGCACACAGTCAAGAGGAAAATGTGCAAACTTCAGATGGGTAGCATCCAAGCTCACAACTCAAGACCATGGATATGTGAGTCAGAAGCACTAACCGATACCTCACTGTGCCAACATGTGACTCATTTGCACTTGCAGATTATTCTTACCTGTTCATTACAGGAATAGCTCCAACTTTACTAATGCCATGGTTCACTCCAGGATTCCCAGGATCTGAGTACATAATCCTAAGCATTGTCCAAGTTGTTGAGACCTTTAAAAAACATTTTAAATGTTTAATAGGCATAGGATTTTTTAATAGTAAACAATACACAGAATGAGCAGAGATTGCTTAGCAAAAACTTGCTATAAGCCTTATAGCCAGTAGAGAAAGTTGTAAGAAATTTACTCAAACCTAAACAAAGAGAAGAAAATGAGAAGAAAAAATTAATGTAGAAAAAAAAATGACATAATCATGGTTTAGACCAGTGTTTCTCAATGACTGGATCAGTCACAGACTCCTGTCATTTATATTGATTTTAGGTCATGAAGTGGGTCTCACTCCATCCCCCTCTCAGTCTAACAATTGTGGTAGACTCATCAAGGGGGACCACTCTGATGATTCTGCTCAATTCACCTGGGGGAAAGCTCTGACGATAGGGCTCGATTGGCCAAGGCGGACACTTGATGGGTCGCGAAGACACTTGTATGGAAAAAAGTGGGTCACAACGCCAAAAAGGTTGAGAAACACTGGTTTAGGCTATTTCTCAATGTCTAATAAAATGATAAACACCTAAGAAGGTATGTCCCTGTCATTCACAATTACAAACCACATAAAGTGAATAAAATAAAGTAAAACCCACCTTTAGAGCACTGTTTACACAATTGTAACCATATTGTGCTACATAAAAGTAAGCACTAGGTTGTTTTGACACCACACTTGGTAGTGAACTGATATGCTCTACACTGAATGGTGAACTATTGTTAAATACAGAAACCTTCCAAAGGTGTGCAAAATAAGAGAAATGTAACTGAAAAGGGAGGCTGGCAATGATCTACACAAAAGAAGTTTTGAACATATGGTGGCTAACCCTGAACTTGATTATAATTCAGTGATACTAAACTGTACTATTCAAGTCCATGGAAAGAGCACAATAAGTCAAGCTTCTGACTACTCCCATGAAAATATGTCTTTTGTGCCCATTAACACAAAACTGTAGGTGACACTGAGAATATAATAGAGAGACTCTTTTCAGTGCCACCTCTCTGACCGGTAAAGCCTCTAAATCAGCTTTTGAACTGAAGGCCCACCTTTTCCCCTTGTTCACTGGTCAAAAGTCCTGTCTTCAATTCAAAAGTGTGCTCTATCTGGTTTCCTGTTTGTGGACTATGGGAAGTAAGTCTCAGCGTGGATAGAGATGGTGCCTATCCCAAAAAATTAAAGATTAAAATGGGAATTACCGTATTTTTCACACCATAAGACGCACTTTTGTTTTCCCCAAAAGAAGGTTGGAAATGTCTGTGTATCTTATGGAGCAAATATTGCGTCACAGACCATGATGTGTATTACCTGACAAAAGTTGACATGCAGGGGTAGAGGGCGACAAATCTCACTGTTACGTTACAGGCATTCCCTCTGTGCTTGGGGGAATGTTAGACTCATTGACTTGGCATCTAATCCTTGCGTGTGTGCGAGTTGCGAAATGTAAACAAATATAAGCAAAGGCAAGATGGCATCTACATCTCATGAGGGAGCGAAGCGAGTGCTAAAAACAAAATACTCAGCAAACGATGTTTTGCGCAATATCACTGAGTCGGACTCTGATTTTTCAGAATCTGATTTTGTTGAGAGTGATCAGGAGATCGAACAAGAGAGTGAGGAACTGGCATCAGCTGATCGGGACACCATTCGTGCAGCCGATGCACCTATGGCAAGGTTCGTGTGGGAGGAATACCCAGACATTATTCCATGGGAGCCAAACTGGCTACCGGACTTCACAAGACAGTATGGCTTGCTGTTGGACTCGACAGATTACCAGCCGCTGGACTTCTTCAGGCTGTTCTTTCCTGAAGCTGCCTTTCAGCTACTGTCAGACGAGACAAACAGGTATGCAGAGCAATTTTTTGAATCGAGGGCTGTGCTTGCACCGCATTCTCGTTTTTCAAACTGGAAACCCACAACAAAACACGAGATGAAGGGCTTTGTGGCTTTACAAATATAGATGGGACTAGACTGGCGATATAACTTCAGGGAGCATTGGTCCAAACGTGCTTTGTCTCCTGGTGGCTTTGGACAGGTTATGCCGCGTGATGATAGGTACGTGCTCCTGCAAAGTGATTGTGAGCAACTGAGCTTAATAAATTCTGACACTAGCGATGAGGACTTCTTGGGGTTTCCATAAAACTAGAAGAGTGCTTGAACCTTAAAGTCTCTCCTTATTTGTTAATGACAGTGATGATGTTTCTTAATACCGCTGTTGAATTTACATGGTTGAAATATTATTCTGCTATATTTTATTAAACATATTAGTGCACCATTTGGTTCAGAATATTTTTTTTTCTTGTTTTCCTCCTCTAAACCTAGGTGCATCTAATGGTCAGGTGTGTCTTATGGTGCAAAAAATACGGTAACTCTGAATAAGATAACACTTTGTTGTAGGGCATACTTGTACACAAAGGTTAATAATCACTCATATAGGGTACTTGAGAGTCTGCCTAACACAAAAGACTCTGGTGTGGGAAGACAACCAGAGTAGCTAATGGGTGTAAAAAAAAAACAAACAAAAAAAAAAAAAACAAAACACACACAAAACGGTGTGCATATAGGGAGAGCCAGTTTAAATAAAACTGTGGACATGAGAGCTGAGAGGCAGCAGCTGTATGCCTCACCGTGCTGTCCCAAAAGTCAAAATGTAGTGGACAATTTAACAATGTGTAACTTGATTGAAAGGACTGATCACTAGAATTCATTTATGGTTGCTGTTGTGTGGTTGTGGATGGCATTTGGAATATAATGTGTTATCATTTTGGTGTAGATGCAGTCATTGACCATTAAATCAAATGGGTTTCATTTCAATTCCCACCTTCTACTCGGATAACCTGCCTAGGCTTTTGTTGTAAAAAAAAGTTCCATAAACAATTACATTATATGGTGATGTTATAAATTGCCTTGGCCTATTGTACAGATAATTAGTGGAGAAGCTCAGAAGTGCTGGTACAAGGACTTTTATTAGCTCAAAACTGGATATTTAGCCCTTAGATGCGAGGGGGAATGTGTGTACACCAGAGTGAAGTGGAACACTGCTAAGCCTACTGTGCAGTCAGCTGCAATGATCCACTTAAGTGATGCACCCAGGCACCCACTGCACAAAGTTACAAAAGAAAATGAAAAGAAATTACCACATGCTATATAATAAAGCGACTGTATAGTATTCTAGATGTAACTCCAATTGCCCTCCAGAACTGGGGCTGCCTTCCACATGTACAGCCTGAAACCCATTTTCTATTTGAAAGGAAAGGAAACATCTTGATGGGGGACCTTCAAATTTCCAGGCATTGATGGACTGTAAAACGCTTCACTATTTTGTTCAGTTACAACAACCTCTTACTGTGTCACCCCAAGGGACCCACATAACTAAGCTGCCACTACTGATGTTGTAGATACACAGTAACAAATGCTTAAGGTACTTGTAAATGGATACTGAACTTGGCTGAATGTGTAAACTAAATACGTAAAAGTTTATGTACTATTTTATTTTAATCTGTATAACAGATTGTTCCTTTTTGTGAATAGCTTGTATTTTCTCTGCTTACCTGAGGCCGCTTTAGATCCTTTGCGACTTTGGCATTGTGGTCACACAACTCTGCAAAAGGTTTGCCGCTCAACAAGTACAGTTTAGCTGTCTTCACAAACCAGTCCATGCGATTATTTTCCATTTCAGTTTCATAGACATTAAGGACACTGGAAACATTAGCAAACTGTTCCGTCGGGTCTGGTTTTTTGAAAAAAAAGATGGGGTATCGGCGATCTCCTCCACCATATGGTTTGCGGTTGGAGTCACCACTCATTAGACTTTCCTTGGCAGCAAAGGCCAGGTCCCCAAAGAGCCCAAAGCACAGACCTTCAGGGTTTGCCTTGTCCACTGGCCGTGTGGCATCCTTGAACATATGCTGATACAGAGTACTGTCCTTGGAGCCTGAAAGCAGGAATCCAGGGTCATGAAGGTGTCGCCATACAATTCCTGTAGTGACGTCCTTATGCTCTTCAAAAGTTGCAAAGGGGATGTACGGTCGTCGTACATCCCACACATAAATATTATGGTCTACCATCATCGAGCAGGTGGCTAAATGATATTTTCGCTCTGGGCGCCATTTCACTCGGGCTACAGAAGCAATTGTCTGTACACAGTAGATCTCTTTGGCTTTGTTTGTTGTCATGTCCCACACCTTTACCATCTTGTCTCGGCCACCTGTTGCCAACCAGCCCCTGCAGAAATGACACATGATGTGAAATGTCATCTTAATGACCTCTGTACTACAAATCCATATTATGAAATTGTTATTAATTTAATGTACAAAGTCTTTTTGTATTATTCTTTATTTCCAGGATATAGCTACCCATACAGACCACTGCAACAGCTCCCCTGCACCCAGACCTTGCCTGAGATTAATAGCAAAACTGTGCTTTTACTATGCTGCACATGAAGATCTTATTAAACAGAAGAGTAAATTAAAAGAAGGAGAAAGTCAACAAAACAATAAATTCCTTTCTGTCCACATTAAGCCTGATGAAATTGGTGCTGCAGGCTAGCCTATTTAGCCTTCTTCTCACACCTTCTCATTGTCTTTAAGCTCTTGGTTGACTAACCGCTTTTTACTTCTGCCACTTCTTGCTCTCTGTTCATTATATCATGTAAAATGCGAGGCCTTTAAATACTCTTGTGGGATTACTTCAACAGCCTGTGCTAAACTCCAAAAATCAATGGTCACTCAAAGGTACACTTACACTCCTAGACTGTGGATATCACATTTCAAAGAAAAATCTACGCTTAGCTTAAAGGCAATACTTGGAGTCCTGCCACGTGCAAAAGTTCGCTGACGACACTGCTATCATGGGCTGCATCAGGAGTGGGCAGGAGGAGTAGTATAGGAACCTAATCAAGGACTTTGTTAAATGGTGCGACTCAAACCACCTACAACTGAACACCAGCAAAACCAAGGAGCTGGTGGTGAATGTTAGGAGGACCAGGCCCCTCATGGACCCCGTGATCATCACAGGTATGCAGAGGGTGCAGACCTATAAATACCTGGGAGTGCAGCTGGATGATAAATTGGACTGGACTGCCAATATTGATGCTCTGTGCAAGAGAAGACAGAGCCGACTATACTTCCTTAGAAGGCTGGCGTCCTTCAACATCTGCAATAAGATGCTGCAGATGTTCTATCAGACGGTTGTGGCGAGCGCCCTCTTCTACGTGGTGGTGTGCTAGGGAGCCAGCATAAAGAAGAGGGACGCCTCACGCCTGGACAAACTGGTGAGGAAGGCAGGCTGAATTGTAGGCACGGAGCTGGACAGTTTGACATCTGTGGCAGAGCGACGGGCGCTGAGCAGGCTCCTGTCAATCATGGAGAATCCACTGCATCCACTGAACAGTATCATCTCCAGACAGAGGAACAGCTTCAGCGACAGACTGCTGTCACCGTCCTGCTCCACTGACAGACTGAGGAGATCGTTCCTCCCTCATACTATGCGACTCTTCAGTTCCACCCGGGGGGGTTTGGTGTAAACGTTAACATTATACAAAGTTACTGTCTGTTATACCTGCATTTTATCACTGTTTAATTTAATATTGTTTTTTATCAGCATGCTGCTGCTGGAGTATGTGAATTTCCCCTTGGGATTAATAAAGTATCTATCTATCTATCTATCTATCTATCTATACATTCAGAAAATTGGAGCTTGTTCTGTGTGGTCCTCTTACTCTCCTTGGGACTTGATGCCATTCCTGGTATAGATTACTGCAGATAACACAATATTAAATTATTACTGGATGATTACATAAAGCATACATACATGGCTATAAATGACATTTCAGCCTTATGGTTCAAAGACTGGGTTGTTTGGATATTGTGCTACACCAGGAAATAGAAGGAATTTTGGTGCCCCATTTAACTTGTGTTTCACACTGGTTGTATTCTTTTCACATGTAAACCAATAACAAATGCACACATCAGGGACTATTGCAGCATAAAAAGACACAAGGCAAGGACCTCCCAAGTCAGGGCACCAGTCCTCCACAGGTCTCTTAATCATTCTATCTAGGCCAATCAAGAGTTTTCAATGCAACAGGACAATATGGAGAACATGCAAAATCACCATACTAGATTTTGGACTTACTGTTTATGAAAGCCCAGCATGAGCACATTAACAAGTTCACATCCTCAACAATGGATCTCAACACAGACATCCCAAAGGGTAGTGTGTATTTTTGCACGGTCCAGATCCAATCATGCAACTGTTCGATTGACAACCGTCTCCCCGCCATTTTAGAATGCAGGGCAGGTGCTGCCATCTATCGGCAACAAAAAGAATTTTAAGTGAAATCTTTATGTGCAGGGCAAGTGCTGTGAATTCTCTATGTAATAAACATAAGTTACAGCGTAATGAAAATTGCATAATCAGATCTGGACCACCCTATATTCCTTGGTCACCTAAGACTGTGTGGCCAAAACACAGCTCCAGCTTGATGATTAAAGTTGCTGATGATACCGCTATCCTAACCCTGATTGTCAACAATGATAAGATGGCTTATGGAGAAGAGGGACTACCTACTATCTTAGCAATGCCAGGGCAAAAATATCATCCTTAATGTCAGCAAAATCAAGGAGCTTATCACACACTTCAAGTTGCAGAAAACAGATCACACTGCCATCTACATTGGAAAGCAGTTTGAAATTTTGTGGAGTGACCATCACCAATGAACTGAAATGGGCACAACATACTTTGGTTATTGTCAAAAAGGCTCTACTTCCTTAGACATTTGAGAGCAGTTCAGATTTCTCAGCTGTTCCCCCAAACGTCTTCAAGTGCATAGTGGAGTCTATCATCACTGTGTGTCTAATATCCTGGTATGCCACCTGCATGGTTCAACGTTGAAAAGACCTGAAGAGGGTGCTGAAGGTGGCACCAAATATTACCTTCACCCAGTTACCGTTAGTTCTGGACATATACAACACTCACTGTCTTAAAGAATTCAGTCTGCAGAGTGTGCCCACAGATGCTAGTTTCACTCATATCTTCTGGAGAATGGCACAGAACCATTACCAATGACACTAGTAGATCCAGAGACAGTCTCTATCTGCAAATCATAAGCTTACTGACTTGCTAGTCACAATAACAAATACAATACATTTTTACATATACAGTAAACATAGCACGTATATAATTGTATACTTACTGTATACAGTATATGTTGCTTTCTATTGATGCCGTTGTATTTTTTGTTATTGTAACACTGTCACTGTTATGAGGAGACATGCAAGGAAGAATTCCATTGTACTATGACAATACACTTAAACTAACACAGATTACAGTTGTGAGAAAATATTTGTGAATACACTGAAACTTTCAGTGTGACTGTGTGAATGTTCCTAAAATATGTTCTAATCTTCATTTTAGTCATAGTAAGTGAACATGAGAATAGTGCAAATTTTAAATGTTTAATTCTAATTAATGAAAATGTAGATTTAAAGGACATCAGAGTAGTACATTGGTTAATGACACTGCCTCACAGACCCAACATAGTGAATTCAAATGCCACATCTACCCATTGTCTGTGTAAACTTTGTGGTGTTTGGGTGGGATTTACTCCAAAGGTCACGAGGATTATGTTAACTATTGCCTTCACACTGACCAGAGTGTGTGTGTGTGTGTGTGTGTGTGTATGTATAAACCGTATATACTCAAGTTTAAGTTCTCCCACGGATAAGTCCGGGCTTGATTTTACTGTATAATTTCTGGTATTTTATAATGTCGGTCGTATAAGTTGAATGCCGAAAACTCACACTATTGGTCCAAGAGTTTATGATATTCTGACGCTCACCTGAGAGAGTAACCACAGAGCACAATGCTTTTTTTTCTATGTATTGTGCCTACTACGTGACCACACGGTAATACCCAAACTATTCTGAAGTGACGTCTGCACTGTTTTGTGTTTTTTTGTATCTCACACCCTCATACACCTTTATCGTAAGAGCATCCTTTATCTACGATGGAGCGTTCGATCAGAAGAAAATATGAAGCTGGTTTTAAACTAAAAGTCACTGAAGTGGCAAAAGAAATTGATAACTGTGCTGCTGTAAAAAAAATCGATGTGTCTGGAGAAAATGGTGCGAGATTGGAGGAGGCAAGATAAAATTTTAAATTAAACTGAAGTGTTGCATTTTTGAACAGGCGTACAGTCTGGGTCTAATTTTATGATTGATTTTTTGGGTTTCAAGACCCGACTTATAATAATAATAATAATAATAATAATAATTCATTACATTTATATAGCGCTTTTCTCAGTACTCAAAGCGCTATTCACACAGGGAGGAACCGGGAAGCAAACCCACAATCTTCCACAGTCTCCTTACTGCAAAGCAGCAGCACTACTATGTCCATGGCAACTTTCTTCCATAAACTTGATGTTGCTTGTGTCCCTTGCTTAGATAAAGCAGGTTTGAAAATGTATGTATGTTATGTTGATATGAATAAAGTCTGCTCATCACAGCTATATGTAGATATTATTCTTTACAGACTTTATGAAAGTATCCTTATATTACCCCATGACACTGAATATTTAAAAATATTTTCAGTAAGAAATGATAAGGTACAACTGAGTCTGCTGTTTAATGAGTGCAGTGTTTGGCACTCCTCCTTCATAGATCTAATAATAATAATAATTCTTTACGTTCATATACCACTACTAGTGCACTATATTCAAATCTAACACTCAGTTGCTGTCTTTATGCAGTCTGTAAGTTCTCCATGTGACTTCTTCGGTTTTCCTTCCACATCCACCAAGGGAGATGTGCAGGTTAGTTGAAATGGTAACACTAAATCAGCTTGAGTGTGGGTGTGTCTGAGTGGGCCCTAGAATGGACCGGTTCCCTGTTCAGGGCTGTCTCTTGCCTTGCGCTCCACACTATCAGGATGTGCTCCAGCCCATGTGAAGTGGTTCTGAGAATATTATGTTGCTTGAGTCTTTATGCATGCTTATATCTTAAATGAAGATTATTTTAGAAGCCATTTCTGCGGGAATCCAGAAAACATTTTTCTCACAGCTGTAAATGGCAAGCCAGGTGGGAACTGGGCTGGGGTCCAGGTGGTGTCAGGTGGCAACAATGGCTGCTATCCCATGTTGCCAATCTGCTTAAAATATGACTCTTAAAAAATAATGTAAATTTACAGATGCAATCTGAGCACTACAAAAATAAATGAAGCAGAAGAACATAATCAGAAAACCGACCAATCTTTGAAGCTTTCATGAAAGTGGACAAATTAAAAAGAAAAAAACAAAACTAATAAGCAGGGCTATTGTGTAAATGGTACTCTTGTAAATAAATATATGGTGCCAAGATCTTGCCTTACCTGTCATCTGGGTGCCAGTCACAGCAGAAAACAGGACCATTATGAGCAGTGAACATTCTCTCATAGCGGTCAGGGCGTCGTATGTCCCAAAGTTGGACATTCCCATTCTCAAATGAGGCAGCAAAGGTAAAATAATCACGAATACTGAACTGCACATCCCTCACACTTTCTGACTGCCCTGCAACATATAAAGAAATAAAAAAGAAATTCAGAAAAAGAGAACATGAATTAAAATATGTATATACCACATTGGATGGTATTGGGGTAGTTACGTAATTGAAACCAGTAAAGACCATATAATACCCCCATACAGTTACAGTATTCATGCTACAATTGTAGTGAAAATCTAAAATACACAGAGGTCTTTTTAATGTTACTGATCAAGAACAAAGAAAGCAAACAGTCACATCAGTTTTATTTGGGACCAAAACAGTAATGGGTACGTAAATAAACACGCATTGATACAATTCTTATTACTGTATTTGGCTGACGTCTTTACCCAAGATGACTTACAACATTTGAGACACAACTGGTATCATTTCTTTTGTTTTTTCTAATTGAAGCACAGGCAGATGAAGTGCCTTGCTTATGGACGCAGCGTCAGTAGCAGGATTTGAACCCACAGCCTCAAGTTGAGAAGTCCAAGGCCTTAACCACTACGTCACACTGTGTAGAAATTAAGTAAAGGCACGCTAATGTTCTACAAGTAGTAGTACTGTCATTTAAGGCTGTAAATATTGGATTATATTAATAATGGGAAGATCATATTCAGAACAGCAAAACATTTTACATAGCAAGACCCATGAAAGACGATCTTGAAATACCAAAACAAGAACAATGTAACATTTCACAACTTGAAGTGTCTAAGACTTCTCTCACAGACACTCTTGTATGGTGGTTTGGTCACATGCACAGCAAAGAGGAATTACAAGTGATATACTACCAAACCTTATCATCCTTAAACTTCTTGTATTTAGTATCTCTTATATATATTACTCTTCTGGTTCGTCCTGCTTCCACTTCAAAACCGGTCCCGCCCACATGCAGCCAACACGGCATTTCTCGATTCCTATTCGTCCTCTTCCAAACCCTTCCCCACGCTGGCCCGATACAATGTTCCGCCATGTCACACTGATGCTGCAGTGATGTTCGTTAGAGAAGATGGCAAACCGCCTGCCGAAAGGGACATTTGCATCTATCCCATAGGCAACTCCTGTAAACAGATTTCCATGCTCAATATGAATTACGATCCTCTGGTTTACCCACTTTTATTCCCTTAAGGAGACACTGGCTGGCACAAAGATTTACAACATGTTCCCGATAAAAGAACCGCCAAGCGAATAAGGCTTACTCAATGCCAATTTTACGTGTACAGATTAGTAATGAGGAACACATTTAGTATTTTGCACTCCAGCGGCAAACTATTCCAACAGTACGTTGTAGATGCGTATGTTAAAACAGAGGGTGTGCGTCTCAACTGTCTCAGATTACATCAACAAGATCTGCGCATGGAACAATACAAACGACTATCAGAGGCACTGCAAGCAAACACTGAAAATAACAACATACGTGTAGGCAAAATGATCATATTACTGTCCACATTTCCAGGAAATCCAACATACATGCAACAAAACTATGAGGATGCCATGGCCATAGTACATAAATTCGGAAAGCCCGATTTATTTATCACTTTCACATGTAATCCTGCTTGGCCGGAAATTCTACATGCACTGTCGGATACCCAAAGACTAGAGCACAGACCTGATACCAGTCTTCAGCCACGGTCAGTTGTATGTGGCTTTTTCTATGGTTAGATCTTTCGACTCATTATCTGTCTTCTCCTTTCAAAACACCTATGCACAACTGCGTCTTTCAAGAAGTATTTATTTCTTCTTGATTTCTGAATTCCTTTCTCACCGTTTTCCGTTCCTATGCTTACACTGCTATATGCTACAGCGGGTGTCGGCTAGTATATTATTATTAGTATTGGAAAGCTTCTTTGGTCTTTCTCTTCAGGTGCAAAGAACCCCGATTTGAAATAAATAATTCAGGCTCCCCTTGGGACAGCTTAGAGCAATGACAAAAATAGTGTAGGAAATGCTTAATTGAAGAAAAGATTAAATGGAATGGATCTGAATCGGTCCCAGGTTTCTTGTTTGAAAGACAAGTGTGCTGACCGTCACAACCTGCATGGTGCTGCTTATCTGTCAGTAGATCACACTATAGTATTTCTTGTCACTTAACCTAGCCTAAAGTCCCTTCACTTCTCTGTTGGTGGGTTGGGTTGTAAGTTACATGTCAAAAACCTTATGGGGAAAAGCACTTGTTATGTCTCACAGAGGCAAAATGGATCTTTAAGGAGAGGACTGGGAGAGAAGACATCAATAAAGACGTGCCAGGTTTATAAACCAAGAGTCAAGCCTATCCTTCCAACCAAAACAAGTAAACCAATAAGGTTAATCTTTAACTAGAGATTGCTAAAAATGTTGTAATTTTTATCCAATCTTGGACAGCAGAAGGTGTACGGAGCTGATCTTTATACCCTTGACACCTAATGACATGAATATCACCCATAGCAATACTATAGCAACAGCTAAAACAAACGATAAAAAATGGTAGCATCCCTTAAGAGAAACAAAATGGTGTCATGACATAATGGTAAAAACTGTCAACTCTTTAAGGATGTTTTGAAATTAATGCCAGAATTGGGTTCATAAACCCCGGGAATAAACCCCAAGATGACCAAAAACACTTAAAGAAAACTAAAAACATGAAAGAAAGAAACCAATCATAACAATATTTGAGTCCCGAATTTTAAGCCGGTGACTTGGAAAACAAAATGTGCATAAAGAACAAAAAAACAGAGACTGTGCTTTATAGAAAAGGAGGAACCTTTATCAGTAAGAAACATAAACAAGAAACAATAAGCTCATTGTCGCTTTTGACACTTGTGTCCAGAGAAACATAACTGAGGTTCTAATTCACGAGTCGTCAACACTACAACATAAAGCAATGTTGTTCCATCTCGCATGTCATTAATGTAGCGCAGAATAAAAAACATAAGCCATGCAATTCAGTAGCTGGTGGAGCAGCAGGCCCATTTACAAAGCAAAATCTTGCTGACAGCCAGTCAAGGGTGGAAAACATCAGCATTTGACATGATGTGAGTAAAATTGGCAAGGAACCTGGGGATAAGGTTTGGTAAGGTCTGGGACAAAAAAATCTTTTGAAACTTTTATTAGTATTAAAAAAGTGCATGTATGTGTTTCTATGAAGTGCATGATGTTTCTCTGTTGGCATTTCAAGGCTATGTTTGATGTTTCTGCTTTATTTTGTGTTTAGTTATATCACATTTGTCCTTTATGAATAATGTATTGGTCTTAAAAGGTAGAAATGTGCTTTATAAGGATAAATCAAGTTGAAATGAATATATTTTGTGGTGAGCTAGGAGTTGTGGGAATGTGCTATTATCTCACTGGAGACAAGTCAGTGAGTTTGAATGGAGCAACTTCAGCTTGAAAGGTGCCAGCCCAATTAATGGGCTCCAGGCTATGCCAGAGGCAGACAATAACCCTTTTTCCTGGACTGTCTCAGTAGTAACAGGTTTGTACTGAACCTTTCTCTGATTTCACCCCTCATTCATAAGCTCTGGAAGTTACGTTTTGAATTGAAGAGGACATTTTTCTATTTGTTTATTTTTTTTTTTACTAGAATCCAGACAATGCTTATTGGTTGTCATAATTATAATTCCTGAAGGCAGAACTAGCACTGTGTCTCCTTAAACACTTTGTTTCCTTTTTTTTCATTTGCAATCATTAAAAAATTGCAAGGCATACACAGTGTCCAGCAGAAGACCACATTATTAAGGACCAATGATGCCTGGGCCTGATGTTTCAATCTGGCAGCATTTAAAGCAATTTATAAAAAGAATGGTGCACTAAAAGCCACAGTGGAAATAAAGGCTGTCATTAGATTTCACAATAATCATCCATGTGAATCCACAGTATACACAGAGAATATAAAAAAAGGTTTAATCAAAAGCTACATAAAATACCTGTAACAACTACAGCACTTTAGGATCAGAATCCTACCCTTTGGCTATGGATGACATATTAGTCACTGGAGAGGCATTATAGATCAGTGCAGTGGCTGAACAACAAGCAGAAAGACAGGAATACTAATTCCATCCAGGACATTCTGCACTGTGCACCAATTACCATAAAACTACTGCCAACCAAGCAGAAACCCAGTGATTCCAGTGTAGGAGGCACTAGAAGAATAAGCGATTGTTGTCAACTGCACCTTTTTAAAATGACAATAATATTTCAACCACCCCAAAAGTGTACAATTTCTAATTTTATTGGGACACTTAGAAAACTGTATATTGACAATATATATTTGCATCCTGTGAATAACTCGGCTATAGTCAGTCCTTCATCAATAAATTTCTTTTGCCACATGTAAGTCAGAAACTCTGCTAAAAGCAACCTGGCCAACTTTCCTAACCTTCCCTCCTTATCTGCTTTACAGCTTCAATGAAAACAGAGATAGTGTTTTCAAAAAGAGTGCACCACTAGATAATCTAAGAAAGTGCCGGAAGCAGGAGCTTTTACAATGATTTTCAAATAAAGGGATGTCACCTGCCCATATAATACATTGTTCTGTATGAATCCAACTTGGAATTGTACCTCATGTGCATCCCTTTGAACTTGGGCAGTGCAAAACATATCTGGCTCAAGACTCTACCTCTGAGTGACACCATCTGGTGCCTGCTTCACTGGGTCACAAGTGTTGAGAATATTCCCTACCTATCAGACCTAACTAGAATACAAGTTTTGATTATTTATCAGACAGTAATGAATTTAAAATTATCCATAATCCTCTAACAGCTCTGTTTGGGGTAACACCGGATGGGACATGACTGCTTAATCAACAGTCTATTATGATGACTTGCGCCACACTGATGGCACGCTGTCTTATCTTACTCACCTAAAAGACTCCTAACTAAATTACTGTAACACAACTGGATCAGGAAGTCCTGTATCACACAAATGAGAATACCTGAATTCACTTTATGATTAGTTCAACTGTTCTTTTGACAACGGTTCTTTATTAACATTGATCTCAGTTAAAGGAAACAGTCACAATATTCTATCTTTCAATAATGAAAAGTACTTTCATGTAGAGCTTTGAAGAGAAAAGAGGAAAAAAAATATCACTGTGTGAAATGATAAATCGTTAGGAAATTAGCAGACTGGTGACATCACTGGTCTAGTATTGTGCCCTCTTCTAGAGAATGGTGGCATCATTTCATGCCATGACTTTTTTTCAAAGCTCCCATTTTCAATCTTTCACTTTTAAATGAAAGAAAAACAAGACTGCTCCCTTTTAATCAACCACGCTGACTCAAGAATAACCTTTTGGATGTTTTCAAAACCTTTGAGTAATTGCTTTATATTAAAAATCTTTTCTTTTTTTTCTCTCCTCTTTGGATGTGTAGGGATGTGTAGGATATGTCTAATCTGAAAAAGATGTCACACTGAGTTAAAATGTACATTTGAAAATGTAAAATGTACTGAAAAAAAAAGCAAGATTAGATAAAAAAAAAAAAAAAAAATGTTCCATTGCTACCCAACCAATGTTACTGCCCTGTAAACCCCAATGTCACCGGATGACCACCTGCCATTGTTGTCACCCTGATTGAGACACTAAACCAGCCACTTAAAATGTGAATTTGCATGTTCTTACAATGCCTATACTTATTTTCCCTTGGGTACTGCAGTGTTCCTCTAACATTCCCACAGATATCCAAATTAGGTTAAATCCATCCATCCATCCATTTTCCAACCCGCTGAATCCGAACACAGGGTCACGGGGGTCTGCTGGCGCCAATCCCAGCCAACACAGGGCACAAGGCAGGAACCAATCCCGGGCAGGGTGCCAACCCACCGCAGTTAGGTTAAATCATGATTCTTAATTGACCCTGTGCGAGTGTGTGCATTCTGTTTAGGGTTGGTTCTGGCCTTAAGACTACTGCTACTAGGATAGCCCCCAGGCCAATTGTTGTAGCCCTGAAATGTGTTAAATATGTTTGAGGTTGTATGTATGTAGGTACAGTATGTAAATGATAATTTTGATTTAAAAGGAGGTAAAACGTCATGCATAAACATCTCATTTAGTTTATGCAAACCATTTTGCATGTAATATCCATGCCAGGAGGAAAACAGAAGGAACCTTCTTTCTGTGCCATGACATACATCAGGTAACAAGTTATTAACAGGAAGCCACACACTTCACTTCAGTCAGGACGGTCTTGCCATATAATGTACCTGAAAAGGTGCTGACAGATTCTTTTTTACGCAAATCAAAGCACTTCATGTATCCATCTTGGGAGCCACTCAGCAGCATGTAGACTTCTGTTGGATGAAAGCACACCTTGTTGACAGTACGCTTGTGCTCTGTGAAAAGCTGGTCCTGCTTATTGCGGCATGGTTTACCAAGATTCCAGGTGACCACTGCCCCATTAGTTGCTGCTGTAGCCAACAGGTTCTCATCCATCTGGTGCCACATAACATCTGCACAGCTGAAGTTGAGTGAAGGCTTGCGGCCGACCCTTAGGTTCAGCTTCTCAACAAACTGGTCTTCTTCGATTGCATAGATTTTAAAAATGTTGCGACCGGCCACCACCACCTGAGCTGCATCACGGCAAACACTGATGGCATTTGATGGAGCATCTAAGTGACAGAACATTGTACGACCAGAAACAGCATTGCTGCCAAGAGCCGTGGTCACCCTTGCCATCTTCTCCATGTCCTAGGAGAAAGGAGTACAAATCATTAAAGACACCAATGCATGGAATAAGCACAGAAGAACACATAAAAGCAGAGTAAAGTTAAACCTCAAGTGCATCACTTGAATGGCTAAGAGGTTTGTTTCTACAGCAACATTTTCTAATCCTGGTCCTTGGGTAACAACCACCAATTCTGACTTTGACTTTAACTAATTTAATAATTAGAGGCCAATTTCAGCCTTATTGTAGTAAACCTTTTAATTTTCTGTTGCATGGAGGCATAGTGGTTAGGTCTGTTGACTCACATAGTGAGTCCTGAATTCAAATTCCTGGCTCAGTTACTATCTTTGAGGAGTTTCCAAATTCTTCCTGCATCAGTGTGCATTTTCTTCAGGTGCTCCTCCTACTTCCCAAAGATATGCATGCTGGGTTAATTTATAACTTCAAATTGACCCCATATTATTGTGTAGATATGGTGTGATTATTTAGAAAAACAGCTTTTCTTTGGCATAATAATGATATAGAATAGAATAGAATAGAATGCCTTTTATTGTCACTATACACATGTACAACGAGATTAAAAGCATATACAGCCATGGTGCTGTATTGCTGGGAGTCTGTTCACCAAGACTCATTTACAAAAGTTAAAATCACACGTGCATATCTACACTGAAAAGAACTCTTGGCTGTAGTCAGTCGTGGAGGACCATTGCAAAGAATTGCTAATGTAAAACATATTGATGAAACAAATGGGACGAATCCATCTTACAACTTCTCCCACGCAGAGTTTCATCCATCCATTTTCCAACCCGCTGAATCCGAACACAGGGTCACGAGGGTCTGCTGGAGCCAATCCCAGCCAACACAGGGCACAAAGCAGGAACAAATCCCGGGCAGGGTGCCAACCTACCGCAGGACACGCACAAACACACCCACACACCAACCACACACTAGGGCCAATTTAGAAATGCCAATCCACCTAACCTGCATGTCTTTGGACTATGGGAGGAAACCGGAGCGCCCAGAGGAAACCCACGCAGACACGGGGAGAACATGCAAACTCCACGCAGGGAGGACCCGGGAAGCGAACCCAGGTCTCCCACGCAGAGTTGATTTGAACAAATTTTAGCAGTATGTTTTATGTGGAAATAAATGGAAGAATCATATCTAGTTGAAAAAAAAATGCTTTCTTCATCTCCAATTCTGCTGTTGATGAGGCACAAATGACTCAAAATCATCTCTCTTGAGCAATGTTTCCTGGAGAACCTTTGCTCAGAATCTTCTAACATTTTGCAACTCCAGTTGTCATTCAGAAAAGCGCTATATAAATGTAATGAATTATTAATTATTATTATTTATTCAGAAAGAGTGATTCATTTTGGATAATCTTGTCCACAGCCTTACGTTCTGGCACAAAGACACTCTGAAAGCTGTCAATTTATGTTCAGGGATGCCTAAAATGTGTAAATCGATAAATTAAAGCCCTGTCCATTAAAAGATGAATCCTGCCCCCAAAACTAGACAAAACATGCCTCAAAAATGAACTGACGGATACTTGAGTTTGGTGAAGAGATGTATATGTACTACCTTAGTCATTACTTTGTACATTTATTTAGCAGAGGTGACCTAAAAGTGATAAATAAGCAGACATATAGAATATATAAGTACAAAAACAAAAAACAAGAAAAGCAGTTTGCTGTAGGGATGCACCGATACCACTTTTTTGGAAAACGAGTACGAGTACGAGTACTTGCATTTCAGTACTCGCCAATACCGAGTACTTGCCGATACCGAGTACTTAATAAAAACATGATTTAAATTTACAGGTAACAGCTTTAGTCATATAATTTAACAAAAAAAACAAGAAACTCTCGTCTATCCACTGCGAGGTTAGGCTAATTAGCGACACGGGGCTAACACTGCTTGTCCAAATATCCGTGGTGAAACTAAACGCAGAGGAGGGTTGCAGTAGGCTGTGGATATGTTTTTTCACGGAGTCGTGTAGTTTAGGCAGTTCCGTGTCAGTCATGTAGCGGCGGCTTGGGACATCATATCTGGGCTCCAGAACATGGAGGAGACGCAGGAATCCCACATTTTCTACCTCCGAGAGTGGCTGGTCACTCAATGCAATGTACTCGATAATTGCCTGTGTTATTTTCACAGCACGTGGATTGTCTCTGGACATTTTCTCTCGTCATGCAAGAGTTTGCTGCAGCATGGGTTGTGTTGGTTTAGAAGCGTGGGTAAACTCTTTGTACTCGTTGTCGTGTTGGGATTTTAGGTGCTTGATTAAATTACTTGTGTTAAATGCGCTACCTTTTGAGCCTCCTCTGGACAATTTCGCTGAGCACAATTTGCAGTCCGCCTTTGCTTTGTCGTCTTCATTCACTTTGAAATAGTTCCACACGGCTAGGGTTACCACTTTTAATACAAAAAAATAAGGGATGCATACTGCAGCGGGGCCACATCCCGTATTACCCAATCAAAAGTAGGAAAGGAGGCATCTTCATAAAATGCATGTGGGATGATTTGCATCATTTTGCATTAAAAAAAATGATAAAAAAAAATACGGGACAAAACCCATCCCGTATTGATTCAAAACGGGACGCGCAATTTCATTCTCAAATACGGGACGATTCCGTATTTTACAAGACGGGTGGCAACCCTACACACGGCTGACATGTCTCGCCTCGCCTTCTCCCCGCTCTGAGCTGCAGCCGGGGCCTGGGGGCGGGCACTCGGCGCCTGTGATTAACCCCTTACACGCCGCTCAAACATAGACATTTCTCAGACCGTGGTATCGGTCCCCGGTATCGGGGGACTTTTAACGAGTACGAGTACTTTAGAAAATGTGGTATCGAGGCCGATACCAGATACCCGTTTCGGTATCGGTGCATCCCTAGTTTGCTGCTTTGCAGCTCAATGTGTCCAAGGTGATAGAGCACATTAAAATCCAGTTAAATCATGGATAAAAAAGATGCAATAAATAGATAGACAGACAGACAGCCAGATAGATAGATATATAGATAGATAACTTTATTGATGCTAGGGGAAATTCAAGAAAATATTTAAAACAAAAGCACTGCACATGTAATAGATAAACAGTTGAGAAGGAGACATATGCTGTAAGTAAAGAAATGAAAGAAAAAGAAAGCAAAACGCAGTAATGCAGATGAAGCCACTACTTAGACTGCCACTTGCATTGGTGCCATGAACTAGTGACACATCCATCCATTCAGCCATTATCCAACCCGCTATATCCTAACTGCAGGGTCACAGGGGTCTGCTGGAGCCAATCCCAGCAAACACAGGGCGCAAGGCCGGGAAAAAATCCTGGGCAGGGCGCAGCCCACCGCAACTAGTGACACATATAACAAAAAAAAAAAAAAAAAGAAAACAAAAGAAATCACAAAATATCAGCAGAGATTTCAGACCATAAAAGTTGTGTAAAAACTCACCCCTTTCATGCCTTAATCTTTCCTGAATCTGCCGTTTTTTAAATTGCCAATTCACAAGCATTAGGCATGAGCTGAAATATGCAAACAATTGAAACTGCAATGTACAGTGCCATGATGGTGTGGTTTCTAGTGCTTCCGCATTACAGATAATGGGTTTGAATCCTATATCTCAGCACTGACTATTTGGATTTTGCTTGCTCTTCCCAGGTCTGGTTTTCCTTCCCACATCTCCAAAGGCATGCAAGTTGTCTAATTTTAGCTTTCTAAACTGACCCAGTTTAAATGTGGAGGTGTGTGTGTGTGCTTGCTCCCTGATGAGACTGGGATAGGCTAAGACCTCCAGTTGCTTGCTCAAAAGACTGATGTTGACTAATAGCATGGTAGATAAGTTGTTCTCTGTTAACTCCTGTCCAGTCTCTTACTTGGAACTTTTAGTATCTTTAGTATTGGGTTGCTGCTGAAAGAGGTGTTGTTGAGGCTAACAGGGGATGTTTACCCTGTGGTCTGTGTGTTAATCTGAACATCCTAATGCACTAGGGGGATGTCTTTTGGATGAGACTCAAAACGGAGGACTTGACTCTACATGGTCATAAAAGACCCCTGGCCATCTTTTGAAAACAGATGGGTGTACCCCAATGGCCTGTTCATTCTGGCACCCTAATAAAGCCCCTTATTGGCTAACAATCTCTCTCATCCCTTCATCACCTAATAGCTAATGTGCGGTGAACATACTGGCGCTTGAATGCCTGCCATCGTATCATCCAGGTGGATGCTGCACATTGGTGGTTGTTAGAGTGGCTCCCCACTGTATATGTACAGTACTTTCGAGTAGGTCAGAAAAACGATATATCAATGTAATTATTATTATTATTATGTCTTTTCGCTCATTTTCTCCACCTGTAGCTGGGAAGCACAAATACAGATAAACTGGGGATCATCAGTACTGCAGCAATCTGTAGATGGGCAGCAGCGGAATAACATCCAGAAATTATTTATTGTGACTAATAACCACTGAAAGCGTCGGAAAAAACAGGTAAATGAAGAAACATGCTAGGCACCGCAGTGATGCTTGTTTTTTTCCAACGAAAAAAGTTACATGCATGTGGAAAATAAATACAAAAGTGTCCAACCTTGCCACTACTACAAACTCCAGTTCTTCTTCTCCTTCAGATTATACATATGACAGCCTTCACATCCACAGGTGTGCCATCAACAGGCCTGAAGTGAACAAAATAAAATCCGATTGAAAGCGATGAACCGATCTTTAAGCGCATATCTTAATTAGCAGTTCTCCATCGACAAAAACTGTCATGTGAAAAATCTACCACATTCTCTTCGCTTTTTCAATTTCTTACCAACGGAAGCGGATGTGCAGGAGTCACCAGCTTTGGGCGGGATTGAGCTACGGCAACGAGTAGCGCATGCGTGTAAGTAGCAACTCGGTTGACAGTCGTGGCGCGCCATTCAGTGACGTTCAGTGTCAGATGGTGAGTGGAGTGTAGTTTGACTGCTAGTTTATTAAAATCTTGAGACATAAAGACACTTTAGGGGCTGGTCGAAAAGACACAAGTGAGTGGGACCTTGAGACGTTGTCTATGCTTTATCAATGCTAGGAGGTCTGTGCAGGGTATAGTTAAATATTGTAATTAAATGGTCTCGCAGAAAGTGGGATGAGCCAAGGACGTGTTTAATGAGCGCCACCGTGAGCCTATCACTAGCGTGCATTTATCATCGGTAAGAAAGTGTTCTTTTGCTTCGTTACTTTTCACTTCTGGATAATATTTAAGATATAACATGGATGTCTGAGTACATATCATTTAATTTGAATGGTCTGTTTATTTAGGTTTCAGTGTATTTGCTTAATAAAAATATGCATTTAGAAACTATGTTCGTGTTATGCTGTCATAAAACAAAGTGCTAATTTGTTTTAATGTTAATTGGATACGTTTCTCGTAAACAATATTCTGTAAACTGTGTATATGACAGATTTAATTTGATATCCGTATTACCTGCAGTAGGTGTGTGTGTGTTTATAATGCATTAAGTGCTACGTTCATGTTTGACAGCTTCCATACATTCGAGGTAAACTACAGTTACATTCGACACTGAGAAGCATTATTAAGTGTACTTGGGATAATGCAGGAAATGAGTAACCACAGTCGCAAGAACATTGCAAAAACGTCACGGAAAAATAAAAAATGAAACTCTGTAAAGTTTGTTGAAATGTAGCTGCATTGCTGTTTCTGAACGCTTTTCCCCTTATTTGCAGCATTGCTCTTTTATATAGATAGATAGATACTTTATTAATCCCAAGGAGAAATTCACATTTTAAAGTGCTCTTTTAAAGTATTATTTTTGCCTTCTTCTGTTTAACTAATTTCAGTATTCTTTTTCTGTTTCTGGATTCCTGTTTATTGGAAGGGATTGAGCATGTTAAAAAAAATCCACAATAATAAAAGGATAAGTGACAGATTCTGTCTGTGTATCCACCCGGTTGCGGTGTCTCTGTCATTACAAAAGCTGGAGGGAGCATCACTAACATTTTAAGTAATAACATGCATTGCATTTGTCATTTCTACAGATGGTTCATCACAAACATTAACACTGCTTTTATGAATCCCATGCACATAACACAGACCTATGCATTGCATGATGAATGGAAAATATTAACACTGAAATCTATCATGATTGCTTAGACCGAGGTAGAACAGCTAGTACTTTAATATTTACAAATGGTTTTGGGCATTCAGATTAAAAATATCCTATCTATGAATGTAGTGTAATTCTACTATATAATAAAATATTACTGTCTTGTCCATGTGTCTGTCTCCAGTCCTTCTGAGCAATATGACTAGTCAATTTGTGGATCAGTGACAGAGATGATGGCCAATACTTTAGGTGTTGAAAGTCCTGATTGTGAGAATTTTTTTTTTCTATAAAGTTAGTTGAAATGGATCATTTCAATGCCAAAAAGAACAAATAGCTTACCAAGTAATGTTGGGCCGCTAAATACCAACAAGGTGCATCCTAAGTTGCCTTCAGAGATGGGAAGTATTCATGCAAATACAAATGATTTTTTCACAGCAGGTAATGGGGCCTGTCTACCATTGGAGGTAGTCAAAAAGCGGACAGGGGATGAGCAAGCCACCTCAAAATGACAGAGTCTGAGAAGTGGGCTTTATAGGAACACAATCATGAGAGGTTTAGACACACAAGGATAATTGGGAAAGGCGTAGGATAAACATAGAGGGTACACGGAGGGCAAGAGAGATCAAATATTTTTAAATTTATTCTATTACCTGTTGCATGGCTGCACTCGGGTCTCAATCTGGGTGGTTTGTCGTGTGATGGGTGCGGCAACATGCTGTAATCCGTTCAACTTCCTCCTCCTATTACCTGTCATTGACACTTAAGTGGAGCTGGTTTGTTATAAAGTACCATTTATTTCATCTTTTTCCCTTGGGACAAAACAAGGATCATCTACCTACCTACCTGTTTACATGCATGATAAGTGGTGCACGTGACTTTGCAGGTGGTTTTTCTCTGCACATCTGTTAAGACCTACAGTGTAAAATGTGAAGTGTCTACATTTTGCTTGCAGTATTTGTGAAGAGGTGCAATTTTTAATCATTCTAAGGTAAATTAATTATTTTAATCCTCTAACCTTTATTAATTTCCTTAGGTCAGTCTATTTAGTATGGCTTCAAAAGCAGGCCTCTACACCTGTGATGACCCTGTAGTCTGGAGAACTGTCCATGAAAAGTACTGGGATGTTGTCTTGCACCTGTCTAAAACAAAAGGAAAGCAGCCTGGGAAACTGTTATCTCTTGACAAATGGTGAGATTTACTGTATAGAATAAACTGTGAAGATGAGTAACAATGCAGGAATTTCTAGCCATTGGCTGCTTATTTTAATTTCACCCAGTTCACGCAACCTAAGCAGGTTTTGCCATCAGCTGAGCTTGAGGTTCAATTAGAAGGCTTCATTCTGCTTTATCCAAGTCTCTCTTTACTGAACCTTTAATCCAGTTTTAGGTTTGCAGGGACACACAGCTCACACCAGAAACATTAATCACAAGGCAGGGGCCATGCCAACATCAAGGTGCTATTGCATTACTCTTTCACTCGCATAGTTACACCTATTCACACTAGGTAGCTGAAGTAGCTTCTACAGGGCTAATTCAGGACCAAATTTAATATCTCCAGAAATAAAAAAAGCAAAAACGAGAGACACAATTAACATAAACCTAAAACTCAAGTGTACAAGGTTGTGAAAACACACAAAAGAAGTTCACCTCATAGATCAAATTATGTCCATATGCAATTTAACATCTTTGGCACTTATCACCTAATCCCCCCCCCCCCCCCCCCCCCCTTCTAAATAGACTTTCACTTGCTATTATATCTGTCCTGTTTATTTAATGGAGGCATTTATCCTTATTGACTTCCAAGTGTGCATGATACCAATGTTGTCGTATTTTAGTCTCACACAATATATGAGTTATGGGGATTAGGCTGGTAACATTGTGCATCCCACTCCATTCCTTTTGCCATTAGGCTATAGTTTGTGATACTTTACATTTAAGACTGACTGTGTTGGCTCCCTGTCTAATATGTGGTTATCTTTCACAATATTATCATAACATTACTGTCAGAACTAACACACTGTTACCTGGTAACACAGTGTACACACTGGTAACACCTGTTTATGCTGCTTAAACCATCAAACCCCATAAGACATCAAAGGTCTTCTGGCTGTTCAGAAGAGTTAGTCATCTTTTTGTGAAGGTGTATTTAAAGTACTTACGCACTGTCAACATCCTTTGACCCAATTTCTTTTTTGAGATATGCATGCAGATGTCTTTTTTATTTCTTTGCTGCACAGAGAATCTTAAAATCTGATCCTTGAATCAGCAGTACATTTGTGTGTAGATGTAGACTCCATTATTATCTTTTTTAATTAAAATGTGATCCCTTAACACTTTTAGATTGAATTTTGTAAAGAATAATTTTTTAGAATATTTTCTTCTGTGCACCTTCCTGTGATATTGTTGAATACTAAAGACCAAATACTTGTGTCCAAAATAGGCAGATGAAAAATGATTGGTAAAACAAGTCCTTTAGCAATGCTTGGTTACCTACAGTGGCATACTGTATATAGGACCATTTCCTTTTCCAGATGTTGTACTTTTTCCTGGATTTATTATATAGAATCCTGATCTGGCACCTTATTTAGTTAAGCAGTATTTATGTGCAAATCACACACACATATATAATATATTTTACACAGTTGCATATTTTCAGACAATTGTGTATTAATTGTTCAGTTAGCTGTTCCAAGTTGAGATTTTTTTCATCCTTTTTCATTTCTATAAACTAGATTTTCATAGGAATAAGATATTTTTGTAACACTGGTGAGAGTGATTCTTGCTTTACAAAATATATGCAATATTTTTTCTAGTGTGGTTTACCCTGAAGACAAGCTCTGACCTTTGGAAGAAGGAAATCACAGATTGAGATCACACAGCTAGCTTGCTGTGTGACTTTAATTTGTATTTGTTACTTAAGTGGGAATGTGTGAAAATGTATCCAAAAAGTTGTGTTTTTGTGAAGAGCTGTGAGATGGTATTTATCAAAAAGAACTTGATGCTATCAAGTTTAATTAAGTCATTGCCTGAAAACAAGACTGTGCAAAATCCTTGAATGTCTTAAAAATTGAGCAGTTTATTTCTAATTTTTTTTCTACTTACATTTTCAAATACAGATTTATATTATTCCTTACATATAATGATTGCATAGTGATTTTTAGTGCTGCTACTTTTCTGTATGCCAGTCCTGAAACTGCCAACCCCACAAAAGTTTAGATGCAGAGAAATGTAAATGTAGTCTGCAAACTTTTTTGAGAGTAGTAGAAATTCACCAAATGCCTATAGTAATGAACAGCTGTAAAAATATTTACAGATACTATTCTGCTTTTGTATACCAAAACAGACATCCATTTTTGAACACAATATGAATATAAAGATACCAACAAATAATTAAGTTAAACATGTAAAATGTGAAGAAAATTTACTTTTACATTACTAGTAAGTGGAAGACTATATATTGGTGCCTTTGACTTCAAGTGTTTTACAAGGAAGAGAAGAGGAGGGCTCACCTTAAGTTCTTCTTATGTGATTGTTAAGCAGTTTTGGCTGCGTTACTAAGTTTTGAGTACATATTAATTTGGAAGAAAAACAGAAGTGAATGCAAATGATACTCCTTCTATTTTGATCATAGTTTTCAGTTCAAAATGATTCTTTTCTCTGCAAGTTTTCTGGTTCTCCTGTTGGATATTTGCATTTTTTTTGTATATTTTTATTGCAATTTTAGTGTAATACTCGCTTCCCTGAGCTTTCAAATGATCAAGAACACTTTTGACTTTAGAATTATTATTGCATGGGTGACTGGCATATGGGTCTATGTGTCTGCTAAAATGATATATTCTCCATTCACTCTGTTAAATTAGTTTCAGTCTTAAACAAGGGTAAGGATAACTTGGATGATATTTCTAACTTCAATTTTAACCCCAAGTTAAAATATTTTTGCATGTGAAACTTTTGGCTTGGACATCTGTTGTACATACCTGTATCATAAAGCTTTAATGTTATCACTATTTTCTTTTGATGCTGGTCATCAGATATTTGTGGCATATGTGAAAATGTGTAGGTACAATATGTTGCTGCTGTATAAAGGAATTACGTTTGGTTTATATTAAAGTAACTTCCCCCACACCAGTTTTCTATAATTATGTTAAAGACATGTATTGTTCTAGTTATTTTTACATTGATTCTTAAGTATTACTTGGAGAAATAAACAGTTTGAAGCTTATGCTTGGCGAGCAGTTTTTTTGTCAAACTGATACAGAACTAGATTTGCTATATTTTTACAAGAATTCTAAATAAGACTTTCATGTGCTAGCAACCATTGGGCCATTTATTCTTTTTTTGTAATTTCCTTTTCCATGTTTAGGTTGTAAAAAGCCAGGTCTTCACAACATTTTGTAAAAAGCTGAAGTGAAACCTGAATAGGAGGTCATTCTACTGAGGGCATATTGACCTATATTACACTTAATCACAGTTGCTAAGTAATCTAATACATGTCTTTGGAATGTGGGAGGAAATTGGGGTACTCAGAAAAAATCCTCATAGACATAAGGGGAACATGCAAACGAGCATACTAATAGCAGCTGACCTAAAACCATGATACTAAACTAATAATGATGAAACTCCAAATATAACTCTTACTAAATTTTTGACTGGTTCTTTCCTTTCTTTCCTTCAGGTACCAAGAGGAGCTTCCAAGTGCAATTGCAGAGAGAAGTGTAAAGTTCCTTTGCCATGATGAGCTTATGAAACTAATGGAATGGAAACTAACTGTGAGAGGACTTTTCCTTATTTATTGACTTTTTCCTTTTTTCGGTAAAAGGAAGAAGAGGACAGGCAGGTGATGAACAAACTCCAGTGGGCAAAATAACATGATTCCTTCCTTGTCTTGTTTGTTTACAGATTTTATTTTTAAATGACCCATTTTACCTAATTTACTGTAGTTACACCATGGATCTTTAAACAAAGGTGTTCATTTTTCCCGTAAGAATCCAGTCTTTGCTGAAAATACAGTAGACTGTCAGTCAGAGGTCAATTTTTGAAATTTTGCCTTCAGTGCAGGATATGATACTATAGATTTTGAACTTGCTATTTTTTAGAACTGCTTGTTTCCCTTTATTTAATTTTTATCACTTTTACAGATTAAAGCAAATAACTCGTTTGCTAGTTTAACTGCACTATAGTCTATATATACATATAAAACATTTTTTTTTTTTTTTTTTTACCCAGAGAGGAAAATTCCGCCCTAGGTTGCAGCAGTTAGTTGCAACTAACTGTCCGGAACTTGTGATACAGTGCACCACAAAAGCATTTGACCTTCTGCCAGATGTACAGGCTGCTATTACTGAGCTATGCTCTCTGAAAGCACTGGGACCTGCAACAGCTTCAGGTGATGATGATACATCTGTTTTTGCAGACTTTTTACATGATCTTTTTTTGAGCAGTTGGGCATGGTGGTTGTAGTCAAAGACATCCTGTTTTTTTTTTTTTTTAAAAGATGTTCAGCTAATGTTTGTGTATAACATAACGCTATTTTCTAATTTTCTTTCTCCAGCGGTTTTGGCAGCAGGGTCCCCTAATCAAGTTGCATTCATGGCTGATGAAGCCATGGAGTGCATTCCTGGACTGACACCGATCCAGTATACAGGGAAACATTATGCATTGTATCTCCAGAAAGTCACAGAGCTCACCCACAGACTCAATAAAGGTAAAATTATAGAAAGGGAGTCATATATATTCAGGGAATAATTACCTGCAATTTTATGGATATTAATTAATTTAGTTTTTAGTATGTCTAATTAAAGGACAACACAGGAAATCTTTCATAGTAGGATTTTCAAGGTGGCTGAAACATGCGTCCAAAATTATCATTTAATAAAAACTAGTAATAAGCTGTAAACATCCTAAAAAATGTCTGTTACCTGTTTTTTTTAATGATTATGTGTGATACGTTCCTGTTACTTTTGTGATATGCCAGGCATCACTCTGAAAGCATAATAACACATTTTATGTGGGGACTTTGTCAGTGTTTACTTTTTCTGGTATACTTTGGCAAATGATGAAAGACATCACAGCAGCTTTATTTATTTATTTTTTGGACTTCTGCTTCTTGCCTTTGACTTTGTTCAGCATCTAATCAAGCCCAGATATACAGTGCATCTTTACTTGGGTACATCATTTTCAAGAAACTTTTTTTTTGTTATTATTATTAACCAGCCTGGTGTATATGGGATTCTTCCTTTTGACTGTTGTTCATTACATTCAGCCACTGAAAAGACTAAAGTTAGTGGTGCTTGCTTACATTAGATTTACACAAAAAACAGTTTGAGAATTTTGATTTGGAATATGTTTGCCATTACTAAGAAAACATTAATGGGTCTGTATTTTGGTAACATGTACAGCATGATGAACTTTCTAACTCATACAGTATCCACCTTGTTTATTTGAAACAAAACTGAAAATTTTTTCCCTTCAATTGCATTACTTCTTTTCATATAACTTGGCATTAGTCATTAACATATACAAAAAGGTTTATATGGTCATTATGGTCATAGTGAAGGTCTCACTTGCATATGCTAATCATCATACAACATGTTGCCACATTCCGGCGCCATGAGTAGTGAGTTTAACTATCTTACCTCAAAACTTCTGTCTTCCTTACCTGACATATGACATTCTTGTCATTAATAGACAATATAAGACGAGTTATTTTTAATTTTAATGAATGTGTCCCATACTGATAATATACTAAATTTCTCAAATCTTTTATAATTGAAATGCACAGACTTCCTCCTGGATACATCTAAACCCTCCTTATCAATTTTCATCTTCTTGCTCTATATTAAATATTCCATTTTTATAGTTGCATATACAGTATACTGTACTGTATATGAGTAATTTTAGACTGAATGTCCCTGGTTGAGTTCTTTTAAGCTTCAAATTTAATTTTTGTTTGTTTTATAAGTTTAACTTCATGATGGGCCTAATGCACATTATAATTTTTTCAGAAAATATTTGTAAAAAGTTAACTGGAAAAAAAAATTATTTTATCTTTAAAGATTAAATGCAAACATCTGAAGTTTTGAGGCTTCACTAAATAAATATAAGAGCATTAATGAATCATTTTGTGCCAAGTTCTGTTTTTTATTTGTTAAATTAATGAAATAAGTAGTAAATGCAAATTATTTGTGCAGAGGTACAACATTGTTCCTGCTTCAGTACTTCTACTGTGTTCAGTACTACTACAGCTCTTTATTATAGGGCATGATAGTAGATGGCAGCATTATGCCAGTTTTCGTTCTGTCTGTCAGTATGTCTTTCTTTTGTCTTGACCAATATAGAGAAACACTGCAAATACACCTAAGCCAAAAGTAAATGCATACTATACTATCAGTCAAAGAGCATTTTTGTAATGATGGCAGGTAGCTAAGGAGCTGCACTCTGAATCACAAAGTTAAAAGTTCAGTTCCTGCCCCTGGAACACTGTGTATTTCTGAACAAATCACTTAACCTGTCTGGAAAAAATATATGTAAACAGTTGTTGTATGTATCTGCAATTAGTAAGGTGTAAGTTAAAGATTGTCTAACAAATTTGCAACAAGGCGGTTTTCACTGTCTACATTAATAGTGTATGCTTACTTTGCACAGTTATGCTATGAATATTACTGAATTGTGCTTATTTTTTTTTAGCAGTGTTTAAGTTGTACATATATTAATAGATGGCAAACCCTATTATAAACTTTGTAGTGCAGTTTTCATTTCTCCATCCATCCATTTTCTAAGCCTCCTTAATCTACGTTTAGACCCAGTTCGAGTGGCATCAAGAGTAATATATTTATGGTATAAATAATTTTAGCAAAATTTGAAACCTGCTGTATTACCCAGATTTTTGGTGCATTCTAAAGAGAGTGTTCTGTTGCACAAATTTCATGTCATTTTTAATTTGTGTAGTTACATTTGGTTAGAGTATGTGGGAGACTTAGCAATATATTATGTAAACATATCAGTGCAGTATATCATTCAAAGGAAAAATAAATCGACTACAGTCTACTAATCAAGAGAAGTGCCACTTGAATGGATTTTAAATTTTCATTTTGTTTTTTTTGGTTGGGTGTTTATGGTTTTCCTTTTTAATTCAAAAGTAAATTATAAAAATGTTTACAAGATAATTTGTTTTCTAGGTCATCTTCTGTTAGAAAGGAAACTTTGTCAAGCTGTCATGTATTACATATTATATCATTGGGTCATAATCAGTCATTTTCTAGTGCAATTTAGTTGCTATGGCATTTAGTACTTACAAAGTAATATGTGGTTTTACAAAGATGTATCTAAATATTATGCAGACTATTTACTTCTACAAAGTTAATTCTGGCAAATATATCTGTACAGTAAATTGAATATGTATATTTTTATAATTCCCCTAATTTCTCACAGGTTTTCTGTTGTGATGAGATCATTCTATTTTCTTTTCAGTTTGTTGTATAATACAGGTCCTGTAGTGGTCTTTGTGGCCTAGCTGTTTAGTAATCAGACTGAGATGTCAACCACCTAGTTCTGCAAAAACCTGAGCAAAACAGTTAACTGACTGGGTTCCCACTGTATTAAATAAGTCATCCTCTAAAGCACCTTGAGGATAGAGATAGGTAAAATAACTTTACATTTTGAGGGTGATGAGGATGCTCGCAGAGTAAGTGTTGAGAAATAAGGGATAAAGACATGCAAGTTAGGTTGGCAACTCATAATTGACCTTCTGAAAGTATGTTAGGATGTCTGAGTGAGTCTGAATTTTGATTAATGATCTTCTCATCAAGGTATAGTTCCTGTTTCACCCTTATGTCACCCCATATTACAGTTAGTGATTTTGGAAAGTTAAAGAATGATTAAAATTGTAGTACAATTTTTATGTATTCTTTCAGCTGACAGCAAAAAGGAATGGACTCCTCACATGGTAGAACTGTGCCTATGGGCTTGGACCGTGGCTGAGAAACTTCATTTACCTTTATTAGAAGGATTCACTGCAGGAGGGATTGATGAACAATGCAAGACGCAGAAACCCAAAAGGCAAAAAACAGAATAAATCTGTCTAAAGACTTGTATACTAGAAGTACATTTGATACTACGGCCTGTATTCTATGTGATGATCCAACATATATAAAATAATGTACTACTTTTCCTGTCCTAATTATTTTTTTATCTTGATTAAAGTATTGTTATCCATTTGTCCTAACTTGGAAAAAAGCTGTCATGGTCACTAATTAAGTTTTATAATTGGTCCATTTTTGCTTCTTGGGGTGTTTCATTCGGGAACAATTTGTCTTAATTTTTTGGACCAAACCTTGACAAGATAGCCATTTGTAAAAGTTGGATTAATTTCATTTTGTCATCCATTTTTCCAAGCTTTGTCTTTGTCCACTAACCTCTTGCTACAATATAGCTGAAGAGTCACTTTAGGTAAGGACTTGTTATATCTAAAAAGTATTAAACTGAGACTTAAACATGCTTTCTTTTTCCTGGGTTTAAAGGAATACTTTACCCCCCAATTTTTTTTTTATATGTTGTTCAACAGCAAAAAATACCATAAATGTCCGTGAATAAATCTCTGGTTACATGCGTTGCATAATGCACATGTCAAGTCATCCAGTCATATACACGTAATGGGAGTAATGCATGCATTTTTTGTTGCAGTATTTTTAAATAAATACAGAGTGGTGCATGGACAGGAAACACATTCAAACAGGATCAAGCTTTTGAGTTGGAGAAAGAACTTTTGACTTCTGAATGAGGGGGAGAGTCAATTAAAAAGCATGATCCTATTTAAATAGGTTTTCTGTTTTGCACTGCTCTGATTTTTCAGAATTATTTAACTGAAATGATTATATAGCGCAAGTAATATGAAATTTTATTCATGGACTTTTTGGTGTTGTTTGCTGTTATCCAACGTTGGTTTCCTTTGACTCCTATTCTACCAGAAGCTTTATTTCTTTCCTTCATGAAAACATGAGATTATACGTTTTTCTTGGCCACCACTATAAATAACATGGGTTAAGGACTCGTAACATTATAAAATATATATTTTCGAGTTTAGTATTCGTTTAAGCCAGGGGTTTTCAAATTCAGTACTGTGGTCTCACTGTGGCTACAGGTTTTTGTTCCAGCCAGATTCATAATCTGTGGCAACAACTTGTAACACTGATGTCATTTAACTAGCTGGTATTTTTTTCCTTTTCTTATTCTACATGCATGATTTTTACATTTTATAAGACATTTAGAAATATTTCTATTTTTGCTACAGATTTAAATGATTAACTGTTTAATTTCATTATATTTTGCCCTTTCTCTGTGCAGTTTGCTAGTTTCATTGTATCTTAGTAATGACAATTAAAAAGTAGCAGAGCAGACACCCAGGCAAGCAACACTAAATCGTGAAAGGCTGGGACCACTTTAGTGTCAGACCCACTAATTAGTAAATAATGGATTAGTTTAACAATTGGATCGCCTGAAAAAGTAGAATGAAAATCCAGACGGAATATTGTTTTTTTTAAAAAAAAAACAACAAAAAAAAAACATTATTCCCATATAACTGTTCAGCGCTTTATAATAACTTTTTTTTTTTTTTTTTTACCAAACTTAGTTTTCTAATTTCTATATTGTTCCCAAAACACAGAATCTGGGAAATAACAGTTCACTTAATTAGCCCAGGAGTCCAATTAAAAAACAGAAGCTGGTTGGAACAAAAACCTGCAGTCACAGTGGATCCCCAGGACCGAGTTTGAAAACCTCTGCTTTAGACAATTCTGACTGGCTATTTTAATTTTGGGCTTTGATAAGTGTAAAATTTCAGTCCCCAAAGTAAAACTGTGCAGGTTTGTATAAAACAAAATTTTCAGTAAGTTGGAGCATTTATTGAGCTGCATCCTAGTAACCCTACAAACTATCATCTGAAGTCTGGGGGACATTTTATGTGGTTTCCAGATCCAAAATGTATGTGTTTTGTTCCAGAAAGTGGCCTTGAAGTGCGTATTTTCAAGGAGTTCATTCATGTACTGCAAAGATATGTGGAGTTTTCTTCAGTATATGAAGAGTAAAGAATAACACATTTGTAATGTGTTCTTGAACTGTTGTTTTTTTATTGTAGCAAATGTTTTATTTTAATATAACAATACAGTATACAGCCCTCCCAAATACACACACAATATTGCTCTTCTACCACTGTATTTATTTTTAATAGAGTAAGAAATTTAAAGTTAATCAATGGCAGCATTTGTGACAGGGAGTCATTTCTTGACAATGTGTTATGAGTATTTGTGGCCCAGACTTCTAATCATTGCGTTCAGTTTGTTTTCTTTATACACTTTTGTATGTTCCCTTTGTTCAGTCTACTCAACAGGCTTCATCGCTTCCACAGCATCCCTGTCACAAATATTCATTTCCATAGATGATGAACCTGAGCTAAGCAGTGTGTAGCTACTGTACAATTACTTGAACCATGAGCTGTTGTATGTCAGCAGACACTCATGATAACCATTCTGATAAACTTTATTTTGATGATGAGATAAAACAAGTAAACTGTACAAATATATAATATAAAACAGCCTAAAACATTGTATGCCTTTTTACACATACTGTACTGGATTGAAATTTATTTGTTCTTGACACTGAAGAACACCTTTAAAGAAGAAACGTGATTTTCACCCACAAATACAATTTCTGAATCAAACATCCCAATAGTTCACAAATCCTTCATAAAAACTGAATTGGATTTTTCTTATTATCACAGTTTTCTGAGGTAATCTGTTATGCCATGTTTCCAAGGCAAAAGCATACTGTTTAATATGTCAAATACAGGTTTTGAGAAGGAAACTGTTTAAAATGACTACATAAAATCAACAAAAAATGCACCAGAACAGAGTGGTTCATTAGAAGACAAAGTACCAGTTACAAAAGGAAAGTAGCATACTGGACACTGTCAAGGTTTTCTAAGCTGGAGGGATAGACTAAAGTGTTCAGAGAACAGGCCAGAACTTACAAAAGTGATTGGCTACAGGCCACCTTGAAGGTGATGTGCTCTATTCACTTGTGGTCTTAAGTTAGTACATCAGTGCACAGCAAATTAATATAAAGATGACAGGGTTTGATCTCCCTGATTATGAACACTCTCACCCCAACCTCCCCCCCCGCCCCCCCCATTTTCACAGTGCATATTCTGTAACAGTTCTATGTAATGATCACTAGCTTCTTGTTAGCTTTGATATTGTGCTTTTTCCCAATTTCTTTTCTGGCATTCAAAACTGACATCACTTGAGCAGGCTGTCTGACTGTTTTTACATTCTGTAGCAAACACTAAAATAAGAATAAGGTAAATACTATTTTGGAGAGGTTATAAGGCTGGGGAAGTTGAGAACTGTGGGGCTTAAACATACGTTTTAGCCATCACAGTTCTCCACACAAGACACAATTTGTCAGCAGTATTTTTTTTAGTACAGAGTAAATTGACCACTCCAAAAGAATAAAATGTGCAAATAAAAAATAATGAGATAAGCTGACAATTATATATGGTTCATTTAAGATGCGGAACTTAAAACTGTTGTGGTGGATGGCCGGGACCCATGCCCGGGCGGAGCAGCCATGGGATGCAAGCTACGCCCCCCCGGAATACTTGGTGGCAGCCCCCCTGGGTTGGATTGAGGCCTGTATTATGGAACACCAGAGCTCATCCTGGTTGGGCTCCGTGGCCACCGCCATGGGGATGTGCAAGGCTTCCTGAGCCTGTGTGGGCGGCAACGCAGCCACATGCGGAAGTGCAGCCTAATTTAGGTTAATTACCACCTGAAGCACTTCCGGGTGGGCTATAAAGGGAGCCTGCAGCCACTACTCAGGGTACCAGAGTCGGGAGAAGGAGGAGGATGATGAAGTTGCCCTGGGAGGAGAGGAGAGGAGAGTGTGATTTACTTTTGATTATTTTGGGACTGTGCTAGGGCCGGTGGGACATGGGGAAGACATGTCCCATGGCTGAAGAAGAAAATAAAGACTTTTTGTTTGTTTTACCCGTGCCTCTGGTGTCAGTCTGTGTCGGGTCGGCGCCAATATAGAGCCCTATCACACTGTGCAAGTACAATGCATATGTTGCTCAGTGGTCCTGAATCACTTACATATGTAGCATGTGCTCTAAATGTTATCTTCTTATGTGCTTTGTTATGAAAGATGCTATACCGGTTAACAACTGATTTTTAACCAAACTCAAATCCAAGTAAATGAAAACTAAAACATTTAATACATTGACTTAATTAGTGAAAACTGTTCATAGAAATTCTTGTGAATTCTTTTTAAGATTGTTAGCTCTGTGTGTAAGCCCCTTTCTGTTATTTCCTTTCCTTGTGAAGGAGATTTTAAAGCCATTATGACTATACAACCCGAACACTCAAACTTAAAAATGCAAAACTTAAAAGCATGCAATCAGACTGTTGTAAAAAAAACTATTTGCCAAGCTTCTGGGACATGTCCTCTGTGAAGACAATATAAGTAAACTGTTTAATGTACAAATATATATAAAGATGCAGTTTGCTAGTATGTGTTATTGTATCTGTCTGTTATACATACTCTACTTTGTAAGAGTAATTTTGAGTTTGGATATACAGTCCACACAGGACACCGTACTGCCAGCTTCTGAAATGCTTTGTGAAATAAAAGATTGTTTCAAGCTTATCTCCTATAAAAAATAACTACTCTAATCTATAGGATTCTACACTATCAATTTTACATTATGCCCAAAATCTCTGAATAAACCATTAATCTTAGTACCTTGACAAATACTGAACAAAATGAAAGATTACTGTTTTAATGCCCAATTTCGCTTACTTCATGTGAAAATTACATGCAAGAGAAGGTGAGCTATTTTCCCTATTCACCAACTAAATAAGTTAAAGAACAAAAAATACATGCTGAACATCTAGGTACTGCCTCGTGTAAGTTGCTACAATGCTGCTGGTTAGTTTGTGCTGTTTGGCCGGTATTAACATGCAAGACCTGAGTTGAAAATGTTTTTTTTTTTAAGTTGCTTCTTTGAATTCATTAAAGAATAAGTGTTGACTTTGTAGTCTAAAAACCTTTTTGTGATTCAGAAGAGCTCAAGGATGCAGCAGTCTCAACATTAAGAAGTGTTTGTGCATGTCTTAAGGTAAAACTTTTTTTTTATGTAATGCTTGATGGGATATTGTGTTATTTATCTAAAGGAATCCAACCCTCCAATTCTGACATTAATATTGTTTAAAAAAAAGTTATTAAGGATTGCATTAAAAATATGTAGGCTTTGCAATCATGTTTAATGTTGTAATTTGCTCGTTATAAAATCCTTTGCATAAACCATTTTCTTCACTGCAAACCTGTCAATTTCAGGTTAAGGGTCTAATGGAACACTTATTGTTAACAGAATATTAGTTTATAGTGTACTTCAAATGGGACCCAATTTTAGAAGCATTCCCACATCTTTTGTCAAATACTGTACATTCCTAAATTTGCTTTTTTAAACTTGATAACCTCCCATCTTTGCTGTCTTTTTAAAGTTGTTCATTTATTTGTCAGTATTGCAGTTCTTGGCTGTTATATGAAATTAATTTTGTTTTCCCCATAGTTACAAAATTTACAAATGAAATCAATAACTCTGTGTTGTTTACATTTGTTAATTAGTGATGCAAACACAGATCCTGGGTGGTGGTGTGTGCCTGCTTATACCTGTCTTTCAAGGCAATGATTAGCCAATGCAGTTTAGTGTTGTGAGTGGCAGACTTTTTTGGAGGGAAAGATGATTGAGAAGTTAGAGAGTGTGAGTTGATATACAAAGTTGACTCCTTGATGTTACCAATAGGCAGCACCCAACCAAAAACCCTTATTAAGTATTCCAAGATCCTGACAGTTTTTTTATTTATATTGAATTTCAGTCTTTTGGACATTCATCAATTCCTAGACTATATGATTAAAACCAAACAGCTCAGAAAATGAAAAAGAAAAAAAAAAACTACTTTTCCATTATTTCAAGTGGGCAAAATTAATAATGTTTCCCACCCCATCAGGAACCCCCATCAGATTTCCCTAATTATCACTGAAGCACTACATGCATATAATCAGGCCTTGATTTCTCCATGGTGTAAAGTTTTCATTCATTATTTGCCCAGATAAAAAACTATTATGATGGTCATTAATGGAAATGTTCTGCATGTTAGCATATGCAGAGGAAGGCTCAGCTCCCACACAGATCAGCATGGTGGACTTGTCTCACAGCAAAGTGTAAATTTAATGTTAAAAAAGCACTACTGTTTCAATTGCTTTAACTTAAAAATTACATATATTTAATTGATGAACATGGCCACTGCATAGATGTTTTATAGCACAAAACTAGCAGCAAGTGTCTTAGAGAGGGTGGACACTGTTGTCATACCAGGCTAAGTGGTCATAGCATGCTGTGTCTTTCAAAGGTTTATGCATTAAATGGTATGTACCATACAGTAAAAAAAAAAGTGTGGATGAAAAATTGTGGTTTAAAAAAATGAGGTTGATAGAGCAAAAATCAGATATAGAGGGAAGATGGTACTTGTCTTTGCTTATGGTACTCTCTAATCATTTCCACTATGATGAAGCTGTACTTTTACATTTATTTATTTATTTTATATATATATATAATTTATTTATTTATTATATAAATAAAACATAAAACATTCAGCCACTGACCTGACAATCTTGCTACACTGGATAAACAATGCAATAGTATAAGAGTAAATCTCCCTTTTGAATATCTTCTGCCATCAGACAATAAACAGATATTTGTTTCAGTGCCAGCCAAAACCAACTTATAGTTACATGTGGCACTGAAAAATCAGTAGATGCAGTTTCTAGACTGCGCATTTCAGGGCTGCTGGATTGCCTAGTGAGAATCAAAGAAAGACATTTATGGTGTGTGGAATCATACACACCATTCATGCCGACCTACAAAACAATTGAAACAACATATTCAGCCCTTCTTGCTTGCTTAAGACCCTTGACTGTATGCGTCAGATGTGAACACCTACCTTCATAACTAGTTCCTAATGATTATAGGCAAGTGCAAGGACTTGTGCCAATGTACAAAATACAAAATGCAACCAACGCTGCTTATCATTAGAATCAGCAAAGGGTATAAGTCTCATGATGACGTCTGCAGTTCTAGTTAGTTCAATAAGGTTAATGCCTTTGTTTCAAAGCTCTTTTTATGGAGACAAATTACCAGCTAGCTGTCAGACACCAGTGCAACCAGCCACCCTTAAGCACATTTGCTATTGCTTACAAGACCTGGTGAATTGGCCCTAGTGTGTGCTTGTTTGTCTGTGTGTCCATTCTGGAATGGACTGGCACCCTATCCAAGGGTTCCAGCTTTGCACATTATGCTTGCTGGGACAGGCTCCATCTTTCTTGTGTATCCGGCTCTGCAGAAATGGGTCTGAAAATGGAGGGATGCTGTAAAGACAGGCAGAATAACATTAGAAAACTTTGTGAGATGAAGAGGGGAAAATATGTTCATCTGACTGTTAAAACTGAAAGGGCAGTGTAGACAGCCAATTTCAAATGTGTTATCCATCGCTACTTGTCCCCCATGTTCTTTTCTGACCACAGCAGGCAGCACTGTAGTAAGACATGAATGGAAGAATTTGGCTTTCTAATAATGTTGTTTTTATGTAGGAGAAGGTATCACAGTTAATTAAAAAGATGTAGTGTTTTCTGAGCAAGACAAGGAAATCAACGGCAGTTCATGTCACACCACCTTGTTAAAAAGAAACAAAAACAAGTGGAGCAGATAAAGATGTATATAGCATTTCAGCAGTTACTTCAGTTTGACTTTGATATACAGTATACATGGTCATTATTTTTTAATGGAGACAGAAATAAACAGTATAAACAGTTATGTTTTATGTAATGGTGAAACTTTTATATCTTTATGCACCAGAATGTATATAATGTATTTAATTTGAAAAAAATGGAAAAGAATCGTAAAATTTTGCTTCAATTCCTAGCAAGTGATGGCTACTGAATAGAAATAGTGGGAGGTGCACAACATTTAATCAGCTCTGCACATAAGCATAAGAAACAGCCAGACCAAAACAGCTTTGAGATGGATACAGACATCCAAAGAAGGCAGAGAAAGGGTTTGTGATCAGGGTGCTCCAGAGCATCAAGAAAAAGAAAAAGAAATACACTTATGAGTAAAAGCTCTTTTCAGATTTAAGACTTCAGCCTAGGGACTAAATGAAAATAAAAGGAGGATATAAAAAATAAAATTGCATCCCATGGTATTTGAGATAATACATCTGTAAAGCTGCTGGCATCCTTTTATGATTAGACATTTTTACTTCAAGTGTCTCATCGATCACTACCACTTGTCAGAGCCTTTCTTACTCATTATTTTAAGAAATTTCTGCAATTGAACCCTGACACTTTCTTCTTAACGTACTGCATAAATAAAATTTAAGGCTCATGAAAAATGTAATGTATATTTTGTCACTATCTTATCCTTGGTATTTTGCTCTATTTACATGTAGATATACTGGTCTCAGTCGTGGTGAAGTGGCCAAGAGGAGTCATATGTGCTGCACTACCACTCTGGTAGGATGGGCTCCTTATCAGAAAGCAGTGTAGAAACACTGGGATGCAGGAGAGTGCCATCATCTTTCCTTTTTGTGATCTACATAATTGAACCACTGAGTGGTGCTAATACTTGGTAACTATAAGCTGCCGATAACATATAGATGTATACACAGAAACACCCATTCAGGGCGTTAGACAAGTAAAGGGTGACTCTAGAGTGAGTCACTGACAGAGTAATAATTAGAGGTTTTAGAAATTAGGAGATACATGGAGAGCTGATGTGTTTACAGTAACCAGTAGGTACATATGACCCCAAGTCTGTTCTGCCAGAGTTAAACAGCAGACACAAAACTATGCAATCAGTAGATGAGAGAAATCAAAGTGAAGAAACAGGTCAAGGCCAAAATCAGAAGTCAAAAATCAAAGTGAAATTTGACATCCAGTGTACAGAATATGAAAATGAATATTCTGTTGTATGGAAATAAACGCTAAAATTGTGATCCAATAAAATCAGAACAGACTCAAATTACGCACATGCAGACAAAGATTTCTTTTAGGGGGGTGATAATCCCAAAATTTTTAGGAGTAGTGATCTATATTCTCATTTACCTGACAGGACACTTGCATACATTAACCTTTGGGAGGATGAAGCAGGTTATCTGAGTGGAGAGAGGGACATTTATGGATGAGTCTTTGAGCTGTGCCTGCAAAGAATATTTCTTTCAAGGATTCATCTGCCAAAAGCAAAAGAAGCAATAAACATACAAAACAAATTTCCTCAAGATTCATGGCATACACATAAATCTTGGACACTGAAACCCTTCAATCTAGGCTTAAATGAGAAGCAGTAATAGAAAAATAGACCAGAAAATGTCTTTAGGTGTCCAGTTAGTGTAATGTCTTGATTTGGCCCTTAATCCAACCAAGGAAAAATATTTTAAAGCTAGTTTTCTGGGCAGGTAAAACAATTTCAACATCAGAATAAATACAAATAAACATTGATATAATAAAAAGAAACCAGAATATCTTGTGTTTTAAATCATATCAGTATTTTATGTGACCTACCTTAAAAGTACAAAACTGAAATAATGAGGTACTCTGATGTGTAATTCTTTCAATGTTTCCTGTGATTAAATCTTCCAACCTTCTTGTAGTATTTGCTATAACTTTTCTTTTGACTTTTGCTGCTCTTTGCTCTTTTGTTGTTTGCTGTTGGTGAAGTTTAAGAAATTCATGGAATGGCTTGGGTGTCTCAAGGAGAAGTCTGGGAAGCAAACCCAGGCAGTTGTGAGAATCACACAAAGTACCCATATCCTTTTGGAAAATGCAGGCAAATAAATGCTTATTACCAAGATAACTAGCATTAAAAATAATTTTCTTGGGTAGCCTAAGATTTTTTTTTACAGTACTGTAAGTTTTCCAAAACCATTTTTCAACAAATGCAACCTAGTACCAGCCTGTAATGCAGCGAGCCAAAGTTAATAATGCAAAAGTCAACCCACAACATCCATGTGATCAAAGCCAGCCTTCATTTTGTGGAGTGCAGCTTACCATTTTTATCTTTGGACACTACATATGTTTTCTGCAGGGCTCTCGGATTTTTGCTAAGGATGACTGCAACCACCCAAACATTATTTCCATTAATTGAATACTGACTCATCATGGCAGATATATTCATTCTTTGATACAACTCAGGGTTGAACAGACTTGTACTGTACATAACAAATCAATTTCATTCCTGGCAAACTATAAACTGTGGTAAATTTACTCAGTAATTTACAAGCAATACTGTATTAATCTACATTTATTGCTGCTATAATTTAATACCTTAACAGTGTGAATTTATTCACTTTGCTTTTTGAAAAATATTAACCATCCAAGGTCACCACTCTTGAGGTTGTGTATCTGGAACTCCTTTCCAGTTACGTAAAAGAGTGAGATAGAGAGCCTAGAGCTATGAAAAATGAGGCATTGGACCATGGAGGATTAGCTGGCCTGATCAGGCTGCCACTCAGAGGTATTACACAGTGTGGAAGGCCACTACCTCAGTCTCAAAAATGGCTCAGAAGCAGTCTGAGGTGTCTGCTAGGAAGTTAGAAATTGACTAAACCTGTTTTTTTATAAATATTTCTAGAATATATATATATATATATATATATATGTATATATATATATATATATATATATATATATATATATATATATATATATATGCATGTATGCATACATACATATATATGCATGTATGCATACATACATATATATATGCATGTATGCATATATACATATATATATGCATGTATGCATATATACATATATATATGCATGTATGCATATATACATATATATGCATGTATGCATATATACATATATATATGCATGTATGCATATATACATATATATATGCATGTATGCATATATACATATATATATGCATGTATGCATATATACATATATATATGCATGTATGCATATATACATATATATATGCATGTATGCATATATACATATATATATATGCATGTATGCATATATACATATATATATGTATGTATGCATATATACATATATATATATATATATATGTATGTATGTATTATATATATATATATATATTTTTTTTTTTTTTAAATAGAACAACTCTTATAGCAATAAAAGCTCTCCCAAGGGGAAAGCTGTTTAATTGGCCATCAGTCAATGCCAACTTTCAAAAAGATAATAAATTAAAAAAGGAGTCTCTTGAAACACTTTCTCTAATGCTGGTATCCTTGTTTATGTAACCAGTATAGTAGATATGTTTGTATTCTATATTTATAAGAAAAAAATGGAAAACTTTTTTTTTTTTTTTGCTTTGTTGTTTTACATGGATAAAAATGTAAATGTCATGTCGTTTTCACACTTGTTCATTCCAGGCTGGAGTCGCTTGGGGGTGGTCAGTGCTGGAGCCTATCCCAGCTAACATAAGATACAAGGTAGAAACAGGGTGAACACACCGCCGCCTCCCCACTACCAAACACACATTAGGGCCAATTTGGCATCAGCAATTTACCTAACCTAACCTTTGGACAGTGGGAGGAAACTCCACGCAAGGAGGACCTGGGATGCAAACCCTGGTCTCCTTACTGTAAGGCGGCAGCGCTGCCACTATGCTTCCCTGGATAATAGTGTACTGCTAAATAATTATTAAATAATCATAAAGCCCAGCATGTTGTTTTACATTATTTCCCAACCCGCCACCAACCCCCGTATATAAATAAGACAGTAGTTAAATGATGTAACAGTTAAACGGGTTTAAAATCTTTTCAAAAATGACAGGCTTGTCCATTTTTGGGCAACTTTTTAAACCACCACATGACACTATTGATAATTATCAGCAGAAGAATGCTGGTGAGAGTTAATTGCCTTATCTAATTGAAATTCTGAATTTGGAAATTACCTTGTTAGACAAACGCCAAGTGATTTTTATTCTACAGCTACAAGTAGCCTTTCCATCTATAAGGCCAAATTAACTCTATGCCAGCCAGATGAGTCAGATTCCTGTAACAAAAATACATTATGTCTGTAAAATACTTTTTTTTTTTCAATACCTATATTTTTCTACTTAAAATGCTTCCCCTATTTCCCATTACTTGTGGACTTGATTTCTTCCCCTGAGATAGTCACAGAGGATCTCAGCTGTTGAAAAAAATGCTGAGAATAAGCCTGTGTCCAGTACATAGCTGAGGGGCATTGCACGTGCTGACTCGGTCCATGTTCATAACCTGTTAATAATACTGAATAATAGTGACTGCATCACCATTCTTTCCCTCCCAACACCTCCCTCTGCCCCTGCCAGGCTGGACTTTGATGATTTGCATCAGTCCTGGAGAATGGATCTCAGTTGTATTTAGAATGTGTCCGTTAAGGAGGGAGTGGGATTTGCACCCCCAGCAGTTCATAGGCAAAGATATTCCAGAAGATAGCAAAGATGAGGAATGTGGCAAAGGAGAAAATAATGACCCACCAGGAACACTGCCGCTGAAGGCTTTCTTCATAGCTGCGTAAGATGAGAAGCCCCATACTGATCCCTACCACAGCTCCAGATAAATGTGCCATGAAACTGGGCTGAGGGCTTGATGAGGGCAGTGGAGGGGAAAAACGAAGCCATACTGCACGACCCACCTCTGAGCTCACTAATATTTGACAAAGGATAAACAGAAGAAAAAAGAAAACAGGAGGATTCAAAACAATGCACAAGAACAAAATTTGACTACACTGTATGCACCGAACAGGGGATGAAATAATGTAACATTCATTCAGGGCTGAAAAAAAGAAAAAGCAATACAGTAAAAATATATACAGAGACAATAAAACACTTCAGTGAGTTTAATTTGTGTTCATCAAGCAGCAGGGTTGAAAATAACTGCTAAATGAAGTATCTTTAATGTATTAATTCATTACTTAATTGCAATTATATTTCTTAACAATTTTGTAATGGAGGCTTTCATACACTACAAATATGCACATCTGATTGTGTTTTTATCATGTACAAAGAAAAAAATAAAATAAAATTGCCATCACATGGGTAGTGCCTTTAAATGATAGAACAAGAACAATAAGGTGTGAAATGGAGTAGGAAGATCCACTTCTGTGGTGAAATCACTTTGTATAAATCAAGCATTAAAAATCTACTTGTTTAAAATGAATCTGGCCATACTATGTTTGTGTACTTTAATTGCAGACTGGGCAAACATCTTCACCAATGCAGCTCTAATAGAAGAATGACAGTGTCCAATGCACGGGATGAAGGATCTTGGACCTGTCTGTAGTTACCTGGAAGGGTTTTGTAAGAATAACTGGGTCTAGGGTGTATCAGGAGGTGGCTGCACTGCCTCTCTTTGTTGACTGTTCTGTGTTTAGAAACAACTGGTTGATATGAGCCACCTACAGAAGGAGACTTCTGTAGGTCACTCTGACAGACCATAACTACTGAAATAATGATGCTAAACCATAAAATCAATTGTATCCTGTCTCAGATGAGATACCTAGTTTGACTGCAAGTGTCCAACTTTATGTACAGCACCGGATAAACAACTGCAGAGTTTTTAAATAGTGCTTGGTCAACCAAACCTAGATTCAGATTCTATGATGATAGCTCAGGATGTGTTTTTATAGCATACTCTTGACTCCATTATTCAGTTGAAGTTAAAAATATCACAACACTGACAAACATTTTAATAGTTCAGGCATGCCTTTTCATGACTTCTATTTATTTGTCCATTAACGGTTACTTGTAACTATATTATTCACCATGTTAGATGTGGTGGAGTGTAAAATAAGTGTTATGTTGCATGTAGGTTGTTAAATACATTGTATAACTTTATTTGTATAATTAGCATTTTACTTGTTGTAATGTTTAAAGGGCAAGGATGTTTAAAGCTACCTCCATAGTTTTAGGAATTCTGGTTTTTATGACTGAATTGCTGGCCACCTGTGACAGAGAGGGCTAGTTTTATTGCTTAATGACTTGCATACACTTTTCTGGTTGTTTGTTTGAAAGATGCTAACAAGAAACAAACTTTCTTGAGGTGGGGGCTATATCTGAACAAATGGCCAAGGAAGGTGTGTGTTTGTCAGGAGCTGCAGAGGGACAGTAAAGAGGGAGGCTTGCAAAGACCTGCTCTAACTGCAGTTTTGTATCCTGATTAAAGCAAACCAGATGATAATCCAAAGAAAGCAGGCTGCCTGAGCCTCTGTAGATGATGATATGACCAGGAAGAATAAAATGCAAATATAAGCTATTGTGCCACCTGAAACCATATATCTAGTATTATCAGGTTGAATGTTTTTGTTTGCAAAGTCACATTCTATTTGCAGGTATGGCATTAGTTATAATACTGTAAAACGTATGACCTATACTACACACTGTAGTTAAAAGTGTAGCTCTTTCTCCTGCCTGCCATTTCATTCTATCTATTTTCCTGAGGCTATAGATAAAGAAGGGAATGAGCGAGAAAGTGCTAAAGTACTTGATCACAGAGTGGTGTGTCAGATTTAAGACATTTTATTGAGTTCGAAACAATAATGAGTATAAAGGGGAATCATGGTCACCATAGAACCCTACAAGACAAAACAGATGGCAATAATTGTCTAGGAATAATTCCACTAACATGAATGTGATCTGTGAAATGAAGCAGAATGAACTGTTTGTAAGAGGAATATGTCATGGTCCAATCTGCAGAAAGTGTGGAATATCATGTCCATCTGCAAGGAGCAGCAGCACTGTGATACACTTGAAACATCTCACCCAGTCTACACTTTGAAAATTCAGGCGGTTCTGGTGTTAAAAGTCAGTTCTTCACTATTGTGCGGCGCACCACCAAAGTTTAATGAGTGGCCATTATAAAAGGGTTTAGATTATTTAATCTGTAATGTCAGATAAAATGGAACTACTGATGAAGGGATTAGAGTTAATTATGAGCATTTGCATAGGAAGCAAGTTGCATTTTTTAATTATTCTTTTGGTTATTTATTAACAAAACTAATGAGTATGCTTTCTAAATAATATGTCACTTACTGCAAACAAGAGCCAAGATCATTCGAAGTAGTTTGTATGGACAGCGCATTCCAGTCCAGTTCTGCAATACAAAAAAAAAAAAAAATCAAGTGCCTTTGCCTTAATTCAACATTGTTTATTTATAAAAAAAGCAGTTATTATTGAGTCCTCTGAGTTTCAGATCTATTTGTTATTTATTATGCTTCATGCTAACCTTTACTTTCCTGACTCTCCTCCAGTGCTATTCATCAGTTGAAGGAGTGGTTGTTTATAAATGTGGTGCCTGAGGGTAATGCTGTACAATAGTTTGAAGTTGAATTCACATACAGAGAAAAGGTCCAAACCCAATGTGAACCCAAAATATAAAACAGGTGATGGTAAAGTTGAAGGATTGCAAAACAGATTATCGCAAATATAGAAGAAAAAGTTACAAACTGACAGAAAGAACAAGACTGAATGATAACTGGATGCTGGAAGTCTAACCGGATGCTGGAAGGCTGTTAATACAGGCAGCCTTAAATGGTACAGAAGCAGGGCTGACAGTTTGAAAGTAGTTGAGCAGAGGCTTGATGTTGTGAGGTAGGTCATCTCTTGGTAGTTGTGATGCTGACCTTGCTGGGGAAGACAATTGTGGGTCACCAAATGGTGTAATCCCTTTATGTTATGTATTCTCCAGAAATAACTACTAGCAGTTGCCAGAGACTAAAAATAGAGAGTGAGAAGCCTTGTATATCTTCCAGGACACTAGAGGGCAGATGATAACCCTAGAAAGTAGTTTGTAGTTTCCTGGTGACAGTAAAGGGAAGGCAACCTATATTGAAAACACCTAACCCCATGAGAGACAGAGAGTAAGGCTATGGAGGGCTTGCAGTAGGCCAGTTACATTCTTTGATATTGGCAGAAGACAGCTGAGCTCTGCTGGCCATTTAATAGAGCCTGCATCTAGAAACTGCAACCAATGATGAGTAACCATGTCAAGGATCTTCAATGCTCTTCAAGGCTCAGGTGTGCAAGGCCCTAAGGGCCTGGCAGAGGTGCTTTAACTTGGTCATTGTGTAACTTTACGAGGTCACCCTAAATGGCCCTGTAAATGATTCAATGTCTTGCCCCAAAAATAATCTTGAGATGGGTGCTTACAGAATATCCCATTTTATTATGAGTTTAAGCATAGAGTCAGGAGGTGAGCTGGAAAAAGGGTCACTCCCAAAGAAGAAGGCAATCCAGGTGTTAACACGGAGAAAAGGAGTGAAACAAAATAGGGAAGTGGAGTAGCCACCAAGAAAACAGCCAATGTAACAACATTTGTAGAATGCCCTAAAAGGGCAGTACATTTTATTTTGTATACTGTTTGCACAATTTTGTTAAAATTAAACATTTGAGGTTTTTTTTCTTGCATTGGAGAAACAAAAACAATGTTCCTTTTTGCTACATTACATATGAGTTATTATGATTTTTGCATATTTTGCTGAAAGTTTAAAAATATTCTGTCTCCATGTTGACAAAATGTATGTCCATACACATATCATATTGCTTTAGGGAGGCTCCATCCATCCATCCATCCATCCATTTTCTAAACCCACTTATCTAGAACAAGGTCACAGGGAAGATGGAGCCTATCCCAGCAAGCATCAGGCACAAGGCAGGAACAAGACCATAACAGCACACACACACACACACACACATATCAGGACCAATTTAGCACTGCCAATCCACCTAATCTTTGTGTCTTTAGACTGTGACAGAAAACCAGCACATCCAGAGGAAATCAACGTGGACATGGGAAGACATGCAGGGGACATCCAGGAATTGAATCCTGGTCTCCTTGTTGCAAGGCAGCACTATTACTGTAACAATATGCCTTCCACTCTAGAAATTTAAAAATTTCAAACTGCGTCTGTGTTGAGGAGTGGGAACACAGCTAACACCCCAACCCTCTCACAAGCTTACTCCTCACTGTGTAATTTCAACACACATCTTTTTAGTAATATCAAAAAGGCAAGTTTACAGGGAAATATTATAGTCATGGGGGACTTTAATTATCCACATATTAACTGGGATAACCTTGCAGATGGAGGAGCACAAGAGCAGGAGTTTTTAGAAGTAATTAGTGACTGTTTTTAAACACAGTATGTTAAACCACCAACACGGGGTCAATTTTGTCTGGATTTAGTATTTTGTAATAATCATGATAGAATTGAGGGTGTGGAAGTGATGGAAACACTAGGGTCAAGTGACCATAATATAATACAATTCTAAGTATAAGAGTGCAGATGCAAAGACTAAAATTGTTAAGTTGAACTTTGGTAGGGCAAATTTTGACCAGATGCGACAAAGTCTAAGTAGGATACACTGGGATAAGCTTTTAAGTGTGGTGACAGTCGAGGAGCAGTGGAACAGGTTTAAAAATGTTTTACATGTAATGTAGGACAGGTACATACCTAAATTTGGAATTAATAGGAAATTTTAAAAAATCGACAGTGGATTAATAAAGATTTAAAAAAGAAGTTGCAAAAAGAAAAAAAATGCTTTATAAGGCAAATAAGACTAATAACTGCAAAGTGAATCGTAGAGCGTATGAGAACATGACAGCAACCATTAAGACGGATATCAGGGAGGCTAAAAGACAGTTGGAGAGGAATATAGCAGATCAGGTGAAAGAAGACCCTAAGATATTCTTTCAGTATTTTAGTAGTAAAAGAACAGTTAAGGAGGAGGTCAAGTGCATCAGGAATAGTAAAAGGGAATTAAAAGATACAGACAATGAAACAGTGGATGCCCTAAACTTACATTTTTCTGAGGTGTTCACAAGTGAGCAAGTGGATAACCTCCCTGAGGTAAACGTGACTACTAAGGAGGTACTTGTAGAGGGAGAAGTGCTGCTCAGATTAAATAAGCTGAAATCAAATAAATCACCAGGACCAGATAATATTTACCCTCGAGTTCTTAAGGAGGCTAGCGAGTACAGATATAAACCCTTAACACATATTTTTTAGGAAGTCACTGCACACTGGAGAGATTCCAAAGGACTGGAAAATGGCAAATATCATCCCATTATATAAAAAGGGTGACACAGCAGATCCAAGCAACTATAGGCCAGTAAGTTTAACATGCATCACAGGAAAATTAATGGAAGGAATTATTAAGGATAAGATTGAGCAACACCTGGCAAGGACAGGAGTTATTCTGAACAGTCAGCATGGGTTCAGAAGAGGAAGGTTGTGTTTTACTAACATGCTGGAATTCTATGAGAAGGCAACAAAAGGATACGAACAAAGTGGAGCAGATGATATTTTTTATCTTGACTTTCAGAAAGCGTTTGATAAGGTGCCACATGAGAGGTTGGGCATCAAAATAAAAGAAGTGGGAGTTCAGGGTGATGATTTTAGATGGGTGCAGAATTGGCTCAGACACAGGAAGCAGAGGGTGATGGTACGAGGAACCTCATCAGAATTGGCGGATGTTAAGAGTGGTTTTCCACAGGGGTCAGTGCAAGCGCCGCTATTTTTAATATATATAAATGATTTAGATAGGAATATAAGTAAACTGGTTAAGTTTGCAGATGATACCAAGATAGGTGGATTAGCAGATAATTTGGAATCCATTATATCATTACAGAAGGACTTGGATAACAACAACAACAACATCATTTATTTATATAGCACATTTTCATACAAACAATGTAGCTCAAAGTGCTTTACATGATGAAGATAGAGAAAAAAGACAAAATAAATAAGAATTAAAATTAGGGAACACTAATTAACATAGAAAATATGGATAGCATAGGATAGCATACAGGCTTGGGTAGATTTGTGGCAGATGAAATTTAATGACAGTAAATGTAAAGAATTACACATAAGAAGTAGAAATGTTAGGTTTGAATACACAATGGGTGGTCGGAAAATCGTGAGTACACCTTATGAGAAGGCTTTAGGAGTCATAGTGGACTCTAAGCTATCGACTTCCCGACAGTGTTCAGAAGCCATTAAGAAGGCTAACAGAATGTTAGGTTATATAGCGACTTGACGTGTGGAGTACAAGTCACAGGAGGTTCTGCTCAACCTTTATAATGCACTGGTGAGGCCTCATCTGGAGTACTGTATGCAGTTTTGGTCTCCTGGCTACAAAAAGGACATAGCAGCACTAGAAAAGGTCCAGCTACGGGGGTTGAATTATGAGGAAAGATAAAAAGAGCTGAGACTATACAGTTTAAGCAAAAGAAGATTAAGAGGGGACCTGATTGAAGTGTTTAAAATTATGAAGGGAATTAGTACAGTGGATTGAGACTGTTATTTTAAAATAAGTTCATCAAGAACACATGCACACAGTGAAAGGGAAAATTTTGCACAAACATTAGACAGTTTTTCTTACACAAAGGACGACAGACACTCGGAGTAAGCTACCAAGTAGTGTGGTAAACTTTCAAAACTTGACTTGATGTTTTTTTGGAAGAAGTAAGTGGATAGGACTGCCAAGTTTTGTTGGGCTGAATGGCCTGTTGTCGTCTATAGTGTTCTAATGTGTGAGTGCTAGAAAGTAAGGGGTACCAGCTGGCTTTTGAACCCTTCATTACAGAACACCTTCTTTGTTGATTAATAAAAATGGGATGGGTAGCTTTCTTGCTCATTTAGCCAGTTTTCTTTATCTCTTTCCACTTTGGGGGAGGGGGGGGGGGGTTATGGGGGTTGGGTTTCCAATGGCATTTTTGTAGTTAATTTTTTAAAAATATTTTAGTGTTATGTTAGATTGTGTGAATTAATGTTGATGTGTACCAGTGCCAAACACTCATAAGATTATTCTAACATACACTGATATGAGATGCTAATTAGAATGTTTATATCACAACTGTCAGTCATTTGCTAAAATTATAGTCTTGGCAAACATTCTTATCTATTGCTTGCTATCCTCCATTCTGTTTCACTTTTCTGTATCATGCTGTGGCACTTTTAGGATGTCACCCCTACCCTGTATACAGTCTGATTTCATGCACTGACCAAAAGTAATCTTTTGATGGAGAGAATAGGGGTTCCTCAAGGCACATTATTCCACTGTGAGAGTGAGCACTGCTATATCACCAGGCTACTACTCCTGATCATAGGAAGGAATGCCAGAGATTTTAGTGACCTTTACATTCAATGCACTGTGCTTATGATATTATAGAATGCAAATAAAAGACAGAGCAGCCAGATGGCCTAAGTCATCAGAACTGTGATGGCCTTTAAATGGCTGACTACGTACCCTCCGAGGTTTATTTTCTCTATAGTTTGTAAAAATATGAGACATCAGACAGACAAGCTTTTCTTTTATTTGTGAGGTCCACAGCCCCTGTGCTGCCTGACGAGGCCGGTGCTGTACAAAGGGTTAATAGCTGTGGTGTGTACTGCCAAGGTCTCTGACCTTTTTGTTCTTTTTTACATTTTGTTATGGTATGTAAAACACAAGAAGATAAGCTTCTCCTTTGTGAGGTCCACAGAACCAGTGTTGTACTGGTGCTTTGTGAAGCGGTAATAGCTATTGTGCCTTCAGCCTCCTTGTCGCTATACTGCCAGGTGAATGCTCATTGTTTCTCAAATCTCACACATAAACAGCCTGCTCCTCAGACTAAAGAGAAAAAAATAATCTGCTTGATATTGACGTAGCCATTTAAAAACTATCTGGTCTCAGTTGTTGGGTATGTATGTTAGTAGTTCGGTTTCACAGGACTGCATCGCTGACTGCCTCTCACTGGCTAGGATTATGAAAATTAGGACTAACTATAAATCAATGGAAAAGTCATCTAATCTGACATGGCCTGAAGAATGCTGTTATCTGGAGTTTTTATTTGTGCTCTTCTCTGTTATCTACTGGCAATATATAAATTATTATGTTATAACATGATTATCTTCATGATTTTGAATATTAATTAATCACTGAGATTAATTTTGTTAAACTGCATATATAACTTAACATGCGTGTTTATATAAATGTGGCTTTTTTATTAATTTACTGTTATTGTTTTATTGTTTTAATATGTGAAAATGCTCTGTGCCTTTGTCAAGTAATATGTTTTGTACAAAAACAAAGTGAATGTATGGTAATGTGTCCTGTGATAGACTTGTGCCGTATCATGAAATGGTTCCTGCCAAGAGCCTGGACTTGTTCTCTATGTGAGCCCTGAAACTGAAGGTAAAGGTTCTATTGAATGGAAAATGAACATTTTGAAAAATATTAGTCTATTTCACATAAAGTCTAACATCTGTATAATGGAACATATCTTGTCTAGAGGTGATTCGCTCCTTTGCACACAAACTGTGAATCTGCATAATGCACTACCAAGGGGTAAGGTCCCTTTAACAATCTCATTTCTAATTATGAGTAAAATAACTACTGTCAGATACTTCTGAGTCCAGTGGGTCTTTGCAACTTTTAAAGGGTTTGGGGTATTTGGAATTCGATAATCTGAGAGCCCTTGGACAGACTTATCTCTGGTTTATAATGTGTATAGTTCATTGTGTCCCCAGCAGGCTTTGTAACTTTAGAGATGGATTCATCACAAAATATATTTACACAACTGTAAATAGCTGACATTTCCAGTGGCCAGTTTCAGGTCAGTGCAGAATAATAACAAAGCGTGTTACCATGACAACATTAGCAAGATGTGCTGAGCAGAGAGCGTAGACTCCGCCGGATCCACCCACCAATGGAGCCCTCATATCAGTGATGGAGACTGTCAGGGAGCCTGTACACAGACATAAGAAAAGCAAATATTACCTCCAGAATATTAGTATATCTTTAACATTATACCATACTTGTACTGGATTGGTATTAATCTTTTTGACACTTTCTGTGTAAAATCTATGAGGTATATTTTCAGGGTCCAGCCTGGTGACTCCCAGTGGCACCTTTTTTGTTATCTGTTTATTACTATTGTACTGTCAATTTTTAATTTGATATGGCATTAATATTGGCATTGGGTGCCATAATAAAATACACATTGGCTAATAATTCATAGATCACAATCTCAGACAATTAACCAATAACACATGAAAACAACATTTTATTGTGTATAGTGTTTTAATGAAGTTTGAAACACTACCCGTATTAATCTGTGTTTTGAGATTCTGGAAATCATTTTTGTACCTTTTGCATACATATAATTTGTATTGCACCTTTTGAATTATTAGGGGCGGCATGGTGGCAGCGCAGGAGACACAAGTTCATGTCCTGGGTCCTCGGAGTTTGCATATTCTCCCGGTGTTTCTCCCAGATTCCCCACCATGACCCTGCTCAGGATTAAGTTGGTTAGAAAATAGCATGCCATATTCTGGTGATACTATTTTGTGTTCCTTTTTTATTGTATGATTGCCACCATTTTGGGGAATTCTTTGCATGTCCACAGCCATACTTCTGGTGTCGCGGCACATAATTCATGCAACATATTTAATCATTTTGTTTCACCTATGAAAGATGGTGGCACATGGCTTTTTTGGTATTCCCTCTTGTGTTATTTACATTTATATTTCTTTGTTTAGCAGATGCCTTCGTCCAAAGTGATTTGTTAGGGGAAGTTAAGACGTTTCCTAAGAAGACTTCAGTGCTAAGGCCTCTCGCTTGTTATTTTGACTTTGATTCATGTTTTTCTGTATTTGGTTTTGATGATTCTTATTTTCATCTCCTCACACGTTTTCTGACCCTTTTGCCTGTTCTGGACTAAGACTCTTCCGTATGCTCCTTTTCACTTCTGTTTGCTGGCTATATCTTGAAACTTTTAACTCCATCCCAAGGTTTTGTAATAATAAAAATATTTGGCACAATCTCTTAAATTCATCTTTTATAACTGAACATCTATGTGTCTTGTTTAGGGTCATAAAATCTCTAAGAGGTGAATGGGTAGCTGGAGTTTAAAGTCCAATGCCTCAGCCTTTTGAATGCACTATCTGGGTCCTATCTGGGTTTTTCAAAGTACTACAAGAAAGAATTTGTATATTTTTTTTATTCTTGAGCATCTCAAAATACAATCATGGTACAATTAAAAAGTGCAGGTTGAAGAAACTATTGAACGCTGTCAACACAGTATCACAATAAAAATTCAAAACAACAAATGCAACACTTTGCAGTGGCTGCTCCTGTTTGTGACATACAACACATCTTAAACAATTCCATTGTTATGTAGATGGAAAAACAGTGTTGCAAGAAATAAAGACTGGTAAGACATCCTATTTCAGTACTTATACACTCATTGTGCACTGCACCTTAATTAATAAGACAAGGAGTTTTATCAGTATAAGGCAGTAATTATTAAATAATGGGATGCTATGTCAACCTGCTGCAATTGTGGCTAGAAAGGGCCACTTGGCATGTTTTAGGAGTCTGTGTTTTGCAGTGCTAATTTTATACACCTTCACTTCAGCACATATGGTGCATGTTCCTGAAGATATTTTGTTAAATGTGTTAGGCATTTTATGCAAGGCTGGCATCACTAATGATTCCAAAGAATAATTTTTTCTAACCTTTTTGATATTTTAGTATTGTGCTAGTTATGAAGTTCACTCTCTACAGCTGTGACCAAGCTCTAATTACTTTATACTAGATAATATCATGGTATATGTGAAGACCATTACTAACTGATTTGCTGTAATGTGGGTGGCACAGTGGTGAAGTGGTTAGCTGCCTTAGACCTCAGTTGTAGATTTTTCAAAACACTCATCAATAGCGTATGTAGCACACCCATTGCTAAATATGGCTGATAGTAGGGTTTCCACTTGCCATTGGGGCATTACCAAAATTTTCAGTGCCAACATCTAACTCTGGCATGTTTTGCACCCCCGTTTGCTTCCTTTTGTTAATAAACCTTAAAATGTAGTTTGTTGAGACATCATTCATATTTCCCTCCAACAAAACATAGCCGAAAGGTAGTGATGGCTGATTCATGAACAATTCGTTCTGTTTGAACAATTGTTTTAAGTGAATCATACGAATCATACAAATCGATTTAGTTGAGCTCAACACAAGTGTTAAAGTAACTTCAGTAAGTTAATAGTTGATACCCTTCTGTTAACATTACAAGTTTTGAGTAGCTATGATTGTAAGTCAATCTTATCTTCTAAAGCTTGTTATGCAGCCTGTCACATGTGTGTTTGGGAGACAATATAAAGGCTTATCTGAAAAGAAAACAAACTACAATGAATAAATGCACCAAAATAGGGCCAAGCACCCTAGTCACCTCTTTAGTCTTGATTCAAAATCAGCACTGATCTACAGAACAAGACTTCTTCAGTAAAGCTTTATTTCATGGTAACGGTACCAATATGCTAATTTATATTGTCCCTGTATATTCTTTTGTCTTAGGTAAAATACAATCAGCAATATTTGATGTGTTACCACTCTGCAGAAACCCACCACAGTACAAAACCTCTGATTTTATTGCAATAGTACCATCATGCCAGATTTCATTGTCTCTTCTTACTGTGCTGCTAAGTTGAATTCCAATGCTCATTATGTTCACCACAGGCCCCTCATTCTCTGTGGGAATAAATCTTTGTTAAGAGAGACCACGGAAAGAAGCATTCAATCATCCTTGTGCTTAGAGACAGAAATTAATGAATGAATGAATATTCTGTAGCTATCATCAGCTGGTACAATGATTCATCTCTTTGGTAATATGCATAAACTGGACTTTTAAAAAGGCAGATGCACATGACATCTAAAATAAGCTGTCAAAAACTACATTTATGCACAACAACAGCTGGAACAAAAGCCAAAAAACTCATGGCAAAGGTAATTTACACAGACACTTAAATTCAAAGCTTCTATTGCCTGTGTAATAGATTTTTGCTAAATTATACCTTGAACTGTTCTGCTCTGCAAGGATACAAAAGCTCACCTATAAGCTGCCCAGCATGTCGATCTTTTTGTACTAACGGAATATTTCAGGTCAGGGTAGAGCTGCTAATTAATCGCCATTAACGTGCAATTAACATGTTAAAAATTTTAACATGTTGCATTTCTTAACGCCACCCCTAAATACACCTTGTTCAATAGGGCCAATTTGACCGCACCTCACACTTAATGAAGCAGTGGCAAATAAATCCAAGTCTATTAGTAGCAGTAGTGGGTCACCAGCACTTCATCATTTCCTGTGTTGCCACCTGTCCTTTATAATATGGGATATTCCTGTATTGGAACATAAAATACTGCATATGGTATCGAATCAGTAAGGGACACAATTTGACCTGCATCTTAATACAATCATTTCATATACTAGCTCTTCAAAGTGCAGAGAATAACATAAGAACAAATAAAATCAAATCCATTATACAAGTGGAGTGAATGAGTTTCCTTATATCTCACTCATACTTACCCCACAGCAAACATGGTACATTGTTGTTCTTTAATTAATTGTATGTTGCCTACTGTAGCCTACTGCAAATTGATCACTCTAATATTTCCATCCATCTGGGCAGCATGTTAAGATAGTAATGTAGTTATAATTAATAAGTAATACATTCAATTTAAACATTTAAATAAATAATCCTATTAGATACATATTTAGAAGTTTTTTTCAGACTATTCTTTGCTATTTAAAAGTCTGATCTATACACATTTTCAATCTAAATAATGACTTCTCCTCTCCCAGTAACAGCTGCAGAGCTGATGAATGTGGATCACACAGTTAAAAACAACCTGAGCTATTAACATCGCTGATTGTGTACAAAAGCTGATCCCTGTTTCTGTTTTTAAATATGTAATATTTGTGTGATTGCTAGAGCTTTTGGTATGTTGTCTTTCAACATAATAGTCCAAACCAAACATACTGGTTTTCCCAAATATTAAAACAACCTCAGGTAATGATCTTTGGAGGTCATTGGCCATTGTTCTTGTTACACAAAACAGTTCAATAAACTAACTGGAATAATTTAATATGCACAGGCACAACTTTTCTATTAGAAACTAATAACTAAGTTATTTCTGCTTTATAGAAAAATATTACATTTACTTATTCGGCTGGTGTTATGATCCTAACTGACTTACAACATTTGATATACAATTGGTTACACTTCTTTTCTTTTTCCAGTTGGAACAGAGGAGAGTAAAGTGACTTGTGCAGGGTCACACAGAGTCAGTGGCTGGATCTGAACCCACAACCTCGGGGTTTGAAGTCCAAAGCCTTAACCACTGCACCACATTACCTGCCATATTAATATGCTTGAAGGAAGTTGTGATTAATATGCAGTTAATTTCAATTAAAATTTTTAATTGTGTCATTAATTGCAATTACATTTTTCAATCAAAAAGCAGCCCTTGTCAAAAGGCTTCTACTTCTGTTAAATGTGGAGGGGTGGAATTAATCGCAGCATACCCAAGAAGACCACATATAGTCTTGCTAACAGTGACATAACATAACAAAATATCGCCGCATGGATTATATCTCTCAGCTGAGAACATGTGCTTCTTTACATTTTTTATACTGGCACGTAAAATCAGAATTTGACAGCGTTTCATTTTAGGTGACCTTTAATTTTCATGTTATTTATAAAGCCATGCTGATTTTCCCCAGAGTCAACTGCCATAAATCGTGCAATCACATAGTGAACACGAATGAAACACCTAATTAATTCCATTAGGGCAGTAATTATGTCTCCTTGGAGGAGAGACCCTGTGACACACATGCGCCAACAAAAGGAGGGATGAGTCAGTTCAACTAGAGCTGTCTATGTGGATTATTTGGTAACCGTACCAACAGGGTGCAACAGAACAGGAAGAGATGTGCATTTCCTTGCTTTTAAAAGGTTAATTATGGAACACACTTATTTTAGATTTTCCAACAATAAGGGAAAAATCAGTTTAGCAGGATCTGTCTGTATGGATCAATTGGTAACTATAACAACAGGGTGCAAGAGAACAGAAAAAGATGTTCCTGTCCTTCCTTTTTAAAGGTTAATTATGGAAAAAACATATCTGATTTTCTAAAAAATAGCATTCTGAATTCATAACAGAAAAACTCTTTATAAATGTTTATTACCTTTAATTGACATACTGCATATTGTCATTGCCTCAGAATATTTTGGCACTGCCTAAGACTGAAACAAAAATGACAGCTCACCCTCCCAAAAAATGGCCAGAGCTACAATGTAAAGGTATGTTCCCCACAATGAGACTCATTGACTTCCTGTAATTAAAAGAAACCCACCTACCCAGGCCAGAAAAGTGATTACTATTCTACTGGCTGTTCCCTCCTTTACCATCAGACACTCACATCCTATGGGTGTTTACTTAATGATACTGCAGCACCATTAGTTGTTAGGCCTGTAAGACATCTTGATAAAAGCATATTGCTCTGTTAAGCCATTATTCTATGAGATACAAAAACATTTTGAAAATACTTTTTTGTTTTGCCCCGCCCCCCCCCCCCCCCACTAATATGTCATTATATCTCAGACAAAGTACATAGTGGCCCTGTACCTGCACCCTTTTCAATAAACCCAAAAATGATTTTTTTCTAAACATTTTATACAAACAGAAGGAAATTCAAAAGACAAATATTATATAACAATAATGTTGATTTCTTTAGATTTCTTTACACTAAACACAATGTACCATCATTTTTAGTTATTTCATAATTTCTGTGTTGGAGAAGGAAATATTAATCTTCCAAGTTGGCCTGTGACATCTTTTCTACAACACTCTAAGGATCCTTAAAGCATGAAGTGAAAAAATATTAGAGTCTAGTTCTAAAAGTCCATAAAGTCCTACTGTCATACTATTTCGTAGCTTATTCCTCTTGTCTATGGTTAACTGTGTAAAGAAAAACTTTGTAATGTTTGTGCGAAAGTAACCCTTAACAAGTTTCCAACTGTGTCCTCGTGTTCTTGATGAACTCATTTTAAAATGACAGTCCCAATTCACTGTACTAATTCCCTTCATAATTTTAAACACTTCATTCATGTCTCCTCTTCATCCTCAGTTGCTTGAACTGAAAAGGCTCAGCTCTTTTAATCTTTCCTCATAATTCTTCCCCTGTAGCCCTGGAATCAGCCTAGTTGTCCTTCTCTGGACTTTTTGTAGCATTGCTGTATCCTTTTTGTAATTTGGAGACAAAACTGCACACAGTACTCCAGATTAGGCCTCACCAGTGAGTTAAAAACCTTGAGCATACTCTCCTTGTACTCTACACAAATGAGCACTATATAACCTGACATTCTGTTAGTCTTCTTAATGGCTTCTGGACACTGACTGGCAGTTTCTCTATGACTCCGAAATCCTTCTCATAAGGTGTATAGTGATCCCTCGCTATATCGCGCTTCGCCTTTCGCGGCTTCACTCTATTGCGGATTTTATATGTAAGCATATTTAAATATATATCGCGGATTTTTTGCTGGTTCGCGGATTTCTGGTACATGCTTCCTCAGTTGGTTTGCCCAGTTGATTTCATACAAGGGACGCTATTGGCAGATGGCTGAGAAGCTACCCAGCTTACTTTTCTCTCTCTCTCTCTCTCTCTCTCTTGCGCTGACTTTTTCTGATCCTGACGTAGGGGGATTGAGCAGGGGGGCTGTTCGCACACCTAGACGATACAGATGCTTGTCTTAAAATGCTGAAAGATTATCTTCACGTTGGCTACCTTCTGTGCAGCTGCTTCGTGAAGCGACATGCAGCACGGTGCTTCGCATACTTAAAAGCACGTATTGATTTTTTTATCTCTCTCTCTCTCTCTCTGCTCCTGACGGAGGGGGTGTGAGCTGCCGCCTTCAACAGCTTTGTGCCACGGTGCTTTGCATACTTAAAAGCAAACAGCCCTATTGATTTGTTTGCTCCTTTGAAGAGGAAGATATGTTTGCATTCTTTTAATTGTGAGACTGAACTGTCATCTCTGTCTTGTCATGGAGCACAGTTTAAACTTTTGAAAAAGAGACAAATGTTTGTTTGCAGTGTTTGAATAACATTCCTGTCTCTCTACAACCTCCTGTGTTTCTGCGCAAATCTGTGACCCAAGCATGGCAATATAAAAAAAACCATATAAACATATGGTTTCTACTTCGCGGATTTTCTTATTTCGTGGGTGGCTCTGGAACGCAACCCCCGCAATGGAGGAGGGATTACTGTACTTTTGATTTTCAGACCTCCCATTGTGTATTCAAACCTAATATTTTTACTTGCTAAATATAATACTTTACATTTACTAGGGGGCTTCGCCCACTGCACGCTATGCTTGCCCACACCCTCGCGCTACACGCCAATCACTTCGTGTCTTTGCCACTCGCATTATGAAGAGGGAGGCTGAACGCTCCTTCGACACCCCCTCTTAAACGGTGATAAAATGGGAAACACATACAGTTTTTTTTTTTTTACCTCTTCTTTGCTCGATCAGCAGCTGGCTTGTTGCTGCTGCTGTACTGCGTGAACTGCATCTCGCACGGTGCACTTCTGTCATATCACCTATGTCCATATATTTGATCTCTTTTCGCTTTTAAATTTTCATCAATATCACATTGAAATTTGATTCCATGTTTGGAATTACATCGTGACAACGCAACATATAACCGCCCATCAGTGAATACCATTTCTTTCTCTCTACAAAATGTGTCTGACATAACCATGCAGGACTTTTCCAAATCCCTTTGCATAAGCTCTTGTCTGGCGGGGCTCCGACCCTGGGCATAGTTATATCGCTTGGTACGAAGACTCGTCTCGCAGGACGTGAAAGTGTCTCTGAGACAATCACGTCTCTTCTTCTTCTAAGATTTTTTTCATAATAGAGAGACTTATATTAAATTTCATCTGCCACAAATATGCCCAAGCATGTATGCTATTCAAGTCATTCTGTAATGATTCAATGGATCTTAGGCTATCTGCCAGTCCACTTTGCTTGGTATCATCTGCAAAATTAACCAGTTTGTTACTTATATTTCTATCTAAATCATTATATATATATATATATATATATATATATATATATATATATATATATATATATATATATATATATCACATATCACTGTGGAACACCATTCTTAACATCAGCCAATTCTGATAGGCTACCTTGCATCATAAGCCTCTGCTTCTTATGTCTGGGCCAATTTTGCATCCATCTACAAGCAAAACCCTGAAATTTCACTTCTTTTAATTTGATGTCCTGTCTAGATAAATAATATCATATGCTCCACTTTGATTAAATCCTTTTGTTGCTTCCTCATAGAATTCCAGCACATTGGTAAAACATGACCCCCCCTTCTTCTGAATCAACGCTGAGTGTTCAGTAAAACTCCTGTTCTTGCCATGTGTTGCTTAGTCTTATCCTTAATAATTCCTTCCATTAACTTACCCATAATGCACATTAAGCTTACTGTCTTATAGTTGCTTGAATCTGCCCTGTCACCCTTTTTATATGATGAGATAATATTTGCCATTTTCCAGTCCTTCAGAACTTAACCAGTGCACAATGACTACCTAAAAATATCCATCAAGGGTGTATACAGTATAAGTACACGCTAACCTCCTTAAGAGCTCTAGGGTAAATATTATCTGGTGCTGGTGATTTGCTTGATTTCAGCCTATTTAATCTAAGCAGCACTTCCTCCTCTGTAATTTCCAAATAACTCAGTACCTACTTAGTAGTCCCTGTTACCGCTGAATTTTTTTTTTAAATTTCCTACTAATTCAAAATTTAGGTATGTAGCTGTCCTGCATTTTATGTAAACCATTTTTAAACCTGTTCCACTGCTCCTCAACTGTCTCTGCAAATAAAAGCTTATCCCAGTCTAACTTCCTTTGACTTTGCAGGATCTGCTCAAAATTTGCCTTACCAAAGTTAAAATTAACTGTTTTAGTCTTAGTGTCTACATTCCTCTAAAACACTGAGAACTGTATTATATTATGGTCACATGACCCTAGTGATTCAATCAACTCTACACCCTCATTATCCTGATTATTGCAAAATACTAAATCCTGAAAGGCTTGCTGTGGTAAAAAACAGTCACTGATTACTACTAAAACTCATTACTTTTGCGCCATCCGCTATTTGCAAGGTTATCCCAGTTAACATCTGGGTAGTTGAAGTCCCCCAGAATTGTAATAGCTCCCTGTAAACTTGCCTTTTAAATGTTACCAAACAGATGTTCGTTTAAATTATTGTCTGCATTGGGCAGTATATAACACATTTCTAAAATGAGGCCTCTTTCCCTAATGTTTTCCAGATGAAGGCCTCATGTCTTCACTAAGATTGTGCTCATCGTCCAACTGAAGAGGACTTGTGTTTAAATTCTATTTGACATAAACAGCAACCCCACCTCCTTTTCTGTTCTGTCCATCCTTCCTAAAATGTGTATCTCTCTATTTTATACTCATCCCCATATTTGTTATATAAGCAGGTTTCTGTTATTGCTATAATATCATGATTATGCTCATACATACAACTCCAACTCACTTGTTTTATTTTTGATGCTTCAAGCATTAAGGTAAGCCATTTTTAATGTGGTACTCATTTTACTTTGGTATTTAAACATTTGGTTGGAATTTACATTACTATGCATTTTTATTTTCACTTGTTTGCTCCTTCTTGTACAGTTCTAAACTCCCTGCCCTCCATACTCTAAACAAACCTTGACTAACATGCCTCCCCAGCACATTGGTGCCCCTCTGGGTCAAATGTAACCTGTCTCAGCAAAATAGGTCTCATGTGTTCCCAAATGAATCCCAATGTCCTATAAATCTATACCCTTCTACCCTACACCAAGATTTGAGCCACACATTAAGTCTTCTAATTTCCTCAATCATACATTGACTGGCATGTGGCACAGGCAGAAAGAACTTCACAGAAGACTACCTTGTCAGTTCTGCTCCTCAGCCTGGCACCTAACTCTTTAAATTTGGATCGCAGATCTGACAGACTACCCTTATGTATGTCATTTGTTCCAACATGGATAATGACCACTGGATCCACCCCTGCTGTGACCAAGAGTCTATCAACCCTTCCAGGAAGGTCTCCCACCTGTGTGCCCAGAAGGCAACACATTGTGCAAGACTCTCTGTCAATAGAGCAAACCTGCGCTTCAATGCCCCTAATGACTGAATCCCCAACATTCGCTAACTCTCTCTTTCTGTAAACTGGCTTTGAGGTGGCTTGTTGGGGCTCTTCGTGCTTGCCTATCACCTCAGAGTCAACATTCACTTCTGCAAGAACCTGAAAACAGTTTTGACACTTCCATTTCTGGGGTTGATAAAAAAATACTCAATTCAGCCTGCTGCAGGTTTTAAGAATTGACACTGTAGACTCCTGCATTACAGTATTATAGATCTACATACATTAATCTGTAATACAGTTTACAATACAATACAGTTTATTTGTGTATAGCCCAAAATCACATAGGAAGTGTCGCAATGGGCTTTAACAGGCCCTGCCTCTTGACAGCCCCCCAGCCTTGACTCTCTAAGAAGACAAGGAAAAACTCCCCAAAAAAAATCTAGTAGGGAAAAAATGGAAGAAATCTTGGGAAAGGCAGTTCAAAGAGAGATCCCTTTCCAGGTAGGTTGGGCGTGCAGTGGGTGTCAAAAGAAGGGGGTCAATACAATACAATACAATACACAGAACAGATCCTCAATAAAAAAAATAAAAAAATTTTTAGAAGTACGGAGCAGAATTTAACAGTAGATGATATCACATAATAAGACTTAGATAATGAACTGCCTAAATGTTATTTTTTTCATGATGTACTAGATTACAACATTTTATCATAAAGTTGTATTAAGTATCGAATAGCATCTTTTAATTAATGAAGAAAACTGCTCTCCTTTAACAAAACCTTTTTGTTATTCACTTCTGACTTCTGGATATTTAATACCAAAGTCAGTATCTCTGATACATGGTTTAAAGAAAACTAAGTTATGTCTCAACTACAGTATATTTCGAGTAGTGATAATGGCCACTGACTGATATGAGACTCACAGACGGCTAATACCCAATGTCAGATCTTATACCTAAAGTGGTAAATATACAAAAATTATGTGAAACAGCATTTGTTTGAAGGAGTTACATGATGGATAATGTGAGATACAAATACCAGCATTAATGGATTGTGTCATTCTTCATTTCAAACAGATATTGTGAACCTTCCTGCAGACCACTTTACTAATCAATGTTTTTTTAATTGTTTCAAAACATAATTGATACGAAGATTAGCTAGCACCTTAACATTACATAAAGATGTGAATGCATCAAGACCCACTGTGTCGAATCATCTAAGACAAAAAAAAATAAATAAATAAAAAAACAGCTGTGTGGCTGGGCAGTCTTCTGGTCTCTAACTCCCTACAGAGTTTGTTTCTAAATCAGCTTAACTGGAATTTTTTTTTATTTTTCCTGTCCACCATGGCAAACTGACCTTATCATTGGCCCATCATTTAGAGACTTAAATGAATATTAAAAGAATAATTCTATATTTAAGGACTCTATTTCTCATAATTATCAATCTACCTTATGTAAGAGTCCATTGTTTATTTTTGTATACTATGTATGCATTATTATTCTAATCTAATTTTATTTTAGTTTTTTATTGCATGTAACTACTTCTTTAACATTTTATAATGAGCTACAGTGTTTGTATGACAATGTGCTTTATAAATAAATGCTGTTGTTGATGTTGTTGAATGACATAATGCAGTAGTGGCTGTAATGCCAAATTGCAATGCCCACAGTGTCCCAGGCACATTTCTCTTAAACTTATTTTTAATATGCTGGAATCTCGTCATTCATTGAATGATTAGGCCCAAAAAAGCTGGCCATGGGCTTTGCTTGACATGCAGACAGACAGTTGAATAATATTAATATAGTGCTTTTTGAGTCTGTATTGACAAAAATACTAACAGTGCCACGAAAAAGTTATGCCCCTTTCTCAATTTCCCCTGTCATTGCCCATTTTTGACAAAGAATGGTTTAGGGTCCTCAACTAAAATGTAAAATTTGATAAAGGACAGCTGAGTAAAAAAGAATGCTTTTTTACCATTTATTCAAAGAAAAACACATGTCTATGTAAGCAGACAATGCAATTATAATTTATCAATAATGAATTATGCTATATTTATCAAGCCTTTTGGTAATTTTTAAGGAATATAATTGCTTATAATTATTATTTAGCTTATAATTTTGCTTATAATTACAATTAATTATATGGCAAATCAAACGATCTTTTTAATTATCTGACATTGAAATACATTTAATTAAAAAATAGCAAATACTGTGAATAAATAGCAAATATGGATTATTAAATGACTCATCAAGAACTCTTTTTGCACTGCATTTGCAGTAAAATGACAGTAATGAAGAAATCTCATTATGGCATGATTTTCAACAGTGTTGCAATCCTGCAGCGGAATGTTCATGTTCATTTGACCTCGGGTTCAACTAGACTAATGGCAGAATGCTGCACTTTGCGTGTCCGAACTACACCATAAACCATACGTGTTGTATTACGTCAGCTTCTATCCATTGTGGTTACCACATCATTTTAAAATTGCCTTTATATTTTTATTTAAAAAGTACTGCACTGTATTATATTCTAGTTTGCGAATGATATACAATTCAGATCACTGTCATGTCTATCTCCTTGTGGGAGTCACTATTTTACAAAGGAACACACCCAAGAAGCAGTCTCCAGGTATTTCTAGTGCATTCCCTAGTACAGAATATGTAAGCATGCTGAGAGAAACAGTATAATCTCTCCATGTTGTCCTATACGTGCCCTAGGACTTCTGTCAATAGGTAGGTAGTAGTGTACGTCTTGTGGAACACACCCAATGGGTATCCTGATCTGTGAAACACTGGCTCTATTCTGAAGTTTTCCCATATTATTGATCTCTCACACTATTACTGAAAGTTAGCCTGTGCAACCCTGTACTGGAATTTTATTTTGTCTGTTTCTTTATTTTGGCTTCTACCCTAGTTACAAATTTTTGTAATTCATTTCTTTTACATTTCACTTCAGCAAAAAAGTCATTATACAGCAAGTGCACTTTCATGCCAAAATCAACCCACATTTCTAATGGACTTGCTGAGTAAGGAGCAACACTAAATATTTAATAGCTGTAGTAGCATTTGGTCTAGCATATGGTAAGAAAAACTGTAATATATGGAACACACCATAAGTCAAATCATTTTTTGAACAAGCTTCCAAGGTGTTAGGAAACAGGCGCACATCATGGTAGTATGGGTGACTACAGCCCATTCCCTGGCACTCTTCCACACACACATACATTCTAGAGTTGACAGTTACAAGCAACATGTCTTGTGACATTTAACTATGGTGGTCTATAATTAGAGCCTGTAATCCACTGAGTTTTCTTGTAATTGGATGGCAACAGCAATCTTTGTTCTCGGTATTTGTGCCACTGCCTTAGGCACTCATACAGTCAATAGCTACAGTTAGGTCCATAAATATTAGGACAGAGACAACTTTTTTCTAATTTTGGTTCTGTACATTACCACAATGAATTTTAAATGAAACAACTCAGATGCAGTTGAAGTGCAGACTTTCAGCTTTAATTCAATGGGGTGAACAAAACGATTGCATAAAAATGTGAGGCAACTAAAGCATTTTTTTTAACACAATCCTTTCATTTCAGGGGCTCAAAAGTAATTGGACAAATTAAATAAATAACAGAGGGTGCAGCATCAGACACAACGCAGAACCAAACCCTGTATAGTAAATGCTGTTTTGTAGGTGAGGGGTTAAGTACTCTAACAGTCATTGGATTTACATGCACACAAATACCTGGATTAAGGTGAATAACTTGGTTAAAACAGAAACCTGGCTTCTTAACCAGGCAAATAATCTTATGGAGTTCTCCTTTGTTAAAATGCTCCGACATCATTAAACTGGGCAAAAAATCCAATTGTGTGATGTAAATATGGATACAGGGTTTGGTGTAGAAATCTCTGCATTTGTGTAGATATTTGTGGAATGAAATTTGTTAGAATGTGGAAAATCCAATTTTGTTATGCAGGTACAAAAGAAATGTATTGTTTTCACGTTTCAACTGGTGTTGCTTTGCAATTATTAACACATTGTGAACGCATAGATTTTTACATCTATACTGTATATGGCACAAAAAAAACAACAAAATAAATAAGGAAATAAATCCTGATACTTGACATTAGTTTTTCAGTGATATAAACTGCAATGAAAAATTTGACAATACACTAGTTTATGGATTTCTTTCACTTTCAAGCAGTAAAAGTACTTTGTGTGACATTAACATAGTTTGCACAAAAAAGGAGAACTAGTACAGATTTAGCAAGAAAAATAGCCTCTCTCTTTTAAAGTTTTAAAGATGTTCATTTTTAAAATTTAAAAGATGTGCATATTTTTTCAAACCTTGTTTTCAAAATCATGAAGATGGGAACATTAAACAATACCTTAATCAATTCTGAATTTAAACACTTGGGATCAAACAAAGAAATGTATAACTAAAGTTACATTTACTCAATAGGCAGGCAAAATCCATTTACATCACTGTCAAGTGAATAAGATGGAATGCATTAGCATTGATATAAAAATAATTGATTTAAAGGAGCAAAATAGTTTTCTGCAACCTTCTTTTGTTGTAACTTTACTTTCAACAAATAGGTTACTAAGGAAAATGCATGAAGAAATACAACCCATTTAAAAAAAATAAAGATAGAAGAAAATGCAGCAGAAACAAAAGGAGATATTAGTGTCAGGATTATTATAGTATGTGACAAATCATCTTCTCAATGGGCTGAACCTGTCACAGTAAAAAAAAACAGATCTCACATGTACATTTGAGAACTGAGGAGAGCTCTGTTGGGAATGTCAGAAGTACTTTCACAATTGCTCATAAATTCCTGCCTTGGATGTCTTCAGAAAACCAGTAATATTGTTTTGTTAATTCTCTAAAGCACTCAGAAGTGCTGTATTATATATAAATACATTATTTCACAGTCAGCATGAACTGCAATACTGTGCCGACTGTCTAATCAGCTTTCCAATATTAGGCAAAATAATGAATGTCTTTATCCCTGTTTCCTTATCTTTTGTGCTACCAATGCTACCCAGTTATCGTACCTATAAAAGATCACAATAATAGATCTCTGCATATAGTAACCACAGATATATTGATTTCTATTAATTCAACCAGGATATTTATTTTGCTTTGCTATAGCTTTACCTTAAATGAGCTTATCCTAGGTTACTGCACGTAATCAGTATTAGGAGCTTTAAGAACCTGAAAGACTGCAATAATGATTTCAAACTCGTATTACAGAGGACCTACACTTTTTTTTTTAATATTGGAATAATCAGCTATGATTAGTGATCCAAGTAGCTATACATCATGCCATGAGGGTATAAAGGTGCCAAATTGTGTTATGTGGTGTATTGTACTGAGCATTGTGAAACTTTTCTTTCAGGAAAGCAACAATCAACTGGACATACAGTATAGTGGATACTGTAGTTGGGATCCATGAACGTCTCTTACATGCTCAATCAAAAAAAGTGTGCTGGGACACATCTGAGCAGGAAAGGGTGCTGATGTTGTGTAAGCATTCCTGAGAGATGGCAGGCATGTAGTTGGGCATTGTCCAGCTATAAAATTTAACCAGGCAGATGTGTTGTTTCCTTGTCATATCACTGATGATGGCCACATAACAATCTTGTACTCCTCCTACAGTGTTGTTCCTGTGGATCTTCCTGGTACTTCTCAGCAGGTACAAGAGATTTCCTAAAATCATGACTGGCATCACTGCTCCACTGTCACATCCATATAGCCCATCCATGTACTGTAAGTCACCAGTCCATTGTACATTGGATTACCCAACAATTTGCAAAGCCTGTCACATTTCGGTAGACAGAGGAAAAATAATATAGCCACTGCAATAATGCGTGAGGCAACGCCAATAATCACTATGTGTTCTTCTTTGAGTCTCCCAGATCTCTCCCAGCCGGTACAATGCTGTGTTTACTGTGTTCCAAATGATAGCTCCCAGTGCGACAATTCAGAGATAACTTTGTTACTTTATTTACAAAAAAAAAAAAAAAGAGGATATGGATTTTAATTGTTTTTGTGCAGATCGAGCAGCAAATCAATAGTGACCTGGCATTTCTCCCAAAAACTACCCAGAAATTCACATAAACACAGTGATGTTGGAAAGCAAGATGTTATTACTGTAAGTGGTGAATCCAAAACCTCCTACAGAGTGTGAATGCAGCATAAGAAACCTTCCTGTAATCCTCCCACTGCCACAACCATATAGTCAACATATGAACAATCCTGACCTCTCAGGCCGCAAAACAATAATTTTGAGCAAATTACAAATTCAGTTAATTATTTATAAAACTGATTAACATATCATTGAAGAATGTCTTCTTCTTCTGGTTATGGAAATTGCTTTGTATAACAGACAGTGTTTATGTATCTGGGTTTTCATTATTATCCTCATCTGTTGTGAATTATCATTGAAACAAAAGGTTAGGAAGGATCAATATACAAACTGATTAACTGGGAAAAAAAACAAACTTTCACAGAGATAAACCAAAAGTATTGTTAGTTGTCAGACAGGGGTCAAAGCATGTTTAATTTTAAATAAAACAGTCACCAAAACAAGAATGGAGACCAGAACTCACTTTAAAAAAACTCAAAATCGTAAATCTAATCTTGTATTCTTTTTTCACTAACAATAGTCTTTGTTATTTTGTAGTTCTTTGATTCAAGGTTTGACACAAGATAATGAATTCTGCCATCTTTTATAATGCTGACTTGATAATGTCCTGTGCCAGTATTTCAGATGACCCAGCAACAGAAGTCATCATCAATAACAATATGGTGGTGTCCACAAAATGGTGGTACACAGATATATATATATATATATAAATTAAAAAACAGTAACAACAAGCCCAAAAGTACCAATAATGATTTAGAACAACACAAAATGAGTTCCTGATATCATCATCATCATCATCATCATTTTCCTTCCACAAATCCTGATTAGATTAGATAAACTTTATTAATGCCATGGGGAAATACAAACTGATGAGACCTGCAGGAGCATTATGCTGAGCTGGGCCATTCCAAACAATCATAGGAGAGTCAAGAGATATAATCCTTCCAGTGACTCTGCCACTTAGTCTTCTCCTAGTGGACAATGCCTTAAATATTTCCTGGAGAAAGCAAACAAGGGACAATCCAACTAAATGCCCAAACCACCTCATCTGGCACTTCTTGTCTCAAAAGAACAGTAGTTCTACTATGAAGACCTCCAGTATTGAACCACTCATTCTATAAGTTAGCCGAACAACATTGTGTAGGAAAATTGTTGTTGCTGCTGCTGCTGCTGCATGTACTAGCAATCTAATTCTTTTGGTCACTACCCAAGGCTCTGAACCATAGGTGAGGACACTGTGTATAATATATCCACAAAACCTCTGCAGCTGCACCAATTTTCTGATCAATCTCACAATTACATGTTTCCTCACTCATAAATAGAACTCAAGCAAATAAAATATATCTAGGTAGAGCCAGTATAAAAGAAAAGAAAGGAAAAGTGATTTTACATGTGTAATTGGAAATCCAGCATTTATGAAGCTTTACTTACATAGACAGAGAAGTTCCATGTTAAAAAAAGCTACAGAGATGTGTATGCATTTGCCAAGACTGTCATAATAATTGTTTAAAATAGACAGCATGCGGATATCAATTGACTGAAGGTTCAAGTAACAGTGATGGGTCTGTGAAACCTTTTTAATTTATAGTTTAAATTTGTACTAAATTGTTGAAATTGATTTGGAGTCACATAGGAATCCAAAGCAAATTATCCAGGGCAGACATGATGTGTTCATTTGGTTACGAGTGAGTCTGGAATTTAGAAGCGGCATTTAGAACCTGCTGCATTTAGTCATAAATTGATATGGAATTCAATTGAAAAAAGAAGTGCAGTAATATAGTGAGAAGTTATCCTTGCTTTTTACTTAATGAAATAAAACAATATGTGAAAATCACCATTCATTTCCTTTAACCCAGTAATAATTTAATTTCTGCCTCTTACATGTTTATAATAAACATGCAGTGTGTAACTTGATTACAAATATGCTAATAAAGTTTAACAAAACAACACATTATAGGATTATGAGAATAAAATTAGATACATATGTCTTTGCTTTTGTGGTATTCACTCCCCACTGTCACTTGGATGATTTAATACTCTTAAAAATCTATTAGTTTGTTGGCACAACATTTTTCACTGACCTGCTAATACACCAGCAATATACAGAAGGCTTATGCGCACAAGGCCATGAACCATCTCGAGTGGTACTCCGATGACAAGCTGCAAAAGGGCATTGAACCCAAGTTGCTCTAACCTGAAAAATAAAATTGGACTGACTAGACTAACATACAGTATGTTCTTGAAGTCCTGCAATTTATTTTGTTAAATATGCATTTAATCCATTGTAACATTTCAAGTTTTTTTTTATCTAAAGTGTTTGCTTATTCAAAAATTATAGTTTGAAATTAAAGCATGAATCACACTATCAATAACCTTCTCTATGTACAGTTGATTCAGACTGTATTCAAACCTTTTCACTTTCTGCACAATTTTTTGTATTGTAGATTTATCAGGAGGATTTAGCAACCAGACAGACACACAAACACACAGATATTTGTCCTTTTATTAAAGTGGATAGATAAATTTGCTATTTTGCCCATCAATCAACACTCAACAACCCATAATGGCAAAGTGAATCTATGTTTTCAGAAACATTTGCCAATTTTTTTAAAAATCAAAAACTGAAATTTCTCATTCATGTTAAGTATTCAGACCCTTACCCAAGTACTTTGTAGAAGATCCTTTGGAAGAAATTAATGCTGCCACTGTGAATCAAGCATATTCTTTGGAATGGTGGGGGGGATGAGAGGTTGGGGTGTCGGCCCACCTGCAATGCTGCTATGGCCCACAGGTTGTAAAATGCTGCAATCATCCATTAATCAATATATAACTATGTATTTTTGTTTCTTAATTGGCAGCAAAAATAGCTTCAAGTTAATATATAATAATAACATATGCATTAATTTACAACAATCATTTATTTTGAATTAGATTTGCAGTGGGGCCATTCATCCCCACATCAATGAATATAAAGCAGTAGACAGTGCCTACTGCAGGGCACATTCACACACATATTCCCACACTCATTCATGCCAGGCCAATGTAGAGTGACCAATCATCCTAACTTACACATGTCTGTGACATGTAAACAAAGCCACAGTAATTTCATGAAGACATGGTTGAATATATAAACACAGATACTGGTTTAAGATTTTAACGTAGAACCCTGGAACTGTGAGGTTACAGCACTAATTACTGCAGTACTGTTTCTACCAATAAATAAAAAATATTTCATAATTAAAACAGAGATGGTGAAACACAAAACAAAATCACAACATTTTTATTCTCAACCTCTTGGTTCCTCCACACTTACCCAACATGCATGAAGATGTAAGTGAAGAATCTCCACACCTGGGCCCGATGTCCAGGATGATAAACAAGTGGACTCTTCATGAAGTCTGGGTGGTATGTTTGGAGAACCCACTTGTTGAGTTTGGCACCATAGCAAATAAACACAATGATCTAGGGCAACAAGGGAAGTGTAAAAAAGAGTCAGACTGTTAAACATCAGACTCAAATAACCATTTAAGTTGAAGTTTTTTGTCATGTACATGTAGCATTATAAAATTCTTAGTTTCAAGCCTCCTTAGTAAAAAATTGTGGGTTCACATAAAAATTCTAAAATTCCTTTTAGTTAGGTCGAGGTTCCGCAGTCACATTTTCCTAGTCACAGCTGCAGGCAGTCTTTAAAAGATTAAATATTGTAAACTTTAACTTCATTGTCTTTGTTTACATAATACTCAAATGCTAAAATTTAATTGTAAAGTCAATACATAGTCAATGTTATACACATGTGTGTGTTTGTTGAGATGTCCATAAGAGCAAATGACAACAATGAATTATTTGTTATATAAATTGCCTTTCAGGAGTTGGCTGAAAATATTTTATAGTTTAACAATTCAAAATCTATATACTGTATATCAAGATTTTACTTTTTTTTTTATAATGCTGCTGCCATCACAATAACAATCACAAAAACACTTAAATATTACTCTTTTGTAGTTGGAAAGCAGTCACATCCTTATTGGACATTCAAATGTTGGATATGAGAAAGCATCAAACCTACTTGTACAACTGTGATGACTGCCATGAAGACAGGTGGTGGGCAGAAGCGATTCTGATGGAAGTACCAGCGTCTGTCACTTTCACAGGGTAGAATTTCATATGCAACATATCGCACAAATCGCTTGTAAATGCCAAGCCCTGTCTCATCCAGGAGGATTTCTCTCTGCAAAGTACGTCGACCATTGGCAATTGCTTTGCGAAAACTGCTGGAGCGCTTACTACTGAGCTAAAGAGGAGAGGAAGTAAGAACGCAGTTAATTAATAATTAAAATATATCACTAGCAGCATGTAGCTAAAAGCATCACTTTCTTTATCAGATGTCAGGCTCACACTGATTAAATAACACTTGGTTAACTATTATAGGTCCCGAGTCAACCTGAAATTCGATGGAAGCATCTATACCATGGTCGTTGGAAACCACCTTCATTTACAGCTTGGGTGTCTTCTGTGTGGAAGTGGCATGTTCCCCTTGTGTTTGCCTGGATTTCCTCCTGCTGACTTAGTGATATGCTTTCAACTGATCTTGGGAGTATATACAAGCTGAGGATTTTTCTACAAGGTGGTACAGACTAGTATACACTGCAATATACTGACATCTCAAGTTCTGGCTCACTGCATCCCTGAGAAGGAACAAGATTGAGTAAAGAAAAAAGAATGAAAAAATTTCTGCAAACACACACACACATGTGAGTTACTGGAACCCTAATCATTTCTCTTTGTAAAAATCTATACTGGAGGCAACAAGTTACACAAAGTTACTCAGCATACTAGCGTGGTGGAAGCGACAAATGTGGTGGCTTATTTTCCATCCACTTTTTGAAGATACTTATTCCACACACTGTGCAGCAAAATATATGAAGAGAAAAAAAGTGTCCAAAACATTGGGTTAAAGTAATCATTGTGCCAATATACAGAAAGGTGACAAAAAGGACAACAGTAACTATAGAGGTATCATCCTGCAGAGTGTTCCAGGGAAAGTCTAGACAAGAATCTTACAACGGCTAAAACAGTTATACTGGAAGAGCAAGCAGGTTTCAGAGTTGAAAGAGGTACAGATGGCCACTTATTTGGTCTCAATTTTCATAGCATAGGGCATAGCACAGAGGCAAGATTGGACGTCTAAACACTAATCTAAAACGGCAGTCTCAGAGTAGCAGTGGATTCTAAACTTGTCAGAAAACACCCTGCTTGAAAATTCTCAGGATTTTATAGGGCCATCCTTTCTTAAGAAGTCACTCAGTAGTTGCATGTGAGTCCTAGATCTCACTACTAATAATTTCCCACAAGCCACTCTGAGGCAGTGTTACTGGAATTATAAATTCATACATGGCCACATGAAGGACAACAGCAGGGCTGTGCGATAGGAGCAACAGTCCCCTGTTTGGAAGAAAGGGCACCCAAGTTAAAGGGAGCAATTTGAGAATGAGATGCAAAGCTAACTCAGAACACAGCAAGGCCTGAAGAACGACACTTTGGGATTGTTGAAAGTTTCTCTTGGTGAACCCTTTTCTGCTGTGTTAGGATAAAAGCATATATTTTCTTCTATTTGAATATGTGCTTCCTGCTTCACAATGCTGCATTTTTTTTAGTTATCTCAGGATAGCTCTTGGTTTTGAAATGTTCAAAAGTATCCATTTACCCTTAAATACAATCAAAATACAAGTGTGAATTAGCGTAGTGATAGTTTTACCTTTGACTATTGATTTGTTTTCTTAGTACTAAAGAAAAATGATTTATTCTTTTTAAGAGTTTTGCTTGCTTTACTACTGTTTTCATTGTATTGTTCTGGGTGGTGTTTCATTGTTTGCTTTTTTTGATTGAAATCGGAAGTCCATTAAGTGTTCGATATTTCAAACTGTGAGTAGGCCACATGGTGTATTTCTCAAGATCACATTTAAAACATATTAGTTCATTTTTACTTTCTTTTGCCAAATAATGGCTCTAGTTCCCATTCAAGTTACAGAAAATAAAATGTTCATCTTCAAAAAAGCAAGCTAGACTTCTTGTGGTAAGAACAATTGATTATATACTGCATAATTTAATTAAATGCCATTCTAATGCCATTTTTTTAAAATGTATTCATTTAATGCATTATGCTGTATCTCCTTCGATTTGTATTAAAGGTAAAATGTAAAAATATATACAGGTAAAATTCCATTACAACGAATATCTTTACAACAAAATTTTCATTATAACAAAGTATTTTTATGGTCCTGACAGCTTCCCCATATGACGCGAGTCTATAGAAATCTCGTTACTACAAAGTACATTCAGCAGATACTTTCATTATAACGAAATGCACGAGAGACCTTGAAATGCCTGAATGAATCATCCACAGAGCAGTTAGTTCTGTGGCTGCAGCTCAGTTGTGCACAACGATCCCCAAACAGAAACACTGTAATATTTTTTCTTTCTTCAAACTTTCTTCGTACTGTTTTTTTTTTTGCCTTTTTTGTTTTCGATGGTTTTCAGTGATACCATTTACTTATTGCTCGTCAACATTTGAAAAACATCCATTGGAATTTAACTCATTGTCACCCTCCTATAGAAACGGCTGACATGAAAAAACGATTAACAGTTCATATTAGAAAAAAAAAAACTTCAAATTTTTTGCAGCTGTCGATTGCGGCAAGAAAAAAGACGTTGCCAGTGAATTTGGAATTTCGCCATTGACACTGTTAACTTTCTTGAAAGACAGAGCAAAAAAAGAAGAAAAATCTCGGGTTGCAAACGTATGTGTACTGCTGCATTTGAAGACATCAAAAAAGCCGTTTTATGTGGTTCAGTGATGCTTGTTCAAGAAACATTTCTATTAATGCAGCACTTATTCAAGAAAATGTCAGGTTTGTAAACTCTCTTGGGACCTTCCACAACTAGACATCAAGCCAAACAGCATCCCAAAGTGCGATCTCCACGTCTGTACGGGGCAATAGCAGGCTCACAGATATGCTGCGTCTCTCCACCAAAGTAAGCAAAAAAGATCTCGATGGGTGATGCAAGGTTAGGAACGTGTACATTGTAAATGCAGATAACAGGATTACTTGATCACTGACCTGCACGACCCTGCCTGACTGCTGTGTCTGTGTATAGCAGAGTGGCAGATCACGCTACAATAAATAACTGTGCCGTTCCTGTTTCAAGTTGAATAAAGCTGGTTTTGCTGAAGTACTGAGACTCGACCTCGTGTTTTGGGGTGCAAGACAGGGACTTATAGCGCGACCCCGATCTTTAATGATTTGCTTCTCTGGCTCTTCACTGCAGCGCTGTGAGCCTCCTATTGCCCTGCCCCAGCAACGGACAAACAATCTTCCACAGACGCTGCAATTGCGCTTCAGGATGCACTTCAGCATGTCGTTCCCGTTGGGTGGAGAGTGGGGGGGGGGGTCTCAAAAGAGTTCTGAAACCTCACAATAAAAAAAAGAATGATTCGGCTTCTGATTCATAACTGTGCTGCCCACAACATGCTTCCACATTTAGATAATCTTCACGTTGAATTCCTCCCACCCAATTACACGGCAGCGCTTCAGCCATTGGGTTTAGGCATCATTCGCACCCTGAAAGTGTATCATCACAAGGAAATGCTGTGAAAAATTCTCATCAGCATAACTTGTAGGCAGGAGGAGATTAACATTAACGCGAAAGAAGCTATTGAAATGATTGCAAACGCCTGGATACAAGTTAAAGAAAGCACTATAGTAACAAATACAGAATCTCATTACAACAAAATTTTCATTACAACGAAATATTTTTTAAGTCCCTGGGAGTTCTTTTTATCGGAATTTTAACTATATATAAAATATACTGTATATATATATATATTATTGTGGCGAGCGGCTGGAGGCGCCCAGCTGGGACACCCGAGGGATTACGCCTCCTCCAGACCACAAGGGAGCAACCGCCCTGGTGGCTATGGGGACCACGGGAAAGGAGCATAGAAGCTCAACCCTATAGGGGCCCGTGGTCACAACCAGGGGGTGCCCCGATGCCTGAAGAGCCCTGGCCCTCAGCACTTCCGCCACACCCGGAAGTGCTGGGGGGGGGAAGAAGACCAGGGACACTATGACGATGCGGGTTCGCTCCAGGCTCCCATCGTCCTTACGGGAACCCTGAACCCGACACCATCGGTAATGTCACTGGGATGAGCTGACATAAAAGGACAATTCTCAAATGAAGCCAGGGGATATTTCCAAAAGTGCCACTGTGCTTTTATTTCAAAAAAAACAAACAGTATCCAAACAAAACGTGCAGTGCTTCATAGTTTCAATAAATATTCCATAAAAACAGTGCAAAGTGGAGATAACAACAATTATCAATAAATAAATCCATTAAAATCCGAGGTTAAAATCAGAAGTTAAAATGCAGTCTCTCTTATTACGATCTCAGCCCACCTCCGTCTTTCATTCTCCCCGGCTCACCCATTGCTCCCGCAGCCGGCAGAGACCCAACAGCCACAAGCTCCTTTCGGCTGACCTCCATCTTGGCTGCCTGCATGCATCACTGCCAGACTGTCCGAGGTCAGCTCTCCTCCCTTCATCCTTCATGCTCATGCAGTCGCTCCTCAGATCCCTTGGGAGGACACCTGCCTTGCTCATCCTACTCCAACCGAAAATTCAGTGGGGCGAACTAGCCCCTAGAGTGCTATAAACAAATGCTCCTTTGCGGGGCCCCAGCTCGTGCTGTCTCCTTCTTACAGGTGGCCAGATTGTACGTTCCAAGACTGCTTTTCCTGTCCTTTAACCTCCTTTTTTCCTCTTCTTCTCCTCGATCAATCTATCAATCCCCCTTTCCTGGTGCCAACCCATATATATAGCCCCGTCTCTGTGAGTGCAGCGCCTTAATCACACGCCGCAGGAAGGCAATGAAGCAATTGAGAACGATCGCACCCACACGTGCAGGTGCAACTTGCTCCAACTACCTCATTAACTCCCCCGGTCGTGCAATCGCGCCCATGGAGAACGACACGGCTATACGGATTTAAATTAACCTGGCCCTTTTTTTTGAAGCCGCAGACCCGCTATACCACAGTCACCCGAAGTGCTTCCGGGTGCACAGCTGGCACTTCCACCACACCAGGGAGTGCTGGCAGAAGCTTGTTGGGAGGCACCTGGCGCACGTCTGGATGAATATAAAAGGGGCCACCTCCCTCCATTCAATGGCTGGAGTCAGATGGAAGAAGGACAGAGCTTGGAGGAGAGGAGTGGAGGCAGACCAGACAAAGAGGCATTGTGAGGAGGCCTGGACTTTGAAGGTGATTGGTGCTGGGGCACTGGGTTGTGTGCGGTATCTTGTAAAAAGTAATTATGAATAAATGTGTGTCGGGTTTTAAACCTACGGTGTCAGTCTGTCTGTGTCCGGGCCAGTTCCCACAATATTATATATATATATATATAAAATGTAGTAATTTAGTCTAATAAATGGCCTTCATGTTCCTCTATCCCTTACCTGTAGGAGTTTCACAACTGAAAATGATTCTTCCTGCCCGAAATGTGACATTGTTACTGGAGAACTGCACTGTGGACCATGTGATAGGTGCTATAAAAATTATTATCATTATTAAATACAATAACTTGTTATTTTTAAAATTAGGAAATTAAAAAAATTCAGTACACATTTTGAAATTTACCCGTCATATACTTTCTTGAAAAAATTAATAAGGTAATATTCAGAGTTTCACAATGTGACTTTCCTGTAATGTGAGTTTTCATGGCCACCTGAAAATACACAAACTTGCAGCGATCTTGGTTCGCAATGCAACCAAATGTGAAAAGAATAATGTTAGCCATAATGAAAAAAAAATCTGAAAAAAACAATGAAAGCAATTCTAAATATGATAAAAATTATAATGCACAAAAAAGATGAATTCATACAAACTTATACAGTACTTAACAATTCAGTCTTTCAAAGCTGATTTTTTCTGAAAAAATGTCAAAATTATTTTTATTACTCAAATTGTGGAAAACTAAAACTAGCAAATGTATGAAAACATTATACATAATAATTTTGAAGTGTACAATAGCATTCAAAGTAATTGCATGTATTGCTATGTGCTATACATGTTGGCCCAGTGAATGCTGTTTTCAGCAGCACTCTCATTATATCTTTTTTCTGACAGCTCAAATTTCTCATCTAACAGAGCAGTGCAGAACACAATTTGCCAACAATATATAAAACATTTTCTGTATAGCTTTTTTAAGAAAAAATGACTGCTCCTATTTGACAGAAGCATCCAACTACAGAGCCACACCACAGCAGTTCTACAACCGCAGTTTCACAGCGGTAGTGACGTCACCTCACATCTATGTGACACTAAACTTAAATTATCCGTAATCTTAACTGTTTATACTATATGATAACCATACTAACCCCTAGTCTTAACTTCTGCCATAAAATTGCTGGTGTAGACCTGCGGTAATGTATAGTGCTGCAGTCGGACATAATTTGTATCTAGTATCTTGCTATAAGGAAGTTTAATGGCTGAAGTTGGCTTGACTCCATTCATCACACAGTCTTTGTTGCCACCTAGTGGATAAAACAAAATATGCATTCAAAGCAATTTTTTTCCTACTGTTAACCTTCTATTCATTTGATGTCAATTGCTTTTTACACCTGCTTTCTGCCTTTTATGATGAAAGTGTTAATTATCTTAGTGGAATCATAAGTGGTAGAGTGACAGTACAATTGTCTTTTCCATCTTCAGCCAACGTTGCCTCAATATCTACTCACAGCATCCAATTAAATCACAGTACTGGGGGATGTTTGGCCTTTAGAGGCACCTAGAGGAGATAGAAACCCTAGCCATCTTTTCTGAACTCTTTGAGAGCTGAATATTTTTTGTAAAAAACTCAGTTTTCTGAGAAGCACACAAAGCAATTGTTCACACATAAATCAACATAAAACATCTCTTGCTATGTGCCGTGGCTGCTGTTGGTGCATGTTCGGCATCTCTGGCGACAACAGCTGCGTGGGGGCACCTCGATGGAGAGCAGGAATGCATGGTGGGCCTGCTGCCTGGCTGTCTTTGCACCGCAGGTGGGTGGTTGGTGGTGGTCGCAGTGTAACGCAATATGTGGTGGTCCTCCCAGGCAAACGGAAAAGAATGTGTTTCAATGATGCTGCTACAATATACTGTATTTAAGTAAAACAAGTAAAAAAACATGTTGAAATGTAGTAGCCAGTAATGGTTATGCTGTGGCTCAGTTCTTTGGTTTTCATTTATCTTTTTTTTTTGTCAAGTAGTTTCTAATGATCTTTGCTTTTTGATTATGGTAATTTGCTTGTTCCCCCTGTCCCTTTTATGTTGAGCCAAGAGGGTGTTGACTTTCTGCCCTGTGGCTGAACAGCTCATGGAGTAGCCACTGGAGTCCCTATTGAAAGATTGCAGAGGCCAAGACTAACCACAAGGGTTTTGAGAAAGCGGTCTGTGTTGAAGGCTCCCCTTCGCCTCTAAGATTGATTTTTGTGTTTTTGTTATTCATGTTTTTTGGTAGGTTTTAGTTTATGTGATTTTTGGATGGGTGAAATTTTTTAGGTGTTTTAGTTTTGGAATGTTTACCTGTATAAGGCCCCTCTGTTATAGCTTTCGTTTTTGTGCATTTTCCAGGGCTAATTTTCTTAAATTTATTTAGCTTTTCTCTTTTGTATATTTTTCTATTTGCCAGGCCTAATATCCTTGATTTTATTTGGACTATTTCTTTTGTATATTTTTGTAATTGCTTAGACTGATTTTTTATTAATACTGAAAGAACATTGACATATATGTTTTTGTATATATTTGTCTTTATCTATTTATATTACTTGTTTAATTACTTGGCCAATTCTGTGTTTGAATTTCCTAGTCTTTCTTATTATTTAATAAATAAATACATTTGTATTTAAGTTTTCTTTGCATCTCACGGTTTCTCTTTTCTAATAAAAACCCCAAATCATAACTCAACTTACCACATCAAACTTAAAGAATTTGGAAAACACTTGATATAGAGTTATGGTGTACACTGGACTGTTGTATTCACAAATGTGAAAACATGGCAGCTGCAGCCCCTAGATGCTGGCATCTCCATAGAAAAAGGTCTGTAAAACATGAAGGCAAGTGCACATCTTCATTGATGTGCAAATGTGAATGAGTCAATAGAATGACAGGCAAAAAGTGATTAAAAAATATCTATTAATGAAGTCTGCAATCCAATGAGTAAACAAAAGTAGACAGGCAGATGGTCATACACAAAATGAGCAGAACAGAAGCAAAAAAGGAACAGGGCAAGGAACAAAATGTAAAACCAAGGCAGAATCCAAAAAAACAAGCAAAATGACCAAAAAAAAGAACAGGAACAAAGAATTTAGAAAGAAGCTTGGGTTCATTATGACACTGAGCACAAGGCTAGAATCAGCTCTATCCCAACTTGCTTTTTATTTCCTTTTACCTTCCATCACATTACTTCTGTCTGGTTTATACTACATGGCAGCATACACTGGTGGAAGGCAAAAGCAATTTGCAAATGGAAGGATTGACTAGGGGTGGAGCCAAAATCAAATGCTGACAATAGTAGCACTGTGTTTTTACTATCAGTGTGAGAAGTAACAATGATAATAAAACAATTCTACAATAATTTCTCAAAATATTGCTTAATTTGCAGGTTTTCCTTTTAAAAAATGTTCACAATTTTCCTTATCCGGCTGGATTTTACATTCCTGCAGCAGAACTGTGTTTGACAGCACTTTCTTTCTTGAAATAACCAGATTGTAATGCCTTTTGAGAAAACATGTAATTAATTCTTCCTACACAGTTCAAAACTACTGGGCCTAAAATAGATGTTTATGAAATTCTGTCCTTCTTTCAGAACTGCTGCACGACATACGTTTTGCAGAATAATTATGTAGCTCAGCTCTGGCTCAAGATCTTTTGGCATTTTTTCCATCTTTGAAATAAATAAACTCAATGTGTTGTGTACACATCAGTATGGTGTAAACATCAGTGATTTTTAAGCTTTTTATTCCTCTCTTTCCCGTAATTCTCACTTTATCACAGAGTAAATGCTCATTTACATCTTATTCATTTTTTGTAAAACCAGACGTTTGTGTAGAAAGAAGAGGTGAATGTATCATATGAAAGAAAATGGACATGCCAGTTTGTATTATGCATAAAATCTATGTCTATCCAGCTCTGTATGTTACATTAATTAATCAGTTTATTATTTGGACAAACATCAATGTTGAAGGGCTTTTCAACTTTTAGTTTTCTTCTGTTGTCTATTATAAAATTATATGCATTGATGTTTAAATTTAGTGAGTTACAGAAAGGAAGAACAGTAGTTTAGGAAGTAGTATTACAGGGCAGGGGGACAGCCTGACTGTAGTGATGGCTGTATAGATTGTACAAACACCATAGACTTTCTCTTTGGACTCATGTTTCTTACCCATGGACAAAAACACGTAGTCAGAAACACTGACCAAGTATGCAAAAGTATATTTTTGACGTAGACTGATATTCTATCTACTTTTGGTTGTTTATTCCCCTGATGCAGGGCTACATGATCATTTTCTTCAACCCCAGCAAAGATAATCAGGTTCAGAAAAATGGATGCACTTTCATTTGTTTTTGTCACTAGTCATTTTTTTTAATCATTTTGTGCCTCATGGCATATTTGGCAGCAGACTGCTCATTAGACATTGTATGGCAGTATTATGCAAACAAAATCAGCCATTTATGATCCAGGCCCACTTGCTGCAATACAGAGTTGCTAGGAGCCAGAGCCTATTCCAGCCACATAATGCACAAGGCAGGCACTAACCTTGTATGGGCAAGCCATCGCCAAACATACTAACACATGCATGGCCAATTCAGAGATGCCACAGGAGACACAGGAGGTGATTTAGCAGGTTAAGTAAATGTATGAATCAATAAATGTTAATAATCTATATTTGTATAAATATTTAAGACCCTAAAGTGAATTAGAAGATTCAGTAAAAAGGTGGATGTATAAATAATGTACTACATTAAAAAGGTAGTGAATTAATTATGGAACCAGCTTAATCTGACACAGGATCCAGAACCCATTTGGGTAGTGTAGGTCAGATTTGAGATAGCACTTAACTTAACACACACATCTTTGAGATGATGTGGAAAACCTAACTACTCAGAGAAAAATGCAATAGCACTAACTATTGCAACACAGTGCTAGCTTTTTTTGAAAGTTTCAGCATAACATAAAATATTTTTTGGGGAAGTATTACAATGATGCACGGTAAAATGATACAGTAGAAGGTAGGTTTCACATCAAGACCAAGATTATATAAGTGACAGTCTAATAAGGTATAAGGTATTTTATCTTACTAAAGTAAAGAATGAAGGAGCTGGACCTGTTCAGTTTAAGCAAAGTTAGTTTAAGAGGTGACATGATTGAAGTGTTTAAAATTATGAAGGGAGTTAGTACAGTGGATCATGACTGTTATCTTAAAATGAGTTCAACAAGAACACAGGGCCACAGCTGGAAACTTGTTAGGGGAAATTTTGCACAAATTAAAGTTTTTTCTCACATGCAGAATTATAGACATGTAGAATAAGATACTAAGTAGTGTGGTGGATAGCAGCACTCTAGGGTTATTGAAAAATTGACTTGATGTTCTTTTGGAGCAAATACACAGATGGGATTGGTGAATTTTGTTTTGCTTAGTGGCCTGTACTCATAAAAAGTTTTTCTAATGTTGAAATGTTCTGGACTCCTCCTGCATATTTCAATCTGCATATTTACAGGTTCCGCTTGGTAATTATGCTGATGTAGTTACCTCATTCTAAGCCTAATCATGGCTGATGCTGGTTTGAGACATAACATAATATGCTTACATTCACTTAATCCAATTCTGGGTCACAGGGACACACAGCCTACAATGATAACTTTGGAAGTAAGTCAAAAAACAGCCTTGGACCTCTTACAATGGACCACTTCAAAAATATTAGTTAACCTAACATGCACATATTTGGGATATTGGATGAAAATTGAGTACTCAGAAAATGCGAGACTATCAATACTGCACATAAGACAACAATCATACTGGATTTGAACTCAGGACACTGGATCCATGATGCAGCAGGGATAACTACAGTGTAACTATACTGCCTGATGTGATGTAATTTATGCTAAAAATAAAATATATTAATGATAATGAAATACTACTACTAAAAAAAAATTATTGTTGTTATTGTTGAACTCAGTAAAACTTATTTCTGTAGCCATAATTCAAATACACATTAGCAATACAGATATACATTGCATATGAACAATTCTGTTTATATATAGCTAGATTCACCCAGCAATTAGTGATTGCTATATGAAAAAATTGACATTAATTTGTCACTATTCTGAATGAAGAGACCTTTAATATTATCGTCGACAGAAAAATATTGTTTACTTACTTAATCAAAGGCAACTATACACATGAGTTTGTGGGAAGAAGGACCCACCCATCTAATAATTCATACTTGAGACAGGGTTTCTGTTTCATTAAACACAGCTCAATGATTTTGAGCTTAGTTGGGTTCTAGTTTAGTTTTACTTACAGTTTCTGCAAATCAGGAAAAACAGTGAAATTCTGTAATTACTTAGAACTGACTCTGTACAAGTCAGTCTCTTTTATATCCAAAAACTAGTGAAGGCATCCTAAACAAAGATAAAACTTAAGTATTCTGTTTAAGTAGCTTATCTATCATCATTGCCTGAACCAGAGGAAGAAAGTAAAAAGGCAAAAAAGCAATTTCAGGAAATATTCCTTAATGTCTCTTATGTATTGGAAATTATTTTTGTCACATCTTTATCCCACACAATAGATGCATATGAAATAGTAGATTTCGGTTTGGAAAAGAATTATATTTAAAACCTGGTCAATGTATTATTGCTTAACAGAATGAAATGCAGTACAACCAAGGGTAAATCAAAAAGTAAAGGCAATGTGAAAATAATGCAGTAACCACAACGGATAGAAGCTGAAGGATGCAATACAACATGTTCACGATGGCTTATGGGTATATCGAACAAACAAAGAGCAGTGCTCTGTTGTTAGTCCAGTTGAAGTCAAGGTTAAAATAACATGGGTGCTCCGCTGCAGGATTGCACCATTGCTGAACAACGTGCTGTAGTGAGATTTCTATAAGATGTGGGAGTGAAACGTGCTGAAATTTACCAAAGGATGTTGGCAAAGTATGGAAGTGAAAAGATCATGACTCAATGAAAGGTTTATGAATTGGTACAAACATTTAAAGCAGGACGAACAAGTGTAACCGACAAAGCTCGATCTAGTCAACCATTAACATCATGCATACAAGCCCACATCGACATGGCAAATGCCTGGATATCAGCTATGGATCTACACATGCCATTGTGCGTGATGACTTTGTGTACCTGACTTTCAGAAACTTTATGGTACTCTAACAACTTACTGATCTGCACAAGACAACATCCTTTGGTGAATTTCTACAGGTTTCACTCCTTCTGCCTAAACAATGGTGCAATCCCCAAGCAGAGTATCCCTGTTCGCTTGACCTTGGTTTAACTAGATTAATGGCAGAGCACTACACTGTGAATGTTCGAACTACCCATAAGCCATCATGAAATGTTGTATTGCATCAGTTTCGATCCGTTATGGTTAATGCATAATTTTCAAATTGCCTTTACTTGTTTATTAACCATCTTATCTTTACACTTTGGACAAAGAGAAGAGTCATCAGTCAGACTATCCATTCATACAACCTGTTATCTGTTAGAAGTATTCAGAATCAATAGGAACTAATGTTTTTGTGTTAGAAATAGGCAGGAACTAAATGTTGTCTCATATACACAACCACTGGGACAATACAGCATCAGCTTTCACAATGATGGCATACCTTTGATGTATTGGAGAAACATCAGAGATCTCACTTAAAAGTGCTATTTGTTTTCTTTGACTTTTAAAGACCAAATAAAACCAAAGAAGATATCTGGCTAGTTTTAAATATAGTCTATTGTGACATAATACTGAAATAAATAAAACACTAGACAAGTGTATCAATGACCTAAGGCCTTTTTGTTTTATTGTTGACTATACATTGCATATACTGTCTTTGTAACTACTTGCATTTAGTGGCACAACTGAAATTTGATGAATTCTAGCACAAAAAATTAAGCAGACTGGCCCATGTGAAATTAAATTAAATCCAGTTAAAAACGACCACCATTAATGAGAAATATCAAGTATATAAGTGACATTTCTGTAGATGTGGGAATGATAACACCATTAACCTTTTTAATCCAGTGTCAAGTGGGCAAACATGTTAATAGTAAAGCCTTGCAAAACAACAACCATGCTGTCACTGTGGGTACCCCAGCCCCATGGGCCCCAGTGCAACTGACCCCACTGCACTGCCTATAGTTATGCCAGTACTTACATTTCTTCTTCCCGCAGATATAACATATCCCTTCGTTTACAACATTACTCCTGACTGTCATGATTTACCCCTTGTTTTTTATTTTTCTGTACAGATTTTGGGACTCAAAAAATAATGTATTACAATGTTTCGGGGTTGTTAGAGACCAAGGAATCCAATGGTAACCTTTATTTTTATTTCAGTGTGTTTTTACTTATGTTAAAAATCATTTACATTCTCCTGCAGTGCCACCTATTTTTGTATGGATGTTGCCATTTTGAGAAGTTTTGTATATACTGTTATGGTGTTGCTAGGAAAGTTCAACCACAAGTGTACCATGCATGACATCACTGTTGCAAAATGGAGTCTCACACATGGTGAAAAGGGGTTGAGGCCTCCAAAAACAACCATAAAGCAGGCAAGGGCCTTCATAGGCCAGTCCAGAAGAGACTCGCCCTAAACTAGTTTCCCTTGAAATCTACCAGAAATCTACTAGGCCCAAAGACTGCTGCTACCAAGGGCAGCCAGTAGACTGAAGACTAACCACTGCCTCTTATAAATTCAAACTTGTGTAATTGCTGCCATTTCATGACTGACCCCTCTTGACTATCCAAGCCACCAGTTTTTATGTTGGGTTCAGTGGACCCAAAGGATTACACCCTACAGTTTTTTGTTTTTTTTTAACACCAACAGAGGCCTTGCATTTACTCACCAGTTCAATCAACTCCTGGTAGCAGACTTGTCCCTCCTCATTGCTCTGCACCAAGGCAAAAAGCATCTCAAGTTTGGAGGGATCGAGCTGCAACTCATGGTGCTCCACCAAGCTGGTAAAATTCTCCACTGCAATGAAACCGGTGTTCTCTGGATCCAGCTGTAAAATAAAAGGCTACAATCATTTATGTTAACATCACATCCAGAACTCTGATGTGCAGGCAATGGGACAACAGTGTGACACTTTTCTTTTGCTCACAAACATTAGAGATCACTTCTAGGAAGTACATACAATTACTCGAAACTTAATTGATGTAATCTGAGCGAGGTCTGTTTGGATTGTCACACCTTTGATGAACAATAATGCTTTCTGAGAATTAATAAAAAAATATGCAAGAAAGACTTTGTTCTCATTAAAATGTGGTTTTCTGCATATAAACATTTAAATTCATTTGTAATATTTGATCATTTTCCAAAATCTGTTCCCATGGTTAAGGTAAGAAACAGCATGCTTTTATGCTTATTGTAGTGTATACTGCTTCAAAGTGTAAAAAATACATTAGGATTATTATTTATTATTTTTTTCAAATTTTCAATACTCTATACTTTACATTTTGATATCATTGTCACCACAATGCTGTAAAATAACTTGGTCTGCTAGCCTTGAAAGATTTACATGTCTCTTTATCAGTTTATCCTGTTCTGTTACTTTGCACTACGCTTTTTATTTATAATGTGTATTTGATTTATATACCTCATTTTGAACCTTACTATATTTTAAATATGCCACATAAAATTCAAAGCTCGTTTGTGTTTCTATTTGTGCTGCAATTATTATATTTCCTATGCTATCATTACAGTGCTCAGTTTGTGTATTTATGTTGCACATTGTTCGTTTTTGTGTAAAGTGCCCAGTGAATGCTGTTAATGGTTCTATATAATATAAAGACTAAATGAATAATATGAAAGGTGCACTAATTTACATCTAGATAAAATTATGCAAATACCACCCAATGATTTGTTTTACCCATAATGTATAATTTAATGTCCTGAATGGATCTAATGACACATATAAATATCTTTATAACCACATAATGCCCACAGACATATAAAATAAATATCTTCTTGTGCTTGATGTTAAAATTAATTTCTAGTTTCAAACACCTACTTACATTCATTCACTTTCCTTTCACTATTCTAGCTGAGGGTCACAGGTAACAACTTACTGATCAAACTAGGCCATCTTGAACCTACACAAAACAAGACTAACGAAGGCCATCATGTTTCGTGATCTCAAAGCCCTAATCCTAGAAAAAATAGCTGAAATTTAAAGTGAAACTAAAACATGGGACTTCTAAAAATGTCTTTCTTGATCAATAGTTTTTCATTCTCTTGATTCCTTATTTGTATTTGACTCTGTATTACATTGTTTCTTAGTATTTGCTTAATTCAAGCATGTATACCAACTGTTTGCTTTTGATATTCTGCCCATTCATCATGATAGCTCTCATCTATGTGCCAGTTATGACTTGTTTGAACTGCATCTCTGTTTGTGCCAGAGATAGCTGTTGTTATGCTATAATATTTGTTCCCTGTCTTACAGGATTTGTCCATTTTTAAAAATACAGATACCCCATTATGCATCACTATCAATGACCTCTTTTGTTATTATTACTTTATTAACATCATCTCCATATAAAGATAAAGTATGCCACCAGTATGAAATTCTTTTTTATTGCCTGCTACTTGTTTTGAAAATTAGAATGGTTTTAGCAGTTTGTGAACAGTCGCCTGGTTGTTGAGCAGCCACCATGTTCTCAACCTCAGAGCCAGGATATTTAAGAATGTGCATCGAAGTAAGTTCTAGTTCAAAAATGTGGAGGCAAATGGATAACGATTTATTTTAAGTAATCAGTTTAACAAGTACAAGAGAAACAAACTTGTCTTTGTTATATTTAGAATTCTCGAAAGTCTGCTGTGGTAAAGGTGGTAAAATATATTATGATGCCGTTAAGCTGGCAGCCCTGTCTTACAGTTGATTTAGACGACTAACTTGTTCATTGTCTTTGTTGGAATCTGCACATTATCTCCAAGTTCATGTTGTTTTTATGGATATAGTTTTCTGACATATCCCACTTTAGGTTAAACAGCAACTTAAAATGTACCCAATATGGGTAAATGCAGGTGTGTGTAACTGTGTCCAAAGTTTCCAGTGATGGACTGGCATCTATTGCAAGGACTGATCTTGTTTTTAACCTGATTTTTACAAGCATAAATTATGGATCCCTGTAATGCTGTAACAGACAACATCTGATACATCCAGACATAACTTTACTTAAACAAATCTGTGAATTCTACATTTTTAACCCTGTCACAATACTTTTCATATATACATCCCTACTGTATTTATATAGGGAAAGTAAAAATGGAAAGATGAATGAATTGTATTGCAGTATTGAGGTTTTTAAAAAACAGTGCTCATTTAAAAAAAGGACATGTCAGTTTTAAGAGTGTGATCTTATTTGGTTTTACCCCCTCATCTTTGTTTATATAAGAACATACAAAATATTACAAGTGAAAGGTGACAATACTGTCCACTCATTCAAGCTGTTTATCTTTTTACTAGTAGTTGTGCCATTCCCAATATCACATCCAGACAGATGCTTTAAGATCTCTGCTTCAAGTACATGACACGGTAATTTGCTTCAGACTCCCATCACCCTTTATATGAAAAACTGCTCCCTGAGTTTAGACATTTAATGTGCTTACTTTTCAGTATAAACATCTGAAAAACATCCACTCCTTATATTTTTTTTTTTTTTTTTTTTGTTACTTGAGGTCAACGGTATATACTGTTTCAGCCTTAAACAGAATGGCACAATTGTTCTCACCCTAAATAAATTTTACATTACAGTATTTAGCTCTTTTATTAAATGCTGTTTGAGTGCTTAGGATACAAAGTGATTCAGGTTTGTCTAAAGTGATTCAGGTTTGTCTTCAGTCATTGTAATTTTAGGTTTAAGTAAGAAATTTGATAAGTTAAATAACCAAGTGGCAAAATTCCATTTCAACATATTATGGTCTCTTTTTCTTTGCCACAATGAAATATTCTTGTTAAATAAGAATCAAGTGGGCATCAAAAGGTTGCCTAATTTTCTTAATACTGTACAGCACCAAATTATTTTCAGCGCGATATAAATTAGCTATGCTGACAGTTCCACAATTACACTATATAGAATGCACCAGTATAATTTTGAAAGCATGAAAAGAACTGTGATGAAACCATGTTATTGCTGAGCTGCATCTGTTGTCATGGAAACAAACTGCTATAGTGAAAGCCTCACTCTTCTCAAAGACGAGAGAGCCAGGCTCACATCCTAGACTGTGTGCTGCACACATCTCCATCTAGGCCAGTCAACTTATTATTCTCAAAGACACAAAACATGCTTGCTAAATAATGATTCTTCTTTATGAATTCAGAAATGACACTATTTCACAAAGTAATGTTTCTTTCTGAAAAAAAAAGTCAACAGGTTACCTACATGTAAAGTTTTGGATAATGAAGGTTGTTAGAATTTACCGAATATAAAACTACTCTTTATGTCTCGTAATATAACTGGAAGGTGCAAACAAGAAAAAAATGAATGTGTGTGTTAGTAAGTGAAGTACAGATGCTTCTACTGCACAAACGCTAATACTAGATAGATAGATAGATAGATAGATAGATAGATAGATAGATAGATAGATAGATAGATAGATAGATAGATAGATAGATAGATACTTTATTAATCCCAAGGGGAAATTCACATACTCCAGCAGCACCTTACTGATACAAAAAACAATATTAAATTAAAGATTGATAATAATGCAGGTAAAAACAGACAATAACTTTGTATAATGTTAATGTTTACACCCCCGGGTGGAATTGAAGAGTCACATAGTTTGGGGGAAGGAACGATCTTCTCTACTATTACTACCTCCACAACTAAAGAATGCTAATTAACAGAATGTACCATTTGAAAAGCATCTGTTCTTGGCAATGTACACATTTATTATATATGTTAATATTTGTAGTTTACCATTGAATATTAAAAAAGTGTAAATAGTCTCATGTGGTCCTTAAAGCTTAGGATTTACCAAAGGAAAAATAAACAAGCAGGCACATTAGGGGACTGACAGTATAATCAAGCTTCACTATATTACTGAGTAACACAAAGCATAGTGGAGCACGTGAATGTCCCCTTGGGGATCAATAAAGTTACGTACTTCATGGCTTTGAGTGATAATAAATCATCCATACACAAAGCCTAGTCTGAAGCCAGTCTGAGAGTATTGCTTTTTTTTAATGGTTCAGAGAAATGAGTAATTTCTTCATTGTCAACACATGTTGCCTTTTCTTTTTCAAGAAACAGACTGAAGGAAATCTCAATTTTTTTGTCCTTTTTGTGTTTATACCAATAAAGTATATGACTTGATTAAGACAGGTTTTCTGCCAAGCTGACATCTTTAAAAAACTAATTGGTATGCTTAAATTGTTAAAGGACTAGACTAGAAACAAGGGCAAAAAATAAAGGCACGAGTCCGTTACATAAGAAATTATTGTAAACATAGTAGATTGAAAGATTCAGCTCAGAGACTAATCAGTGGTGGAGGCTTACTTCTATTTACTCATCCATTTTTCTAGTTACCCTGTGAGAAACTGATGACTATGAGAACTACACTGGACAAGAGACACGGAACCAATCCTTGACATGGTACCAGTTTAGAACAAGGCACACTCACACATACAGATGCACCCATACTCGCTCACATGAGGCCTGTTTAGAGTCACCAATTACACACCCAGTCGCCAGTTAACCTAACCCTTGTATGTTTGGAATGTAGGAAATAAACTGAATTACCTGAAGGAAAACCTGAACACACATATACAAAACATGTTAACTCCAAGCAATTTCTCTTGAATAAGCCAATCGTAATCCATATTTCACCATGCCATTTCCAGGCAATAGAAAACACAGGGGAATCATAACATTAAATTGTCTGAGGTAATCCAAGTAACAATTTTAAGTAAGAAAACATAATGCAAAAAAAAAACAAAAAAAAAAAACTGTAAAATCTTAAAATATAGTTCCTATATCTATATACACATTCTTTTTGTATCCATTTATGTTGTTAGAGCACACTAGTGTCCTCATACATTTCTAAGACCTTTGTGTTAAGTTAAATGGTTCCTGTAAGTTTGCACAGAGCATTTTAGAATTGCCAATAAACCAAACATACATATCTGCCTGCTTTGTTAAGAAACCAGAGTACTGTATGGTGGCATGAAAAGACCATGACAATTTAATCAGAGTCCTTAAAGTTATGGAGCATGAACATTAATCACTGCACTATTACAGAATGGTATTCTTCTTGATATAAATTAATTGCATAAATTTGGATCTCTTCATTTAATTTGTGCAAACACCAGTAGATGTTAAATATAAGTAACAAAAATATTCATCTAAAGAGAAAATCTGAAAAAAAACTTGTTGAATTCTCCCTTCACCTCTTTTTAACTATTTTTTTATATAACATAATTTATGGTCAGGGTTGTGTGGGGCTGTAGGCTGTTCCAATAGCACTAGGGGGAAGGCACAAACCAGCCCTTGATGCCACACCAATCTATCCCTGATATTTCTCACATTCAAAGGAAGAGAGTTCCCCTCACCAAGAGGATGAATTGTGAATATTGACGTTAGCCATTCACATTAAAAAATCACCATGAAACTTATGCATGTGGCCATGAACAAACAGGTATTACTCTCATTCTTTAGGTCAGGACCTGAATCAAATAATGTCTGAGAAGATACTACTGTCATCAATGCAAATTCAAAGACAATTAAACAAAATCAGAAGCCAAAACCATATCCAGAAATTTAGGTCATTAAACAGCCAGAAGTTCAATAACACCAAAAAGTAAATAGCCAAAAGTAAAAACTCCAAAAATGAATATCAAAAAAATCAAGACAAAGTGGCGTTGAGGCATGAGGTTTTGATGATTAAAATGACTGTGACATTGACATTATCAACAATACAGTAATTTATGAAGGACAAAAGCCACCATTTGAGGCACACAAACACAAAATTTTAGGCCAAACGACAAAACATAACATTTTAACAGTCCCTTAGGATAGAGGAGTGGCCCAGAAAGTAGAAAGTACAAATGTAACTCATATACGTGAAATTAAAAAGACACCTGTAACTATAAATCAGTACATTTTTTGCATAAGCAGGCAATGTAGTGCACTGGCGGGGGCACGGCACTTTAAACCACAAAGCTGTTAGTCCAGTTCCTGCCTGAGACTCATTGTGTGACCCTGAGGAAGTCACTTAACCTGCCTGTGCTCCAACTGTAAAAAAAGACCTGCAAACTAAATTAATGTGTACTGTATATAAAAATAACATGAATCTAAAGTTGCCTTGAAGGCAAAATATAATAATAATTTCTGTACTACTGACTTGCTTAAAATAAATGAGCACAGAATTCCAAACAATAACATTAACTTAATTTTCTCAAACTATATTAAGCAAACTTGATTTGAAAAAATAAAGTTTAATTTTATTATAATTCAAAAAATCCATTAATAGTCTTTCAAAAAGCTGATAAATTTTGTCTTAGAGGAGTCGGTGATATGTATTGTATTCAGCAGATAAGTAAAATAGTATATGGGAAGGAAAATTAAATACAGGAAGGGGAAGAAGACTAAACTTGAGGTCAAGTCAGCAGAGGAATGTTAGGCTAGTTACTCCACATGAAAAATAAAGTCTCAAATAACATTAGTGAACTTTAAAAATGTATAGATGACACTAGATAAGGAATGAAAGGAAATACTACAGATTTAGCAAAAATAAATCCTGCATTGTCATAACTGGGTAAACTTATTTAAAATGCAATTATCAAAAGTGTTTCCTACAGGTGATAATATTTATTATAACCACATTATAATATTGTGCTAAAGTGACATGAATATTAATTATATCTACATTATAATATTGCACTAAATAAAAACGCTGATATAGACTCATACAACTAGGTAACAGTGGTGCCACAGAATTTCCAAGCTAATTTTTAAACTAACCAAGCATACACACTGTACTGTGAGAACCCAATCATAACAAGAGTCACAGTACACTTCAAAGAGAAGAAATAGATCAAATGTTGTTATATACTGTTGTGGCCACCAGGGGGAGACCATGATGCTTCAGCAACCCTGATGGGGTGGGGGGTACTGCCCTGTCTATGTCTGCTTCCCAGGTCCTTATGGTATCATCCCGTCCATAACACTGTGTATACTGTGCATATACCGTAATCAAAAAAATGGGGAACTTGAATTAATAGACTCTAAAAATGGTTCAGCATCCATGCTCACTAGCTGGAATACACATGGCAGCAATTTAAGCCATCACGAGCTAGATATATCAAAGCAGAGAAGAAATGGCACACTGCCATGTTCTAAGGGTCTTCAAGGGAAATGAACAGCTTTGCGATTTCTAAGACTCTACCTCAATGTTATGCTATCAAAAAAAGAAAAGAAAAGAAAATCATTCACTCCACACAGTTTCTGCCACCTTCTAATAGTAGCACATATACTATGATTCAGAGTATTTGTTTTCTAAACGTATTTACTGCAAGGTAAATAAATTCATGGCAGCCATTTCGGATCAAGTATAATAATGCAACTAATAAAGTTTCTACATTTCTACTGCAGATAAAAATGTATACAATTTACTAGGTGAAAAAACCAAAACATTCAAATAAAAGCATTGTTATTTCAACTTCTTGAAACAACCATTAACAACCATTTATTACGGGTTCTTTTTCTTTACTAATTTCCACACCAATACTAACAAACCTCAAGGATCCAATAAAAAACTGGGTATCCACTAGTTCTTTCTATACCAAAGTTAGTATTCATGTATCTAAAATATTCATTCAATCTCCTTGCCCTTCCTTTCATAAGACATTGTATGTTTTGCTAAATCATGTCTGTGTTTCTTTAAAGGTAATCCTGACTTTAAAAACAGGTCACTGGGAAGTTCCTCAGTTGGTTAGAAAGTATTCTAATAGAAGATAACATTCAATATTAATCTAGGATCAGTTGCTAAAAGCACAAAAAAGTTGAATAAAAAGAAAAATGGCCCAGATATAAATATGAGTTGAACGTGATGTGCTCCAAAGTTAACTATCCAGAAAAATGGCTTTAATTGGGACATCTAGGAGGCCTGTGAAACTTAAAAAATGCAATCCTTCTTAGCTTCACAAGTGATGCCCAAGAAATCTTAGAAAAATATGCTTTTTTTTTTATATACAGATGAAGGTGGACAAGCCATAAACAATTCCCCAACATAATTTGGAGACTGATCAAAAAATAAATTTTCTCACCAATTAACTAACAAAGTATTACTAGAAATTAACATTGTTGTTCTTGTTCATACGAAAAGACCCATCAGACATCCAGAGATCACAAGCTTTCCACTTTCAGCCATCATGGACCCCAACTTCTGAGGTAGGTTTCTAAAGCTCATGGACTTCTGTAGTGAGGGAAGAGATAACTTTTCTTTCTTTTCCCAAAAAACAGCCAAACAAATGTAACACACTTTCGGAGCACGAACAATAGTAACTCCCAAACACCCATTCCCTTCGACTACAAGGTCTAGACCAAGTTTGCAAACTCAGACTAGAAGAGATGGTGCTATAGATGAAATTTCAGGTAATTACAGGTAACTAGAGAAATTTATAATGAATTAAAAAATCACATTTCAAAAACATAACTGCTAACTAAGCATATGTTTTGCGGTAATAAAATCATTTTGATTTCTTCTGTTGCTCCTCTTGACTTTCTACCTCACTCTCTAGCACTGATAAGTCTGTTAATAAGCTGCTTAAAATTATTTTGAACTATAAAAAACATTTTTCTGTCTTTAAAGGCAGAATATGAAAAAAACATGAGATTTCATGTAATAGTTATTTAATGTGATCTCATATCATTTGCACATTCAGACAAATACATTTTATCTAATGTTGCTTTGTCCATAGATGAGCATAAAATGAAGATTCATAATTATAAACACAGTTAAAGTACGAAAAACAGTTTTAGTTCCTTTTTTCACATTGTACTGTATAGTTCACAGCTTCATGATTAAGTACATTAAATCAACTTGGTTTTGTGAGGGTGTAATTTCAGTTAATACAGATTTTCCAGCACCAGCACGATTTCCCCCTTGAACTCTTTGCTGTGTTCCTCAAACCATTCTGGAATGATTTTTGCACTTTAATGGGGCCACTGCCATCAGGGGATACCATTGCCATAAAGGCGTGTACTTGGTCTGCAACAGTCTTTAGGAAGGTGGTACACATGTCAAAATAACATCCACATGAAAGCCAGGACCCAAGGTTTCCCAGCAGAACACTGACCTGAGCATCACACTGCCCCTGCTGGCTTGTCTTCTTACATAGTGCATCCTGTTGCCATCTCTTCCCCAAGTACATGACACATTACGCACCCTGCTGTCCACATAACCTAAAAGAAAATGTGATTCACCACACCAGGGCACTTTCTTCCATTGCTCTGTTGTCAAGTTTTAACATTCACATACCCATTGTAGGTGCTTTCAACTGTGGATAGGGGTCAGCATTGGCACACTGACCAGTCTGTGGCTCTGCAGCAAGCTGTGATGCACTGTGCGTTAACACCTTTCTTCCATGGTCAGCATTGAATATTTAAGCAGTTTTTAATAAAGTGGCTCTTCTATGGGATTGAATCAGATAGACTAGCCTTTACTCCTCATGTGCATCAGTGACCCTTAGATGCCCATGACCCTATAGCCAGTTTACCGGGTGTCCTTCTTTGGACCACTTTTTGGTAGGTAACAACCACTGCAAAGCAAGAACACTCTGCAAGACCTGCCGTTTTGGAGATGATCTGTCCCAGATGTCTAGCCATTAGATTTGGCCCTTGTCAAAGTCACTCAGATCCTTACGCTTTCCCAATTTTCCTGCATCCAATACCTCACCTTCAAAGGCTGGCTATTCACTTGCTGCTTAATACTTTCCACCCCTTGACAGGTGCCACTGGAATAAGATAGTCATTCACTTCACCTGGCAGTGTTTTTATTGTTGTGGCTGAGGAGTGTGTGTACATATGTATGTCTTTCTACAATTTGCTGGGAAGTAAATGGAAGACTCTAAGCCAGAATGGAAGATGATACTATAGGATGATGAGAAAAAAATGAAGAAGTTCAAGTGTGACATAACTAATTTCACGTGTGCTCATTTCCTAGGCTATGGCTAACTGTAGTACTGATTACTAGCAGGCACAATGGCCTAGTGTTACACCAATGGTTCACCAAGTTCTAAAGTTGCTTTCTTAAAGAAAAATATTACTTTTTTGTACACTATACATCATCTTTTGTTTCCTAGGCTGGACTTCTTATTCCTGTAGAATATACTACGTATTTGTTTATGTTTCTGACTAATGTTGGACTATGATTTGGTATTACTTGAGAACCAAAATAACTTATTATGATAAAACAAATCCATTAATACCTAAAGAAATCAGTATCTCATGGAAACTGTTCTGCTCCAACATTTAAAGAATATGGCAGAGTGAATATACGCTTCCCACAAATTATCAAGGCAAACATTAGTTTTGAGATTACATTATTTCTGCTTAGTTTCTAAAATGTAGCACCAGTCACCATAAATCAAAGGGACCTTCGCATGACTGAAAAGCACCAATTAATACTTTTATCACTTATGTTGATAATGTTAAGGCATTTTAACAAGCTTTTGGAGAAAAGTTGTTTAAATAAACCAAAGTAGAGTGAAAACAGAATGGTGTCTTACACCCATTCAATGTGTGTAAACAATTATGGTTAAACTACAACAAAAATCACACTAAACAAAATATGTAGGTGTAACCTATTTTAAGATTTTATTTGGATTCAAGGGCAATCTTTTATGCCATGTTTACAAGAAACAAAACATTCACTACTACTTATTAACTGCTCTAAAAAAAAGCTGTAGAAGTGTTTAAACACAAATTTCAACTTGTCTATTTGTCTCTATGAAAAAAAAATCATAAGCATGTCTGCCAAAATATGCTAAGATATTCTTTTGCTCAGAATTGTATTCAATATATTCATTGCACCTATTGATAATTGTTAAAAGTGTACAGTACAACCTTTCTTTTTCTAGACAATCTTAAGTAGGGATTACAAGGAACCAGAACATGCCACAGGAACCAGTCCACTATTGGGAAAGTTATGCACACACTTTTCATTTTTATATAATTAGTTTATTGCTTCCATGGTTTTATTTCAATCTGTACATTATATAGATCAGTGATACATACTGTATATGTGGCCTTGAACTATGAGAGAAATCCACCAGAGCACAGGGTAAACCTGTCAACCTCACACAGAATTTATTAAAATCGAGGGCTGGGAGGGTCAAGCACTATTAAGTCTGAAGACTGTACCGATAACTTACATTAAAATATTCAGCTACAATAAAGCTTTAGTTTGGACTTCGGAATTTTGATTTTCTTTAAAAAACTGTACATCACATTTACTTGAATTTCTATGACCAATGACTGAAATTCACGTTGAAATTTCAAAAAAGAATCATAAAATGCCTCCGTAATAGCTGTAGTACATTTGTCAACAGAACATTGCAGATTAAGAAGTACATCTGTGCAAATGGTGGCCTCGGAATTGTTAAATGAATGAATGAATGAATGAATGAATGAGTTTACCCGTACCTTCGCTTGTAGCCCACGGCCGTACCTTTTCTAAGATCTAAGAGGGTGAGGGGAGAGTAAGGAATGAACGAGACGTGCAGTACGTCACAATAGATACTAGCCTTGCCACTACAGCACACTGCTGAACAGTTCAACTAAACATGGAGTCCACGCCCCTCGCGTGAGGGAGAACCCATCCATACCAACACGGTTAGCGGTTCTTCAGTATGACAGAAATCTCAGAAACTTACTTTCACTCTCCAGCTCTATCGCCGATCTCGAAGTTAGGCAGTACGCCTTCAGACACTTTTTTTTTTTTTTTACATTCATGCGTACCCCTCCCCAGAGCCCCAAGATTCGTAGTATGCCCGCAGTTACCATAGAAACGGCGCGCCTGCGCTTACCTGCTCCTGTATGAGCTTAAACAGGGAACTTCTATCCATATACCGGCCCAAGAAATAAGTGAAATTGAGAATGAGGGCAGAAGGCACAGGGGTTCTGCTGACGGCAGCTCCAAATGCAAGGTCAAGGTTGGCTCCACAAAAGCCAGGCGCATAGCAGGAGACCGATGTGTGAAAACCGAGCCCGGGGCACGAGCGACAGTGAAGAGGGAGCGCTAACCAGACTGTATTAGATCACGCCTCATTCTCTACTCTCACCCAATTAACAGCGAGAGGTGTGGAGCGCCAAAGCCAATAGACATTTGGCTAGGCGGAGACTATTCCAGGACTCCGCCGCAGACAGTTCACTGATTTTATGTTAGCGCTCCACCTGCGGCGTACGCTCTTTTCCTTCTGCAGCTTGCGCACCTCATTCTGCAGTAACCTGAAGGAAAATGACATCTAATAACGTTGACGCCTTAAATAGCCAGAGGGCCTTCCGGAGTCGCGTGACGAATGCAACTCGCTATAATAGGAATCCTTAATGATGGAGAATCCCGCAGAGCACTTACTAGAAGTATTTACACCAAGAATCAATAACACTGACCACTGGATAAACACGGCCACATCAATTGTTTATCATGTGAGGATTTCAATAGGTGGTTCTTTGAATGGCCAAAGAACCAGTGCAGGGACCATTTATTTTATTGCAGTCGTCGTTAATTCTGTTGCCTATTCGATGTTCAATTCTTATCTTTGGTGCCTCAGCAGAGCAATTTTTTCTGCAGGGGAAAATCCTCTTGAATGTTTTTCTACAGTGGTCTATTTAGTGTAATGCCCTCCACGTTTTTTCCATCTGGTGCTTGCTAACATTTCAGATAGGAATGGTGCGTTGGTATTATTGGCTAGTGATAGATTTGATTGAGATGCAGGCTGCAGGTATCGAGTCAGTGACCAGCATGCATCAGGTACTTGAGCACCCTGAGGAAGATATATAAATAGATAGATTAATTGTCCTCAGGGCGAAATCTGACTTTTTATAGAAGCTCTTTAAATAAATAAATATATACACACACACACACACACACACACACACACACTATGGTCTGAGGGCGGCACGGTGGCGCAGTGGGTAGCGCTGCTGCCTCGCAGTTGGGTGATCTGGGGACCTGGGTTCGCTTCCCGGGTCCTCCCTGTGTGGAGTTTGCATGTTCTCCCCGTGTCTGCGTGGGTTTCCTCCGGGCGCTCTGGTTTCCCCCCACAGTCCAAAGACATGCAGGTTAGGTGGATTGGCGATTCTAAATTGGCCCTAGTGTGTGCTTGGTGTGTGGGTGTGTTTGTGTGTGTCCTGCGGTGGGTTGGCACCCTGCCCAGGATTGGTTCCTGCCTTGTTGGCTGGGATTGGCTCCAGCAGACCCCCGTAACCCTGTGTTCGGATTCAGCGGGTTGGAAAATGGATGGATGGACTATGGTCTGAATGCACACCAGAATAACTAAAAAGGAAGAAAATTAAAAAAGAAAGAAAACTTCTGACTTGGCAATTACAGTCACAGTAGGAAATTATGCAGGCATTTTGGTGTTGGTATAAATGAGCCCCTGTTACATTTTTTGATACACTTTTGCTGAATAATTCGTTGGCTCAAAGTCCTTATTGTTAGTGTGTCAATGAGAGGATGTGCAACATTGATCATAATGGCACTCAGTTTTGTTTGAATTCCTTACTTTGCTGCTACCTCTAGCGGTCCCGGGTGCATCCCAAAACTGAGCCTGTCCCTTTAATTAGTTTGTTGATTTTGTGGGCCTCTCTTGAATGGATGTTACAACTCAGCACACCACAGAATAGAAAATCGCACTGGCCATTACAGAGTTGTAGAAGGTGTGAAGGATGCCACTAACTCTAAATAAATGATATGCGTGTGCAAAAAAAAAAACAAACTCCACAATGTTTCTCCAGAACTGCAATAGACTTGGCTTGGCTTCTATGTTTTGGTCAGTGCTTCCAGAATAGTTTCAAGCTTGTTTGAGAATGTAATTGAAATAGCATGTCCAAAAATGGATGAATGGATTTCTATGAGGTTTTCTAGAAATATGAAATTGCCAATAAGAATAATAAAAGAAAAATAAAGTAATTATATAGTTTGTTTTCTTACTTCCAATTATGCCTGATTTGACTTCTGTATGGTACTTCAGCTGCAGTTCACGGTCTTCAGGTTTTGTTTCCACATTTCACCTCCAGGTGTTGTTTGGCCTGTCTCTCTTCCATTTACATTTTGGGGTCCATTGTAACTTATCAAGTAATCACCAGGATATAACTGAACTATCAAATGTGCCCATCCTTTCTCCTGTTTTTTGATCAAAATATTCAATTTAGTGTTACTAGGAACTATTTTCTAAGTTATTTAATATAAATTACAATTAAATAGAGCTGTGAACAAAGGATTACAGTTTAATCATTAGGACAGAAGAGTGGAGTGGAGTGCCTAGGTATGGACAATGGGCAAAAAAATCAACTTCACAGCTTATGAAATGTGGTTATTGAGGGAATCAAGTTGCAAAATCTTATGACAGAATCTTGCCAACAGTGGCCAAGATGGAAAGCTTTTGGATGCTGTTTCAAACTGTAAGAGGAAATGATTTGGATACATTTGAGCAGAAGAATATCTGGCGACAGAAGTATTCAGGTACTGGTTAAAAGGAAAAGCCATCTAGAAGGTTGACTAAGAACAAAATTTTTAACTTATGAAAGAAAGACAGACTTGGATGTGAACATAAGTCAAAGAGTTACGTGAAGAGAAATGGTAAAGGTGGATGATCTTAATCTACCTTTGGGAAGAACACCAATAAATGAATTAATTTAATACTGTTGGGTTTGGCTCTCCTATATTGGTGCTACTTTGAGTTTTATGGCTTTCTCATACTTGTGAAAAACACTATAGCATATGAAATTTCATAAAATGCAAAATTATTGTAAGTTACAGTGTTTGCAATTATCAGAAATTAGAATTAAGCCAGTTCATGCCATTTACCTGATGCTTCCGGGATAGGCATCCATTTCCCTTGTGATTCTGAACTGAATTAAGTGGGAATGATAATGTGGAGAGCTGAAGCATTGTAATTAAAAAGGCAATCCACCAACAAGAGTTTATTTTATAAAATGCCTAAAAATACTATTCAAACACATGGTGCTCTACAAAGCATACACTAATGAAACACAATAATATTACCAGATGCTACCAAACAAGCAAAAACTGAATATCTGCAAAAACTATAACTTGTTTCATCGAGTAGATACTGTTAAGCTGCCAAATTTAAATTATTTATGAATTTACAATTTACAAATCGGAAGTAAAAGACAATGCTAAGAAAGAACTACATTTTAGGTGCTGTGCAAAAAGTATTCAGTTTGTTAAAATCAGTGAGGTACCAAAGAAGTTAAGTAAAGTAAAAAATAATTTGTAAAAGAAGCAACAACATACTGTATTTACACATATGACACTAACCAATAACAAAATAAAGTGATAAAAATCTTGAGAGCTACTGCAGTTGATTAACAATAACAGAGGTATTATAAAAGGTATTACATCTCAGAGTTTTAACCATCTTTAAAGAGTTGCATCTTTAGTCATTTTTAAGGACTAGAGGAAGAGTTTTAGCAGTTGTACAGAGCTTACCATCACTGATACAAGGGTAAAGAGTTGTTTGCTTTTTGCTTGAAATGAGAAGAAAATGTGTATGAAGCAAAAATTATCGTTTAAAGACTGATGCTTTTTGGAATTTGTATTTGTAAACACAGTATATCTACATGTGTAACATATGGCATACTGTTAACATAATAACATGACATAAGATTTGATTAAAGAGACATCAATACATATTCTGACAAGGTTTTTTCACAACAGTGTTAAGGAAAACCCCAGTCTATTCTACCAGGAAGTGCAGATGATGATGCAAATCTATCACAGGACAGTCATATACACACCTGTTCTCACCCACACCTTACCAATTTAGAGCTTTGAATCACATGAAAAGCAGAGGATTAAAGCATGAGAGGTAACTGCACTCCCTGTAGTGAAATAATAAACTAATATATTGTTCTAATGTTAAACAATCACATGTGGCACATTCCCAATAAGTACATTTTCAGTTGGCCAATTTAAACAAAATGAAAAAGGGGGTAATAGGCAGTGGTGACCCAAATAAACCAGAATATTTCTGAAATCTAAATTTTTTAACACAATGATATAATTTTAACTATATTAACTTGTCAGTGTTACCAGCCATTTGAAATATTTGCTCAAGCTATGTCCCATTTAGAAAGGTTGTGACTATTACATTTATTGCAGTTTCTGGTCATTTTGATTTTAGGTACATGGGTAAATGTGTAAATAGCTAATCTAAGGAACACAACTGGGGTGACTTTGGGTTAATGTCACCTTTTTTGTTTAAAAGGCTGGTGATTTGTGTAATTTCACAGACTTTGGTTGAATTAGTAAAATTAAATTTACTTCTAGAATTTGTCAGCTGTACTTGATAAGCTACGCAGAAAATTATTCAGATAATTTGGAGTAAGTATACAATGCCCTCTGTTGGTAATATTGTATAATGTTGTAAAGGAAGCCTCATAAAGGTACCCAGTCTTGATTATTATTTTCATTTTTGTGTAACAAAGCTATTATTAACATTTTTAAGCTAATTTAATAATCAGAATGATATATAAAACTGTATCAGTATATAGAGACTAGATTTTCAAATGTAAAAAGAAAACCACCAACCAGTTCTTTTCATTTTGCAGTGCTTTCAATCATCAATATGGTTTCAGTAATTTTTTGAGTAAAACTCTTACCAGTCAACCTGATGATAATAGTTGATGTTTGTTGCCTAATAGATAGGACAACAAAATAAACTTTTAAGTGTTAAAAATGTGAAAGAAAAAGAAACAAAGGAAAAAAAGAAGGCTGTTCAAAAGGCTAAGAAATGTATCAAACCTCACATTAAAAGTTTAGTAGATGTAAGGAAAAGAGAACACTGTGGTGTGTCAATGGCTGTTGAACACTCAAACCTTATTTTTAATTCTCATCACACATCATATTTAATGTTTCTTTATCTGCTGAAGTTGACAGATCACACCACTACTTCAGCAATAATTGCCATGATCTCTGATGTAATTCCAAGGTGCTCTCAGGCCAGCTGAAAAATGTAATCCCTGTTTGAGTGTTCTAGGTCTACACCTTTCATTTCCTCTCAGTAGGCTATGCTTGTTGTACACCTGGTAGTTATATCAGTTATTAGTTTACTCATTCTGTCATGCAGAGATTATGCAGATTTACAAATCTACAACACTAACAGAAAGTTGCAAATCCCTGTAAAACTTATATACATATACAGGTAAACACAAATAATACAGTACAGTATATGCATATTTTCAGGTTCGGGGGGTTTGGCAATTACTTGGAGAAAAACACACTCAGAGACAAAGAAGAGACTGAAAGTTCCCTCAGACCGTGACCAGACTGGGAATCCATTCTGCCAAAAGGTTTCCACAAGGTTTCATTGCACTGAACAAGTACTAATGAATTGGCTCCGCATCTCCGCGACGGTTCGATAAAATGGACGGATGCATGTAATCTATTCAGGTAAACCATAGGCAACACTAAAAGTTTAATCAAAACGCATTTCGAAAATAAGCATCACGTCTATTGCAAATGTATACTTATAATGGTAAAATCAAGGGATAACCAACTATTTTATTGTACTCTGTTTTAGGCCTATGTACAAACCCTTTAAAATCCATGCTGCAAGGATATACCCCCGCGACCCAGAACGTCGGTTTGATCATGTTAACGTATGCGTCACCTATTCATCCACGTGATCACTTCGAGTTGGTAAGCATATAGGCCTAGATAGAAAACACAAAGCTCATAGTACCGTAATCACCAAGAGTGCGGGATCCGCTGCGTGCAGATGGTGTTCCCTATTACGTCCGCGCAAAGTCTTAAAATAAGCCTGGGTCAGGCTAAAGGAAAATTTAAAAGCTGAAAGCAGCACTGAGGAGCGAGCATCCGTTCCCGGAGTGCGCCGGAGATACAAAGAGGAGGCGCAACGTCGCGACAACGACAAAGGCAAGACCCTCGGGAACTTTGATTCTGTCAAGTAGTGCGGTCCAACGTGAGAGCAACGGCACCGTTCTGAATGAGTGACAGGTCCCCCGACCTAAACGCATTCCTCTAAAATCTTCAAATCACAAAAAAAGAACCTGTAAAGGCATAATGTCGACAGCAGTGGCGACAATCAACCAGCCTAAGGCAAAAAAAGCCAAAGGTGGCAAAACAGTCTCATCTAATTCAGACTTTGAGGAAATGATCAAATCAGCCATTAATAATGATAAGAATCAAAATGGTTGCACCTTGCAGTCAATTCAAAAATACATCAGGAACAATTACAAAGTGGGCAACAATGCTGATTCAAAGATTAAACTGGCCCTAAAGAAACTGGTCTCTGCAGGCACTGTTCTCCAGGCAGGAGGAACAGGTGCAGCAGGACTCTTCAAACTCAAAGACGTTCAATCAGCCAAAGACATGTCCAAAAATATGCCCACAGAAGAGAAATCCCCCCGGGGTGCCAGACAAAAAAAGGCTGGAAGAGGCAAGAATATTGTCAGGTCCAGAAGTAAAGTCAGGAAAAACCTCTCAGTTGAGATCATGGAGGTGGATAAGAACAAGGGAGGTTCATCCAAAAGGAGGATGAAAGGTAAAGGAAAAAGGGCTAAACCAGCCAGGGCCCCCAAACATAAGGCAGCAAAGATGGGCAAAAGGAAATAGTGAAATCTGGAAGGTTTTCAAGTAACTGCAAATAACAATGTTTCAGTGAAGACCCATAAGGCATTGGAAAACATTCTACTGGCAATATATGAGGCACCTAAAGCTTTAATGGCTCAAATCTGCTGTCTTCAATCTAATTTTTTATTTATCCACTTCAAGGAGGATGGAGATTTGGATGGATAATTGACTAACTCGACAATAGTGGACACAGAAAAAAATTGTATTGATAGGAAAACTGACAATATTTTTCCTGTGAGCAATTTCTGTGGAGGGGCCATCAAGACCACAAATAGCTCACAGCCATCCTGTTTGGTAACAGGAGCTACATGCTGACAGAAACTTGCAAGCATTCCAGTCTTTGATCAGAAACGTTAAGATAAATTACTATTGCTCATAACGAAGCAAAAACATGCCATACTGTCTGACGTTGTAATCACTGAAGTCTTTAAGTATGAGTTGAAATCAAATGTGCAGTTGACTTTGCTGCTTTGCAGAATTGCCTTTAATACAAATGAGGATATTTTTGTATGATCTAGGCAGTGAAAGTAAATGAGTGAAGACTGCCTGCTTTGTGAACAAGAGCAACAAACATTAGTAGTGTCCAGCATATTGCTTTCTTTCATTTGCTCTACGGAAAAAAAAAAACTTTTAACAGAAATGAAGGCAAGTGACCTGAATGGCCTGGTAATGTTTTGTACGTTTTTCAACATGGTATTACCAATTAGCCCAAACTTGACATTTTGTGGGTACCCCAGGGATTCTCCAATCATGTTACTAGACCGGGAAGAGCAGGAGAAGGCGATAGTTAGCTGCACACTACATACTTGATGTGATAAACTGTTTCCAACTGAAATGTTGACCTTGACCAAGTATAAGGCACCATGATGGAAAGCTGGGAAAAGGATTCAGATCTGGACAGGAACACAGAAGTGACAATACAATTTAAGTAGCAAACATAACAAATGGAACTGAATTTCCCTACAACTCAAAAGACTCTTACCTTTTGCCACCTCTTTGATCTTATCACATATTGAAAAATATGACACTGTAGCAGTTGATTCTGACAGTTATGGTTATACTAGTTTATTTATCAGTTTAAAATGATTTAGCATGAATGAACATTTGGATATTTTTTAGGTACATCCTCCAAAATGTTACGTCCTCTCATGTCAGGCTATACATATTTATATTTCCAAAACATGCAACAGTCACAGCGGTGTAACACATTTTATTGGTTCCTGTTAATGCTTGAACCCAGGCTAAAGTAACTTCACATAGGATTCCTACACAAACTCGTTTTAGTCCAAACAAAATTTGTCAAGATATATTTGGGATACTAAGTTGTGAATGGTGCGCACTGTAGCCTGCTAGCACTATGTCCAAGTTGGTTCCTGCCTTCATCCTTTTCTAGTTGGCTTTGGCTCCAGCTTCCTGCAACACTATAAGTGGACAAGGTTGTTCAGAAAATGAATAGCTGGAAGGTACTTATGATGATGATGACAATTAAATTATCTGCGATATAATAGTTTAGGATGAAATTCTCTAAGGTAGAATTGATAACGACTTTGAAGTTTTAAAGGTGACAAGGTTCCAAGGAGAGATTTACTCGGAATATAATGGTAAATTATGGTCAACCATAGAGTATGGAGCAGTCGCTGAATTTTCTTTTTTACCGAAGCATCTACAATCAGTGTTTTTATACAACATAGAAAACCCCTTGTATTTTGAATACAAGGTAGCCTAAGGATTCTCATTTTTTGATTGCTTTTACTTCCTTATGGTTTGGATTTCTTATGGTATGCATAAAAATTATAATTTTTAAATGAACCTTCTTTTATCCTTTCAAATATTTATTTCTTTGTTAGAATTAAGCACAGTAGACAGAAAGTGACTGAAGCTTCCCATTGCCACAAAGTAACCGTACAGAAAGGTAACAAAACCCGTAAGTTATCAAATATTGAAATATTTGATAGCTTATGTTATATGGACAATACAGTAACAAATATAGATTTGTTTGTTTGCAACAAAAAAAAAAATCACAGTAAAAGAAATATATGTTATTCAGGGTAGCAATGCTATTTATATTTGGGTCCAATTCGACCCAAGAGAAAACACACTGTCAAAAAGGGAAATAAAACAAATCTAAATAGACAAGTGGTCTGTGCAGAGTAACTGTGTAAAAATATGCAAAATATGATGACACCCTACCACCCTTGGTCAACAAGACTGCTGGGCATGGATCATTTTTCTGTAGAACTTTAACAAAAAATTACCAAAAATCCTTTGCCCCACAAGAAAAGGCCCACTATATACAAATTTACAACATATACTTAGGTTAACAGGATTGCCAGACACAGATTCCTATTCCTTCAAACTCAGTCACTTGATGCTCCTAAAAAACCCCTAGTCCAGCAAGACACAAGGACTGCAGAGGAGGAGGCAAAAATAAAGAAAAATCCTACTTAATGCAAGAAATGAAGATGGTATGTATGTGTGCCCATTAAATATACATGTGACATTTCATACATGTTATGCACATCTTGGAAGTAATTTTTTTTGTGCAGCCCTTAACACCTGCCACTTTTCCCAGTTATTGCTGGAGTATTGGCAGATTCAGGCTATTCTGCACATGCATACAGCTGGCAGTGATCTGCCAGGGTGCAACATCCTATTTATAAGCCTTCAAGATCATGACATGGCTGCCCAATAAAAGTCTTTTTAGTTTGCCAGTGTACTAGTCACTGTTGATTCCACACCAAAATGAGTTTAGTAACTGCTAAAAAATTGACAAAGGACCAGCAGGCAGCCTTTCTTTGGCATTGACAGTGTATGTAGCAATGATTTTATCAAAGTTGTCTACCCCACCTTTGGTTTCATCGCAGTCTTGAACCATTTTAGGTTTTCTGTAACAATTGTTGCACACAACTGCATCTTTATGCAATGTACTCATCAGGACATTTTTGCTTTTCTTGAAATACAAATGTAGTAGTTGGAGAAAGTGAAAGCAAACATGGATGATGTCACCTTTGTTTTTTTTATTTCAACAAGCTGTATTGGATTGCTCCCAACATTTTGGGCTTTTCAGTCACATTCAAGGCAACCCTTATACCCTGGTTCTTTTAATTTGTGCCTGATGTTTTTCTATGTGATTTGTATTTTCCATGTATAGCTGGATTTTGCAAAACAGGGTGCCTTTATTTGTATGGCATATGTTGAAGACTTGCTGAGCATGTATTGTTGAAAAGTACAACATTTGTCAGCAGTCACATATGGACATAACTTGTTGACCAGGGTCATTAATTAAGTCTCTAATCATCACTTATGACTGGCATCCATATCTACCTTCTGCTATCAAAGGGTATGACACAAAGGGGACATGGAATGTCCTAGGAGACATTGTGATTAGGAATATTGACCTACCAATATCAGTATTCCAAATTCTTGTTTATATTTCACCTGTATGTGTGTACAGCCCTCCCAGAATGAGTAACTTTATGTTGGTTGCAGGAGGATATCTACTTTTGTCAATTTTCAACAGACATCTGCTTCTCCAAGTCTGTTTTCTCCTTGTAATTAGGAGATTTCAAGAGGGTTAACCTCTACGGAATCACACTCCTCAAGAGAATTCTTTGTAATCATGGTCCTCCACAATGTCATCATTCTCATGCATATCCTCTCCAATTAAGAACTTTAATTGTAGTAAATTTAAGTCTTATTTTGAAAAGTGAAGCAAACAATGAACATAGGAAAACATAAATGATTCTGAGATCTTTCCTCCCCTTTTTATATGTTTACTCCAGCAATATGTTCTCCAAACTAAATCTAGGTTTCCCAGGGGTTGGCACATTGGGTGTGGGAGAAAAATCATGAATAAGACTGATAACAGTTTCCCTTGAACACTTGATTCACCTGAACACAAAATTGATCTCAACAAGTAACAGTATTTTATGTGAGTGAGAAAAAGCGAGTGAGTGAGAGAGGTTGGGGTTTTTATAAATTGTGTGTACAAGGATATTGATCTGTGCACATTAGAGTTAGCATTGAGCCAACTGTACTGTCAGCATTAATCACAGACAAGAACAATTAAGTCTTGTCTCATGTTTTAAAGTCATATGTTTATAAAAAAATTCTCATAAAATTAAGACATGAAGTATCATGATGATAAAATATATTTTAAGCAATTAAAGAAAACCTGGGGGTCTCCTAAGATGCCAAACAGACATTAGGGTGGATGGAGCAACAGTGGAGCTGTCCAGCCTGTTCTAAAGGACTTCAGTTATTCAATGGCAGTGATGGGATTGTTGGGGAAATCTTGGCCTGATTAGTTTTAGAGATGCCTCCACTTTAAAGGTACCATATGACTTGTTAAAACTGGTCTGTGCAGATTCTGTCATGATTCATCACAGAGGAGATAAAGCACATGATTAAGCACACAACAGAATCTACAAAGCAACTAAAGAATATGCACATTTCATAATCTTGAATTTCTATGAAATACCCCCTTTGCAGATAGTGGGCTGTGGGAACATTTCACTTCTGGACAGCTTTCAGGCAGTTTGCTGAATATGCCACAGGTGCCCTGTACATTATGTGCCTGCTTTAATGAAACACATTAAGTAACATTCATATATTTCAATGTGGAGTCTGCATGCTCTTTCTGCTCGCCCAAAGTAATGCAGTAGGGTTCACAGGCACTTAAGAACTGGGGTGATTTTTTAAAACCCTGTGTGGCCTACCTCTATTTTAAAGGATTTATTCTCTTCATCAGTGGCGGCTCACGTATAGGCACTGTGGAACTGCAACACCCCCTATTTCCACTTGATATTATCGATAACATTTAATATAATTAGTCCTTTTTCTTTAATTCTTTCTTTATACTTGTACAATATATAATCCTTAAGCTTAATGTCAGTAGTCATCCCCCAGTTTATGAAAAAGATACAAAAATCTTTGGAACTGTGCGCTTCACAGTTCCAGCGGCGTGGTGGTTGGCTGTTGTGTGCATGCGCACATAGGAAGCTGCACGCGAGGCTGCGAGGGAGAGAGAGCACTGTCACTCCTGCAGTGCCGACCCCGGCGTGCTGGTGGAAGGTAGTGTTTTTTTTTACTCCGCGTGTGTTGTGCTTAAAACCCCGTGTACCTATTCTTGAATGTGATAAAGTGTAGAATTAGATTATTATCCTGCTTCCAGCTATTCTATTTGATTAATTTTTTTTCGGTTTCTGAATAAATTTTCTTTTTATACATGTTTGTTTCCTTTTACACAATTTTAAAACAAAGGCTAAAAATTTTCTGGAGCAGCACCCCCACTAATTTTAGCTGCAAGCCGCCACTGCTCTTCATTTAAAATTGCACAAATGGCAAATAAGAAATTACATTTATATGTATGGGACTGATTATTGCCATTCACATCGTTAGTCACTGGGTCTCAATCACATTGACGGAAAAAACTGGCTAAGAAAAATGTTTTAAATGGACCATTTTTTGGTAATAACCACCTCACTAATGCATACGTGACTTGTTATTTCTGTCAAAAAGAAAATTAAATAGGATGAAATCTCAATTTCACGACTACAGTATGGCTGTCTTTAAAGCAGTGTGGGTGAGGATTTGTATTCTTGAACATGTTACTGATGACCACTAACTCCCAGTTACACCCTGATTAGATTCGCTTGCCAGTGCTCATGGTGAAGATATATGGAAACAATACTTTTTTTTAATTTTCATGTCATAAAATTGACTTGCAATGGTAATTTTTTGAAAGGTCAGTTCAGATGTCTTGACTGACTCCCTAGGTGAACATAATTAAGTCACTTCATATTGTGGAAACATAAAAACAGTTTTCCAGCACTTGTAAAGGCCCTTGAGATGGTGTTTACCATATAAAATTACAAGTCTCTAGATTCAGTTTCCATTACAATCTTACTCTAAAGATGCCACTCAATCTGCATGCGTTCATTTGCCATAAATATAGAGAAAACTGAACACTGCAATACTTTCATAAAAAAATTTAGCAAAATTAATAACTGTCATTATGCAGTTTATAAAAGGCACTGTATGAAGACATTGCAAGATCAGTTCCTACAAATGATTGCAACTGAATCAAACTGTTACCAAATTTTAGTCCTTACCCTGACAGTGCACAAATTAAAGAAAAATGGAAAACAAAGCAGAGTGAACTGTGTTTTAGTGTCATGTTAATTTATAGGTTACATTTACCAAGGCACTCATAAAGAGAGTGCCTCTCATTTGATTAGAAATTAATAGTTTATGAGATAATTCCATGAGGTGAATATAAGAGTTTCCAATCCTTATTCTCCCTTTTGTATACATGACTGATAAATCAATGTAGTTTAATTTTTCATGATTACCTACTTATTAATTGATTAGCCCTTAAAAAGAAGCTGATAGTAATATGGGATATTAAACCATTAACAGTGAATACCATGTTTGAATTAAATATCTAAGATCTGAAGAGGACTTCAGTATGTGACCTGTTAACTGTGGAGGTGATGTACTCCACAATTACTCCATTTCCTGTAATAAGGAAATACCAGCTTCACTTGTGAGGACAAGTTCTAAAAACATTTCCAGCACATACTGCCTAACATTCAAATATGCAAAGCCAAGTTAATGTTATATGAGAAAATGCTAAAAAGAAAAGCAGAAATGTCCACCTGACATTTTTCATGAAAGAGGTTTCACACAACCACTAAAAACATGAGGATGAGCATGCTTAATGCACTGCAGGACATTAGTGTTAAGTTTTATTTAAACCTAGCTAAAGCATTTCCTTTTGCAAATACAGAAAACAGACTGTTGCAGTAAATAGGTACTACTCAATTATATTTCATAAAAACATCAAAGTTGCTTTGTCACACAATATAGCACTGCAGAATATAGTGGCAAAAAATATGTTCCCAAGGATAGAGATGCAACATATACATAAACTCTAGACAAATTCAGGACCCCTTTAGGGGTCCCAAGGGATTGGTAGAGGGCACTGTTGGGGAAGGACCGTCCTACTTTGTCTATGGCCCAGACGTGCTTCCTAGAGGAGACAGAATGGCACCTGAAGCATGCCTGGGTCTGGCATATGAGGACCACTACCACCTAGTGTATAGGGGATGGAACAATTCCCAAATTCCAGCTTCTTTTGATCGATCTATCATTTTATACCAGCTGGCCACAAAAGTAATTTTTTCGTCAAGTTGGCCAATGCCTCCATTGTTCCTCTTGGGCCTCCCATGCAGGTAATAACCCATGCTCTTCCCTGGCTGGGATGGTGGTTCTCCTGCTACAACATGAAATTCAAGTGAGTCCTGATACAGTATATCAGTATGCAGTACACTTTTGTCACAGGTGTTCTCTTATTGGAAAGGGTTGTTTTACTGTGTAGAAGTGTGTGTGGACTGGGGCATATTACAAAATGCATCAGAGAATGAGCATATGTGAAGAAAAAAATGGAGCATTTAAACACATGATTTAATGATGTATTATGTATTCATTCTGGGATGTCTGTATCATGTTAATATTTCTTTGGAAATTAATATATATTAATATAGATGATGATCAATGTTTTGAATAGTGTTACCAAATAAAGACTATAGAAGAGAAATGAATCTTGTCTGTTTCTGATACAAAACCATTAATAATAAACTCTGAAAAACTTAAACCTGACAAGCATGAGACAACCTGAGCCTGATGAGTGAAAATTGAAACTTTAGGCTGAGATGCAGATTATAACTGATGGGCAGTATATGCCAAAATAAACCAGTGCTGTTCAGTAACTACAATACTGTTGTGCTTGAAAGTTTGTGAACCCTTTAGAATTTTCTATATTTCTGCATAAATATGACCTAAAACATCATCAGATTTTCACTCAAGTCCTAAAAGTAGATAAAGAGAAACCAGTTAAACAAATGAGACAAAAATATTATACTTGGTCATTTATTTATTAAGGAAAATGATCGAATATTACATATTTGTGAGTGGTAAAAGTATGTGAACCTCTAAGATTAGCAGTTAGTTTGAAGGTGAAATTAGAGTCAGGTTTTTTCAATCAATGGGATGACAATCAGGTGTGAGTGGGCACCCTGTATTATTTAAAGAACAGGGATCTATCAAAGTCTGCTCTTCACAACACGTTTGTGGAAGTGTATCATGGCACGAACAAAGGAGATTTCTGAGGACCTCAGAAAAAGAGTTGTTGATGCTCATCAGGCTGGAAAAGGTTAAAAAACCATCTCTAAAGAGATTGGACTCCACCAATCCACAGTCAGACAGATTGTGCACAAATGGAGGAAATTCATCTCTAAAGAGATTGGACTCCACCAATCCACAGTCAGACAGATTGTACACAAATGGAGGAAATTCAAGACCATTGTTACCTTCCCCAGGAGTGATCGACCAACAAAGATCACTCCAAGAGCAAGGCATGTAATAGTCGGTGAGGTCACAAAGGACCCCAGGGTAACTTCTAAGCAACTGAAGGCCTCTCTCACATTGGCTAATGTTCGTGTTCATGAGCCCACCATCAGGAGAACACTGAACAACAATGGTGTGCATGGCAGGGCTGCAAGGAGAAAGCCACTGCTCTCCAAAAAAAACATTGCTGCTCGTCTGCAGTTTGCTAAAGATCATGTGGACAAGCCAGAAGGCTATTGGAAGAATGTTTTATGGATGGATGAGACCAAAATAGAACTTTTTGGTTTAAATGAAAAGCGTTATGTTTGGTGAAAGGAAAACACTGCATTCCAGCATAAGAACCTTATCCCATCTGTGAAACATGGTGGTGGTAGTATCATGGTTTGGGCCTGTTTTGCTGCATCTGGGTCAGGACGGCTTGCCTTTATTGATGGAACAATGAATTCTGAATTATGTCAGAGATTTCTAAAGGAAAATGTCAGGACATCTGTCCATGAACTGAATCTCAAGAGAAGGTGGGTCAGGCAGCAAGACAACGACCCTAAGCACACAAGTCGTTCTACCAAAGAATGGTTAAAGAAGAATAAAGTTAATGTTTTGGAATGGCCAAGTCAAAGTCCTGACCTTAATCCAATCGAAATGTTGTGGAAGGAGTTTAATTAATTGTGAGTAGTTAATGTGAGGAAACCTACCAACATCCCAGAGTTGAAGCTGTTCTGTACGGAGGAATGGGCTAAAATTCCTCCAAGCCGGTGTGCAGGACTGATCAACAGTTACCGGAAACGTTTAGTTGCAGTTATTGCTGCAAAGGGGGGTCACATCAGATACTGAAAGCAAAGGTTCACATACTTTTGCCACTCACAAATATGTAATATTCAATAATTTTCCTTAATAAATAAATGACCAAGTATAATATTTTTGTCTTATTTGTTTAACTGGTTTCTCTTTATCTACCTTTACGACTTGAGTGAAAATCTGATGATGTTTTAGGTCATATTTATGCAGAAATATAATAAATTCTAAAGGGTTCACGAGCTTTCAAGCACAACTGTACATACTGAAAAAAATGAAGGGAAATGCACACTTGGTGTGGTGCCATAAAGATATAATGGTATAATTTCATACATTTAAAGTCCTGTACCTAAGCTATTAATGAGTACTGTTTGTGATTTGTTTCATCTTCAGAGCAACAAGCCCTGATGTCAGTCCATCACAGACAATACTAAAACTGGGCCAACTTAGTGCTGTCTTATCATTTCAACCAGTCGCACACCAGAGAGAGAATCTATCTTGGCAGCTATAATGCAGCAACCTGACTTGAATGGGATGCCATCCTATTGCAGAGCATAGTCACACATATACAAAAAGAGCCAATTTTACTTTATCTATTTACCTAATATGTCTTTGGGATGTAGAAGGAGACATTATTAATTGAGAAATCCACACACTAGAATGAACATTTTCACCTAATCCAAGTGGTTGACCAAGGAAAGGAAATCTTGATCAAAATCCTATTTAGAATTATTTGCTCTGTACACCACTAAAAACCAATTACTATCAATATACCAGCTAAACGAATGATGGAACATAGGGCAAAATATGGTATCTCTGCAGGACAATACATATATAACAATAATATATTCCAACCTTCCAACACAGAAACTTTCGTAGTCATTATGTATATGTGTCACTTGAATCACATTTAAATATAATCTTCCAGCTATACACTATATTTTAAATATAAAATAAGAACTGCTGCCATCTGTAGTTGATTTAAGTAAAGGGATCTTTCAATTAGATGGGTTTTTTTTTCAGTTTGTGTAACACATGCTGTAATTCAGCTAATAATTGTACATCACTCTCACACATCTCATTTAAAACTGTCTAAATCGGGGTGTCCAACTCCAGTCCAAGAGGGCCAAAGTGGCTGCAGGTTTTCTTTCCTGCCTCGTTCTTCATCAGTGATCAATTTCTATTGTTAACTGACATCTTTTCCCTTCATTTTAATTTGCTTGTTTTTTAAGACTCAGTTTTATGAATTGCTTTTTTTCTTTAAATGGCCCCAAACAAAAATTAAACATGAAATGAGCTTCCAGTTGACCAGCAAAGTCAGAGCCTCAAATTCTAACCAATTTCACTCCAACCAGTTTCTTAACTAGAAGTCAATTCTTGTTGTTAATTAAACTCCTTCTTTAATTCCATGTCTTGTTGGTGCTCTTTCTGCCACAGCAGACATTTCCAAAATGCTTTGTAGACCTGAGAAGACCTTCACCTTTCTATATTTTAAGATAAAACTATATTGCTTTGCCAAAAAGTAATTTTGCTTAACTGGAAAATTCCAAACTCATCTTGAGTAAATCAATAGGAAAACTATGTCTTAAACTCGTTTTTTTTTTCTGCAAGGTACTTTTTTTTAACAAAACTGTAATAATGCCACTGTAAAATAATGTATTTGTCTAATGTTTCCTGATGTTTTGATATACATGTGAAACCACTTCTGATTAGGCTCTTTTGTCATATAGCTTCCTGAAATGTGTAGGGAAAGGGGTGGAATGTTCAGTTTGATGGAGTGTTTTGTGAACACAATACCTGTATTATTGTATTGACTATATGATTGTATCTTTCACTGAAGCATGTTTAACTGTGTTTTTAAAGGAAAAATAAATATTACAGGAAATGTTTGGCCACAGTCATTGCAGCAACCAGTTGGTAGATAAGTGTAATGGGGCAAGGGGCATTTCACACAGTGTCCATAGATAGCTTTGTTCCATCAATAAATAACACAAGTAACATATATCCAATATTAGATTTATGTTGATTACCAGAAAATATTAACTACCAAGGAAATTAAAAAGGAGGCAAATACTTTTAATGGATATTCTCTCTTCTTGAGTGGCAATAGTTTCCAGATACAAGTGATCCTATCGTGTCATTGCTTTTATCATGGTGACAACATTACCATTAAACAAGCTTGAAATTGTTTGTTCTGAAATTCTCTTGTCAAAAATATGAAGAATGAACTAATCTGCCTTGTAAAATTTTGATGAATCTTTCCACTACTAACTCACTGAAGTAGGATATGATTTCCACCAAAAGTGATATGGGAAATAATAACATACACTGGATTCAGAAAGTATTCAGACCATTCTCTGCACACTTTTTTGTGTTGTAGATTTAATTTTAAATGGATAAATGATCAATTTCTGACCATCAATCTGCACACAATAACCCATGATAAGAAGAATGTTTTCAGAAAGGTTTGTAAATGTATATAAAAAATCAAAATGAAATCTCTCATTCATATAAGTATTCAGGCTGTTTGCTGTGGCACGCCAAGTTGTGGTAAAGTGCATCCTATTTGCTTTATTATCTTTCAGATTCTAGAACCTGTGGATAACTGAAGTGATTGGATATCATTTAGAAAGACACAGGCTACGTCTATCTGTGTATACTGTATAGGGTCCTAACTTTCACACGGTTTGTCAGGACAAAACCCAAGCCATAAATCCAAGGAACTCCTTATACGCTGGGCGACCAGTTCCTGAACATTACACCCAGGAAGCACTTCCGTGTCAGGCAGAACTGCCATAAAAAATGTAGCGACACACCCTAGCTACGCCGGCGACCTTATATGGCTGCCTTTCAGAACTGTACACTTCCCGTGAAGCCCTGTCGATAACCAAATCAGACCCATGACAGAGGAGCATTGCTAGGCATTATATTGGGGGTACACTGTTCTGGGACTGCAGTCTCCCGAGTCTATCAATTATATGTTCTACTTCAACTGTAAGCGTCCATCTGTTATGTCATCCCAATAAAGGCAGGGGGTCAAAAATTCCATGAGTTGTTAAAAAAACAAAATCAAAACAAAAAAAAGCTATCATACAGCTTACCTAAATTCCCTTTTAGTCACTTTGAAATACTCTTATTGACGTAATAAACTTTTCCAAATTTCTTCCATTCCTTTGAACATTTACAGCCTGCGGTAGAAAACTGTTTTTTATTCTGTCCCAGTTTTAATTTGGGGGACGAAAATGAGTAACCGAGAGCGAGATCTAGCGAATTCTGTAAGTGGGAAGCAACAACCACATTGTTTTTGGCCTAGAACACTTCGACTGACAACGCAGTGTGTGCAGGTGCCATATTGTCACAGGTGTCTGGTCACACTTATAGGTAATCTAACTTAGACACCCTTAAAATATCCGACTACGCCACCCAGTTTTATTAAGAGACTGGGAACTCCTGAAATTTACCAATAACAGCACACAGGTTTCTTTAAATTGGGCGGTGAGTAAACACACAATGAAAGACACAACAGTAATTTAGAAAAAAGCAACAGTAAGTTCTATTGTACAAGACAATATAAGGTACATTAAAAAGATAAACGAACATAACAGAACCTAAACATATCAGGAATTAATTTCCTTTTTTTGTAAAAGGAAAATACACAGTCCACACTCTAAAAGTCCATAAAAACAAGAATTGGTGGATACAACCTTTAGTGGTGCAGAGTCCAGTTTGGGCACTGTGTTACCCCAACACTAAATTGTTCATGGATGCACTCTGTTCCCCAGCAGAAGTTGTGTCAAATTGTTGACTCCATGTCAGCGTCTCTTCGTTGTTCCTTTTTCTTCCACTCTGGGCTCCTTGTGTTGCTGGGACCTAGGCACGCCTCATTCCTCGTCTGTCAGCTTTACTGGGTCCTCTCATGTGGCTTCCCTCTTTCGCTGGACCCACAACTGGCGTCTCCTTGTGGAGCTGTCTCTTCCTCCCTGGAAGTAAATGTTGCCGTCCTTGTGCCTCACGTCGTGCCAGCTAGGTACCCTTGTCTGCCTGCGAGCCCCTGCGCCCTGTCCGAGTGTCTTGGCAGCGTTTCCTGTGGGTTCTCCCTCTTGACTTCTGCTGGCCAGCAGTTTATATTTACTTCACCCATCTGTTGTCAGTCCTGGACAAACAGTCTAATCAATGGCACCCTTAAATTGCCTGGGTTTAACAATTAATAAAAACATAAGTTAACAAAATGTATGGTTACCAAACATTAATAAGTTCAGATATGCTGATTAGGAACCAATGATTTCCAAGCCAGGTAAATACAAACATTCTCTAAGGTCAAACTTCAAAGCAGTGATTGCCTTGCAGGACAGCAAATACCACTAATAGGTACAGATAGCCTTTTAACTTCTCACCCCCCCAGTCCCAACAGTGGTGCCTAATGGAACCACCCAGTGCACAAAAAAAAATGTAAAAGTGTCCCCCTCTGACATCCCCCCAGACTTAACCATTGTCAGTCCCGGACAATCAGTTTAATCTTCTTATTCTCTATAACGGGCTGGGGGTCTCCCCAAATTTTCCCTCCTGGATCGGCGCAACTCCATAGCTCCCCTCTCTGGGACATCACTATTTTCTCTAGAGGCTGGGTTTCCCATTGTCCAAAACCCATATATGGGAAGTCCAGGTGGAGATGGTTCGGCCGTTGGGGTAGCTGAAGTACTTAGTGGAGACAAACAACAAGGCTTTAAAGCATTACGGTGCACATTTTTCTCTCTACCTCCCCCTTCTGGTCTCACTTTATACACCACCCCAGAATCCCCTACCTGGCCCAGCACCACATAGGGTTCTTGGTTCCACCAACCTGTCAGCTTCCCTTGTCCGTGTCTACCTCTATTTCTCAGCCATACCCTTTCTCCAGGAAGCAATGTAATAGCCTGAGCTTTCTTATGCCGAGCTGTATTATGTTGTACTGCCTTATCCATCCTCCCCTTAGCAGCTTGACTTGTATTGGGTAGATTCTGCAGACGTCCCTTCACCCATTCTTCCCTCGTGCCCCTTCTGGCAGGGACCCTCACACTATGGCAGAAGGCTGGTTGTACGTATCTGCTGAATCCATTTTCCCGGTGTGCCTTGGCATGTCGACACACAGCAGAGCTGTTAGACCCTGCTTCCTGCATACTGGGGGCTGCTCGAGACAGTACAACTGGTGACTCTGGAGCCTGAAAAACAGCCTGCCAACAAGCAGAGATTACATTCATTCCAATCAGCAATGGGCTTGTCTGGACCTCGTCTCTCACAATTACAACCCCTCTGGCTGGTAACTTCACAGTAGCCACCTCAAAATCCATGGTGGCATACCCTGTATAGGGGATATCCAACCCATTGGCAGCTTTCAGGGTTAGAAGAAACGGGGCCTGCCCAACTTCTATGTTATTTGCAAAATGCTGCTTGAAAAAGCTCTCTTGCATCAGGGTAACCTGGGATCCAGTGTCTAACAGTCCAGTTAAGGTTTTCCCTTCAATGGTGACCTGTACCACGGGACACTCACCAATAAGAGGGGATATGGCCTTTCGGGTTTCACTGTCCAACCCTGCTATCTGGCCCACAGCTGCAGGGTTCACAAGTTCAAAAGTAGGGCGCCCACTAGAGGATGGACAGTTCCGTGCTAAATGACCTGCTTGTCTGCACTGATTACAAATGGGCCTACCTTGTGAATCCCAGGCATAACGGCTGTTAGTGCGAGGCCTCCTATCTGGCTGAGAATGTGCTAATGCCTGGGCAGCATCAACCTGTGGAACTGCTGGCCTCAGTTCCTTCAGCAGCTCCTGAGTCCATTCCTTCATCTGTGTTTTCAGGTCACCTAGAATCTCGGCCTTGAACGCTAGTCTCCAGTCTGCCTGTGAATGAGAGTTAGTTGCGGACAACTCACCAATAGCTCCGCAAGTTGCTTCCCTGTGTCCCGTATAATTACATTCCCCTTCCAGCAGCAGGGCCTCTTGATGCACTTCCCCAAAAGTTTTATGTGGATTATGGCGCACAAATGTCCGTAGTGCTTGTCGCAGTCCACTGTCATGGAGGCCCAACAAGAGCTGATCTCGCAGCTGTATATCGGAGGGGGCTTGGGCTGGGCTACGCTGTTGTAACCTGCAATAAAGTTCTCTCAATTTAAGGACAAAAGCCCTGAAAGGTTCATTAGTCCTTTGTGCACAACTGTAAAATTGGGACATCAGAGTAGCTAACAGGACTTGGTCACCGTATAATCTATCTAGAACCAGAAAAATCTTTGTAACCCTATCTCTTTCTTCCACACTCAACACACTGACTTCCCGTTTGGCATCCCCAGTCAATGCTCCCATCACAATACTGACCTTTTGAGACTCCCCATATTCAGCTGCTTCTAATAACCCCTGCATCTGTTCTTTCCATTCAGCATATTTCAAATCACCTTTTTCCCCACTAAACTTGGCAATCCAAGGTGCACCGGCAAAAATAGGCATCATCATGATGAAAATAAAAAAACACAATAAAACTGCCCCACAAAATCAATAACTAAATAAAAATGGATTTAAAAAAATGCCTAGTACTTTCAAGTGTGTTACTCACAAGCCCAATCCTGCCGACTACTGCCAAAATTATGTCACAGGTGTCTGGTCACACTTATAGGTAATCTAACTTGGACACCCTTAAAATATCCGACTACGCCACCCAGTTTTATTAAGAGACTGGGAACTCCTGAAATTTACCAATAACAGCACACAGGTTTCTTTAAATTGGGCGGTGAGTAAACACACAATGAAAGACACAACAGTAATTTAGAAAAAAGCAACAGTAAGTTCTATTGTACAAGACAATATAAGGTACATTAAAAAGATAAACGAACATAACAGAACCTAAACATATCAGGAATTAATTTCCTTTTTTTGTAAAAGGAAAATACACAGTCCACACTCTAAAAGTCCATAAAAACAAGAATTGGTGGATACAACCTTTAGTGGTGCAGAGTCCAGTTTGGGCACTGTGTTACCCCAACACTAAATTGTTCATGGATGCACTCTGTTCCCCAGCAGAAGTTGTGTCAAATTGTTGACTCCATGTCAGCGTCTCTTCGTTGTTCCTTTTTCTTCCACTCTGGGCTCCTTGTGTTGCTGGGACCTAGGCACGCCTCATTCCTCGTCTGTCAGCTTTACTGGGTCCTCTCATGTGGCTTCCCTCTTTCGCTGGACCCACAACTGGCGTCTCCTTGTGGAGCTGTCTCTTCCTCCCTGGAAGTAAATGTTGCCGTCCTTGTGCCTCACGTCGTGCCAGCCAGGTACCCTTGTCTGCCTGCGAGCCCCTGTGCCCTGTCCGAGTGTCTTGGCAGCGTTTCCTGTGGGTTCTCCCTCTTGACTTCTGCTGGCCAGCAGTTTATATTTACTTCACCCATCTGTTGTCAGTCCTGGACAAACAGTCTAATCAATGGCACCTCTAAATTGCCTGGGTTTAACAATTAATAAAAACATAAGTTAACAAAATGTATGGTTACCAAACATTAATAAGTTCAGATATGCTGATTAGGAACCAATGATTTCCAAGCCAGGTAAATACAAACATTCTCTAAGGTCAAACTTCAAAGCAGTGATTGCCTTGCAGGACAGCAAATACCACTAATAGGTACAGATAGCCTTTTAACTTCTCACCCCCCCAGTCCCAACAGTGGTGCCTAATGGAACCACCCAGTGCACAAAAAAAAATGTAAAAGTGTCCCCCTCTGACAATATCATGGCGTAAAATGCAGCTTTGTGTGCTTCACTGCTCCGGACATTTTTTTTTCTTTCAGAATCAGATGCTTAGCCGCGGACGCCTAAGCAGTTGAGAGTAACAGTGCCTATTCAGTCTTTTCTTGGGGAAACTCTTTATTAACACGTCCGTTTATGTCAAAAAACACGATCATCGTTGTCTTCACGTTCGATATCGCCTGACGTGGTCTTTTCGGTTTGTAGAAAAAAATCGCTTACACGCAGGGTTGCAGAATAAAGGTCAAGACTGTATGCATACAATTAACAATACTGCAGGCATACGATACCTAGTGGCAAATCTCCTCACGGTGCTTTTGACCGATTCCGGTGCATCCCCGTATTTCCAGTTTGTATTGATATGCTGCGAAAGTAAGCGGTAAACTGCCAAAGTTAAAGTTATCAAGAACGGAAAAATAATAATAATATTCATATAGACAGAAAGGACGTTTTCAAAGAACTAATGAGTTAATAGCTTTCTGCAGCGATCATTAATTACTTTTGAAAGCTGATGCAAACAATTCTGACAGAGGTCCCAATTTACATACAAACACACTGTATAAAAGCAGTGTTGGAACAACTGTGTTGCTGCCCTCACTAAAGCATTACAATGTTAAAGTAAGTAGTATATTGCTATCATAATGGCAAGAAAAGGGCAATTAACAAAAGCAGTCAGCGAGACCAAGACTTGCAGATCAAAATATTCCTAAGCACGTTCTGAAAATAATACAAAACTTTGGGCCCTCAAGGTGTAATGTATTTTACAGCATTTTTATGGCTAGGAATTTGCAATTCTGTGTACATTCATACTGTACCTAAAATATCAAGAAGTTGCGGGATCAGCTGAAGGCAGCTGGTGGTTTCCTTTGCGTCCGCGTTTACTCTTCATAAACATGCCGTGGAAGCAGAGGAACCTACACTAACGAAATAGAGTACACGTGTTCAGACAAAACAATTCGGGGGGGCAACAATAAATCTCAGGGTCGGCCCCAGCCCAGCCCGTAAGAAACGTCAGAAAAGGAGAAAAAAGACTAGTATTGCAATAGGGATCTAGCGCAATAGCACAGATTATTAGCCCGTTAAAGGAACTAGGGGTACATCCCCGCGGGGAAAAAATCTCCAGCTGCACTCCCAAATCGTAAATACAAATAAAAGGCACAATGTCAGGTGCAATAACCGCGCTACAGGTACAAAAAACGAAAAGAGCCAAACGAAGTAGCTCTAGCAACCATTCTAAATTTGCAGGAATGATCAAATCAGCTATTAGTGCTGACAAAAACCCCAGCGGTTCCTCGTTGCAGTCAATTCGGAAATACATTATGAGCAACTATAACCTGAAGGGGAATCCTGATTCAAAAATCAAAGTGACTCTAAGAAAATTAGTGTCCACTGGAACTCTGCAACATGCAAGTCGCGGGGGACTGTCTGGTCCATTCAAACTAACTGGTAGCCGCGGATCCAAGACATCTATTGGGGGAAAGAAAAGGTCACAGAAAAGAAGCAGGAGCAATGGCAGGAGTAGTGCCAGGGGCCGGAATGGCAGCAGAAAAGGTGGTAGACGTAGGAAAATGCCCACATCCCGAGGCAAAGGCCGGAAACGCAAAGGAGCAGGCAAGAGGGGCACTAGGGCAAAAAGGAGAAAAGGGAGAAGCGGAATGAAGACCAAAAAACCAAGGGCTCGCAAGCAAAAGAGTGGGATGAAAGGAAGAAGAAAGGCCAGGTCAAAGAAAAGATCAAGAAAGAAGTAAAAAAAAATCATGACACTGGCTTCCATTGGATGATTGTTTTACGTTAATAGAGCAACTGTTATTTTGCAAATCATTTTGTAAAAATCAGTCAAAACTTGAGTGTCAGGCGACACCCACCAATAGATTCATGCTTAGCCATTCAGTTTTTAATGGTATTCATGTAGATCAGAAAATATGTTTTCCTTGCAGTATGTCCTGATATAAATGGATGCTGGAAACATTCCGGTAGATTCTTGTATTGGCTTGAGTGATTACCATTGTCCTTGTAACACTAGACTGTTGTCATTTTTCAGAAAAAGAAAATATAAAACTGATATATTACAATCCTGATTTTGAACACAAGCCTATTTTCTATAATGTGAAATTATGTACCAAAAACACTAATACTCAGCAATTGTGGAAAGGTATTTGTGAAAAAGTGTGTTGCAGTTGTAAGATGTGTTTTATTACTTTTATGCACACAGTAAAGTATGGTCAAAATGTGGTATGGGTGGGAGTGTTGTGTGCTTCTCTTTCAAGCTTTTTTTCATTTCGGTTACTCTGGTGACAGGGACTGTGTCACCACAGAGCTTAGGTCCTGTTTAGATTTCAGTCTGTTCTGTTCTAGAATTGACATAATGTACTTGTCTTTGCCTGAATGTTCTCCTAGAAATCTTTTTATATTACATTCATGCTAGCTAGGTGATCAGATAAATGCATGTGTATCTGTGTACTAGGTGAATGGTGGTTGGTTTATCATTCATGACATATTCCAGCTTTATGTCCACTGCTGCCATGATAGGCTTCAATTCTTGCTCACCTTTTAACAAGTTAATAAAAATGAAAGGACTATTCCAGAATTGTTTCATCTGAAGTAGTACATCACATTTATATATTAGATTAAAATATTGACAAGCTAGGTAATGGAATACAGTAGTACAGTATCATAGCACCATGGCTCTAGGAACCTGTATTGTTTCCAACCTTGAACCTTTTTTTTTTACATAAAATAGTCTCTAGATTAAATATTATCCTGACTTGATGAATGTTTTTAACACATGAAGATGTGTTCCAGAATTCACAAAAGAAACATTTGTTTTGAAGAATTTCTAAATTGGATTTTGGAAAATTTAACTTGAAGTAGGTTCAGCTAAAGGAAAACATGACCTGTCTTGGTAATTTATTCATATTCAATGTGCTGAGTAATTGGTAACTTGGAAGATGATAAAGCTGGCACATAATGGTTAGTCTTATCTTATCAAAGTACCAGTAGGCCAATAACTATTTTACTGTACATACTGATATTAATACTGTTGCACAGTTTTAAGATAACCAGTGGCATAAATATATTCTGTATTCTATGGAGATAATCAAACACATGACATGTTGTGGAGTTAGAAAAACTGGCAAGTAATTTCAATAATTTTTGTAGGAAATCTAGATTTCATATTAAATCATGAGGGTATAGATCTTAGAGTAATATCTGCCATATAGAGTAAAATCACTGATTTGTCACATTAAAATCAAAATGTGATGCTCCTCTGTGCCTTTTGTGTTCATGCAGGTGCTTCAGGCAAATGAGACCAGCAGCATTTATGTTGGTCAGCAGTGATTTTCACCTTGCTGCTCTCCAACAAAGCCAATTTTGCCCATTTTCTTTCTGCTTATGGAATCATGATCACTGATCTTTGCTGAGACAAGAGAAACATTTAGTTTTTTGGATGATTTTTTTTGGTGTTCTCATGCCTTTGATAGTATTGTTTATCCTTGGAGTAATTTTGACAGGTGGTCCACTAATGGGAGCATTCACTAATGTTTCAAATGCTTTCATTTTGAAGGTTGTGGCTCTCCCCTATAGTTTGCTAGAATCATGGGGCCTTAGAATGAACATGTAAAATGAATGTACATTATTTAATAATCATTTTTGAAAGGTTTTGCAAGAAACAGATAAGGTAATTTAGTTGCTGTAAAAAATATGCATTTGAATTAGATAAAATAGGATTTCCAAATATTGCACAAGAGGCAAATGGCCGGAAACGGTCCTGAAGGTCATGCTAGTTCATAGCAGGACACATCTAATATTATTGACAATATGACAACTTGAACAGCCATTAACTGTGCATAAGTAAACTTTGCCAGAAAAATATAGAACTTAATGGTTTAAAGTTAAGCAACCAGTTTAAAAAATTTAGAGATCTGCTCATTTATGTTTATTCTCTAATCAAAACAGATTATTCCAATAGGAGTATCAGTGTGTCCACCCTGCAATGGACTAGCATCTTATCCAGATGTGTGTCTTGTCCTGCAACTTTGTACTGCATCGATTGTCTCTAGATGTCCAAGATGCTTTACTGGAAGCTGGATAAGTTTGGTGAAAGAAAACTAACATCTTTACCCAATACACAAACAATTTGTCTGATAAAAATTAAAAAAAAAAATTTAAAAGATAAATACATTTTAAATATAAGCTATTTGGTTTAGTTGAATAGTAGTCAGAAGAACAGAGCAGTAGAAAGTCTAAGCAGTTCTAACATCTTGAAAACATGTTTCAATAGATGCCTGAACATTAGTAGAATGGAAGAAATTTTGAATGTCCTAAATTATTGAATATATTATACACAATCTGTGCAATATACACATTGAAACACTGTAACCTGCACACAATGCCAGAATAAAACTTATTATACGAAATCTGGGCACCTGGTAAATTTATTTAGCTGTAGCATGCACTATGCATGCATCTGTTGAGACAGAATACTTCTTTTGACACTGAAATGGACAACTGGATCAAAAATTCAAGAATGATCTGCATCAATCACTTTGTTAATGTCAACACAATGAAATATGTTCAACTGTCAATGTCTAAATGCAAAGAATTGTACAATAACTGAAATTATTGTTGATATTAGATAAACACAAATACCTTCTGAACATAAGTGTCCCTTACTTTGGATGGGAAAGCTGTTATAAAATATGAACCTTGATGCAAAATGAATGTAATGAACAATTTGTTAAACATGAGTTGTGGTCAACCAGAGGTAATGTAGTAAAAACAAAAAACTACAGCAATACACTTTAAAGAGATCAAAACATTTTACTATGTGAAAAAAATTTCAGTATTGTTTACAATCAAATGAATTCCATTTTCATTTAGTTTTTATGTTTGCAATTAAAAAAAATCTAAAATAAATGTGTCTATGCCATGTTATTTCAACTCTATAACATAGAAGTACAGAGAATGATGGAAATTCATAAAATAGCATATTTATCGTGCCTTAATTTACTTTCTGAATGCATAATAATCTAGTGCTTGAAAATACAGAAGTGTCATAGGCTTTCTGACTGCAAAAAGCATATTAATTCCATGAGGAACTTCATTTATTCTGTGTGAAGTTCTGAAGGCTTTCGTTCCTGTTGAAGGGTTGCTTAAAAGAGGGCTGATGGATGTATTGGTCTCATGGATGTATTGGTCTCGTGGCTGTGCCAGGCTTTATGTATGAACTAGGAGTTTGAACACCATGAAGACAACAGCTCTAAAATGTAAGGGACATACTTCTGGAAAAGTCTGACAATTTAAAACATGAAGACATTTATGTATACACTTATTACATGGCCTAATTGTGTCTCACCAGTAGCCTACGGTCATCCAGTGTCATAAACAGGAAAATCAGTTTTGCTCTGCTTTCCCACGACAGTGTTAATGTGTTGTAATAATGTTTGTGGTTAGAAAAGGCAACCTTCTTAAATTTACAATAAACAGAAGTTTATAGAGTTAAGCTGGGGAACGCCGAAGCTATATAGTTTCAATAATACTTGATCAATGAATAGGCACACAGCAACAATTTTGTAAACAGATGCAAGTGTTTGCAAAAGATTATGTATGAAAATAAGTCATGTTTAATTAAGTTATGATATAAACTACAAGGCAAATGGTTAAAGACAGGATTCAAAGCAATAAAAAAAAAAAAAATCTATCAGCTCTGTTAAAATTCAAATAATTCTTTTGAACATGAATTAGATTAAGCAGTTCCATAAAAGTTTGAATTATTCAATAAATATGGCATATTAACAAACTAGCATTACAATGGTAACTTGCAGAAATGTCCTCTTTTTGGGACCTCAGTGTAGCATTGGTTGAGCTACTGATTAAATGTAGCTATTAGACCCTTTGTTAAAAGACTGCCTGCACAAATGACTAATGCTTGGTTTCAAAGAAGTACGCAAATTATTAGAGAGAAGTAAGAAATCTGAAACTCTTTTTACAGGCAAGGCCAGAATGTCCACTGAGCAATAAGTAAAAACAAGTACAAAAATGAGCTCATAAAAATGCAAGTTGTAAAAAGAGTAAAAGAAGCTAGATGGTTACATTTGGTAATGTTTTGTAGGAGAAACAATTTGCAGTTCAGTGGTCAGCAGTCAGAAGTTACTACAGATTAGGAATGTAAAACAAGGGTAAGATTGTGCCTTCACATTCTGGATTTTTAACAATGATAGACATACAGTTAGGTCCATAAATATTTGGACAGAGACAACTTTTTTCTAATTTTGGTTCTGTACATTACCACAATGAATTTTAAATGAAACAACTCAGATGCAGTTGAAGTGCAGACTTTCAGCTTTAATTCAGTGGGGTGAACAAAACGATTGCATAAAAATGTGAGGCAACTAAAGCATTTTTATAACACAATCCCTTCATTTCAGGGGCTCAAAAGTAATTGGACAATTGACTCAAAGGCTATTTCATGGGCAGGTGTGGGCAAGTCCGTCATTATGTCATTATCAGTTAAGCAGATAAAAGGCCTGGAGTTGATTTGAGGTGTGGTGCTTGCATGTGGAAGATTTTGCTGTGAACAGACAACATGCGGTCAAAGGAGCTCTCCATGCAGGTGAAAGAATCCATCCTTAAGCTGCGAAAAGAGAAAAAACTCATCAGAGAAATTGCTACAATATTACGAGTGGCAAAATCTACAGTTTGGTACATCCTGAGAAAGAAAGCAAGCACTAGTGAACTCAGCAACGCAAAAAGACCTGGACGTCCACGGAAGACAACAGTGGTGGATGATCGCAGAATAATTTCCATGGTGAAGAGAAACCCCTTCACAACAGCCAACCAAGTGAACAACACTCCAGGGGGTAGGCGTATCGATATCCAAGTCTACCATAAAGAGAAGACTGCATGAAAGTAAATACAAAGGGTGCACTGCAAGGTGCAAGCCATTCATAAGCCTCAAGAATAGAAAGGCTAGATTGGACTTGGCTAAAGAACATCTAAGACAGCCAGCACAGTTCTGGAAAAACATTCTTTGGACAGATGAAACCAAGGTCAACCTCTACCAGAATGATGGCAAGAAAAAAGTATGGAGAAGGTGTGGAACAACTCATTATCCAAAGCATAGCACATCATCTGTAAAACATGATGGCTTGGGCGTGCATGGCTGCCAGTGGAACTGGGACACTAGTGTTTATTGATGATGTGACACAGGACAGAAGCAGCCGAATGAATTCTGAAGTGTTCAGACACATACTGTCTGCTCAAATCCAGCTAAATGCAGTCAAATTGATTGGGTGGTGTTTCATGATACAGATGGACAATGACCCAAAACATATAGCCAAAGCAACCCAGGAGTTTATTAAAGTAAAGAAGTGGAAAATTCTTGAATGGCCAAGTCAGTCATCTGATCTTAACCCAATTGAGCATGCATTTCACTTGTTGAAGACTAAACTTTGGACAGAAAGGCCCACAAACAAACAGCAACTGAAAGCTGCTGCAGTAAAGGCCTGGCAGAGCATTAAAAAGGAGGAAACCCAGCATCTGGTGATGTCCATGAGTTCAAGACTTCAGGCTGTCATCGCCAGCAAAGATGTTTTCAACCAAGTATTAGAAATGAACATTTTATTTCCAGTTATTTAATTTGTCCAATTACTTTTGAGCCCCTGAAATGAAGGGATTGTGTTAAAAAAATGCTTTAGTTGCCTCACATTTTTATGCAATCGTTTTGCTCACCCCACTGAATTAAAGCTGAAAGTCTGCACTTCAACTGCATCTGAGTTGTTTCATTTAAAATTCATTGTGGTAATGTACAGAACCAAAATTAGAAAAAAGTTGTCTCTGTCCAAATATTTATTGACCTAACTGTATAAGAAGCCTTCTAAACTGCATTAGTCCCAAAAACACAAGTAGTAACAATTCAGTAAGGAACCTGATATGGATAAAATGCAGTAATGAGCTAGTGAAAATCTCATAGTGATTTGTGTTACAACTTTTGCAATGAAGAGAATGCAAATTCAGAACCACTTGCAGTCTTGAAATTCAAGCAAACAGTAAGTGTAATGAGCATAAACCCCAAAATACACATAAAAGTAGCATTTAGAATAAATTTAATATGATCGTCAATGATATTTCTTATGTTGGCACAAATTTCTCAACATCCAGATTGGACAAAGAAGTTAACAAAGATAAAGCATTCTCTGCCCATCTCCAAACTCAATTATGTAAAACTGAGTCTCACTGTTCTAGGGCATGGCTAACAAGAACCATGTTACACTGAGACTAATTTAACAAACAACCTAGGAGGTTTGTCATTGCAATTTTAAGAGGAATTGGGCTTGCCAAATAAATTTGGAAACTTCATACAAATGAACGAGTCAGGAATTGAGCTTTTGTCTCTAGTTGTTAAACAACTTCTACGCAAGAGACTTCCCTTGAATAACAAAAGTAAAATATTGGTTCAGACTTTAAATATTGTTAAAAACAAAATTTGACTATTTCATTGTTCTAAGACAAAGGCAGAATTTAAATAACTGAGCTATGAATTTGACGTGGAGACACTGACAACATTTAAAAAGTGTCTACATGATATACTAGGACAAAATAACTTGGCAAATGAAATGGTTATTTTTTATTTGCAAAACACATTTTACAGTCACTGGAGTAAAAAAGGTTCATTTCTACAGATCTTGTAAACAAGCTTTTCATTTTAATTGCAAGATGGAATAAACTTCCCTCTGTTCTCACTACATATATGTGTTAACAATTACAACATAATATCAGCCAATGTAGGTGGTAAATTTCCTTGAACAGAGTCGTTCATTTCCAAAACTATCCTGAAAAGGGTTGCAGGGGGTGCTGGAGCCTGTCTCAGCCAGCATAGGATGCAAAGTAGGAACAAACTCTAGACAGCATTACTAGATGTAGTTTTTCCAGGTCAGGTTCCCATGTAGGAAAAGGTAGGCTCAGAAAATGGATGGATAAAATGTAATGAAACATAATTTGTTCACATATCTTACATAACACTTCAAGACATATTCAATAAAAATGGTTGCACCCTTGGCTGCACCAGTTTCCACAAGACCAGAATCTGTTAGTGATTGGCAAACTGGTGAATTCATTGAGAAGAAACAACCCTAGATGCTCAGGATCCCTGCTTCAAGAAGATATACAGTTTAAAATATGCTAGTTTCTTCTCAATTGTGAAAGCTTGCCTGAGTATAATAAATAAAAATGTAGCCATGCTGAAAATCATGAGATAAACTGTTAAATTAAAATTTAATATAAGGTATAGTGTACATGAATATATTGAAAGACATTGGTTTATACAGAAGCATTCAACACTGGTTCAGCTCCTGTCTGTGGTATATTTTGAATGAAATTAAGTGAACTTCTTGTAAATTACAAAAACATTTTGTTATGTTGATTAGCAACTCTAAACTGTCTTTCTGTGATTGTATGTGAAAAACTGGATGGTGGCCTGTGCCAATTTATCATATTGTACTACTCTTTCTCTATACTGAATTTCACTCTCGGTTATTCAATGAAAATATTTTGATTTAACACAGCTCTTTAAAAAAGTAATAGAAATGTTATTCTCCTCTTAAAGTTAATTAACATGAGTTGACATGAATTATACATTATTTTTAATTTAGGTTGCTAATGGCAATGTTTACTTTGATGTTAATGTTAATGCAAACTGAATGAGCATGTCAAAAGATAAATTATGCAGATTCAGCCAAACTGTTTAAAATATTTAAATTGATTTGTTTTGAAAATTACATTCTGCAAACTTTGTTTATGCAAATGAAATAAAATTAATTTATTATAGGAAGGTATTACTGTGGTTAGACCCACAGCACCCAGCAGAGTTGATTCCTTTTTTGTACTCGTTTGTTATGGTTCCCTGGTCCCTAACTTTGACAGAAGATCTGAGAATTTTATGTTATAATAATTGCAATATAAAATCAATTAAAATATAAAATAGCATTAAACAAAACAAAAATGTAATAATTTTGGGAAATTCATTACAATTACTGAACCTTAATGGCTCGCACTGTAAAAATTACAGAAAAAGGTACAACTAGAATATAGTAGCCAACATTTTTACAAGATGTGTCTCCTCTATCATATTGAAGTATTATTTCAAGCACATAAAATCCCTCAGAAAAATATTTTTAATTAACAATTCAGGAAGGCCATGATAACACCTTTCTTGTCATTAATGATCTATGGTAAGTATTGATCAATTATTACATGTAAGTACTCTCTACTGGTTGCTGACACTGGAATTGTTACAGGTAGAAGAAGGTTCAGTGCAATACATGATAAGCAATATATCTCACACCAACCATGAATATTTCTTTCACATTTCTCTCTCTCTCTCTCTCTTTCTCTTTCTCAATTACAATTTAGTCAAATCGCATATGCTCCAAAAACCTACTAGTCAGGCTGAATTAATATGTTTAACTGGTCATGTGCTCTGTCACGTTGTGACTAAGTGAGCCCTGCCGTGGACTGCAGCCATGTGCAATGAAAGTTCTTACCTTTACCCAGTTCTGTCAGTTGGGCTGTGGACCCCCTACAAATCTGAACTGTGTATT